>NC_090934.1:607731376-608034406 GCF_040938575.1 Ambystoma mexicanum | reverse complement strand
TGCAAAAAGAGCATATGGCCCACTCTGAATTTCTTTGCAAAGTTTGGTGATGTTTGGTGCTGGGAGGGAAAAGTTATAGGGGTGTCCCAAAACGTCTTTTTTTCCCATAGACTGAATGGGGGGAAAACTTTGCGCACGGCTACAGGCCAGACCGCTGGACGTATTTTCACAAAATTTGTGGCAGGGGCAGGGCCTTGGTCCCGAAAAAGTGCTTTTGTAAATTTGGTGACCTTCCATGCAGTACTTTTCTTTAAAATGACCAAAAAGTAGGCAAAAAGAAATTTGTGATATCTATGTCCGCTCCGCGATCACACTTACCTGTTCGCTCCGCAGACAACATACCGATTGGCTAAGGGGCGGCTGTCATTGGCTGCTGCGAGATGTGTTCTGTGTCAGATTGTTTGGATGCGCCAGACATCTTGGACCGCCGAAAGCGAAGCAACAACCAGCGCACACATGCTCTATGTATAAAACTCTTTTCCTGTGTGCTACAGCGTTGGAAAAAGTGCAGACAGTAAGACATGGGTGATCAATGCATTTTTTCTGGGGGTCGGTCTTCATGATGTATTTTCTATGGCCACCTTGTACACACAGAAAATGAGGGCTATAATAACAATAGCATTTCAGTGTATGCAGTGCACAGCATACTTCTAACTGTTGTAAGGACACGCGCAGTGGTGGCGAACATTGAAATTGACAACATGCCGTGATTACATTCGTTTTTTCTATGGATATTATTACATTAATTAGTACGGCGCCATGGGTGTGCTATGCTACAGTGGTTGTGGCCAGGGCCAAGAGTCTTAGATGGACGCTGTCGGTCGAAGGCCAAAGGCCTTACTTCCAAGACTGTAGGCCCTGGCTACAACCACTGGAGCATAGCACACCCATGGATACACCGGTAGTATTGTGTGTCGATTGCCAAGTTGTCGGGAGTGTATGCAGTGTTGGGTGCATGGCCAACAAAGTTGTAAGTGCTAGACGAGGAAGCCACTGCACACCCATCCCATGCAATATCTAAGGACATACAGCTAGGAGGGAAGCCTCTGGCCAGAGGTACTAAAGGAAACCACACCTACAGAAAAAGCCCCACTACCACACATCACTGAGGTGCTTGTGGGGAGACCCTGCACTCTTGGGTGCATGGCCGAAGGCCATGTACCCAATGACACAGTTATAACCTCTTCATGATGTCTTTCCTATGGCCACCTTGTACGCACAGAAAATGAGGGGTGCAATATGGACAGTATTTCAGTCCAGTGCACAGGAAACTTGTAACTGTTGTAAGGACACGTGTGGTGTTAGGAAACATTGAAATTGACAGCATGCCGTAATTGCAATACTTTTTCCTAAGGTTATTGAATTCATCAGTACGCCACCATGGGTGCCACATGCTACGGTGGTTGTGGCCAAGACCTAGAGTCTTGGATGCATGGCCGTCAGCCGAAGGCCGAACGCCTTACTTCCAAAACTCTAGGCCCTGGCCACAACCGCCATAGCATGTGCCACCCATGCATACACCCATAGTATTGCGTTTCTATTGGCAAGTACTGGGGAGTACGTCCAGTCATGGGTGCATGGCCAAAGGCCATGCACCCAACAACAAAGTTATAAGTACTAGACGTGCAAGCCACTGCACACCCATCCCATGTAAGATCTATGGACATACAGCTAGGAGTGAAGCCTCTGGCCAGAAGCACTGAAGGATATCACACCTATAGAAAAAACGCCACTACCACACATCACTGAGGTGTTTGTGGAGAGACCCTGCACTCTTGGGTGCATGGCCAAAGCCCTTGAACCCAAGACTGAAATAATAAACCGTGGAGTGACAAGTCAATATGGGTGTGGTGTAATGCGCTAGTTGTGTTCACGCCCTAGTGTCTTACCTACTAGTGGCTGCAGACGATGGTCCGAAAAGTAAATTTATAAGTACCTAATTTGCAAGGACCATGGTTTTGATATGCAACAATGGTTGTGGATAGGAACTATACACCTTGTACCTTGGTCGTAAGGTGTGGGTGGTAGGTTACTCACCGAAGCTGCAAGGCCCAGCCTACAGGCACTGCAGCATAATAGTACCATAGATTAGACATGTAGATTCCCATGTGTACAAAATGATTAAAGTATTTTTGCTACTTTATCCATCCCATACTAACTCCTCATTGATTGTAAAGAAGTGTGCTAGTGCCAGATTACCCATTGTTGATCAACATCATATGTCTAAGTGTACTGTCAGATATTAATTTATTATAAAGTGTGATATATATATATTGTTTAAATTCTCAAATAAACCTTTTAATTTGCAAAACAAACCTACTTCTTGGCTCAGTGGGGTCAGGGGGATTCTAAGAGGGGGTGTTATACAAGGATGGCCATCCAGAGTACTGAACTAGACATAAAAGTACATTAATAAGGGTTTTCCTCAGCATCCCCGACTAGGCATTGACTTGGCTGTAGTGTTGATTGAATATCGCTTACAAAAGTGGGGGCTCGCCCGGGATATTATGGGTTAGATTTACCATTTGTGCAGATTAATACAGTGTGCCAACTGACCAGATACACATATCCGGTTAGATCACCACGCTGTTTTACACTGTGAAATCACCACTCAAAGGAACGCTCTAAGGAAACGGTCTGTTTTGCAAAATGAAATACAAACTTCTGTAAGTCAGGAAGGAATTCAAATTCCAGAGTGACGACCTTGGTTGATGTGAAAATAGCGAGAGAGCACTTCTTAAGCTATTTGTGAGAGGTGAGTGGACTCATCAGGACCAAACGGTCTGACTGCAGGCAATCGCGCAACAGGTCACTGAAACAGGGTCAGATATATGAAGAGATCAGGGTCCATTACATGTGGCCCTGAGTGAATTATATATGGCTCCTAAAGTTAAAGATGAACACGACAAGATGGTTAGGATAGCGGCATATTTGTATCTATATATGGAAGCCATGCAGGACAAATGTGCTGAAGGCCAAGATCTGGCAAGTAGGCAACAGCTGGCATTAGAAAAGGCTCAATCTGACCTGGTCTCTTCTGAGCAGAGGCTGCAGAGGAGCCTGGAGTCAGAAAATGATAGTAGGCAGTATATCATTAAAATAAAAGAGGACATGGATAGACTGCAACAGGAGAAGGCTGACCAGGATACCAGATTTCTGGCCTTGCAGAAGGAGTACCAAGAAGGTTTGGACTCCCTTCTGCAGAGCCAGAAAAAGCTGGAGCAACAACTGGACTTCAGCAGGGCATGCACAGAGCAGGTAGCCACCCTGCAAATTCGATTAGACAGAGAGAAAATGGAAAGCAATAAATTGATTCTGAAAGACCTGGATACCCAGGCAGAGTTTGATCAGGAGCGCCAGAAAGCTGGTGCCTTCCAAAGGCAAAGGGACGACCTGGCGGCACAGATGCAGGCTCTTAGTCAGGAAAGGGATACCTTAGGCCAGGAAGTCTGCCACTTAAAAAGGAAAATGGAAGAAAATCACCTGGCCCTCCAGGGACTGGGAGACCTCCAAAAAGAACACCAGAACTTGTTAGAGCACACCAGGAGGGTGGAGGATGCTCTGGCAAGAAAGGAGCAGGCCAATAGGGACACAACTCAGGAGGTAACCCTCCTGCAGCAGAGACTGGCCCAGTACTCCAGGACCAATCAGGAGGCACAGAGAGAAAATGAGGCTCTCTGTCAGCACAATGATAGGCCCCAGCAACAGGTAGTGATGCAGGAGAGACTGAGAGAGTCTAGTAAGGCCTTAACTGAAGAACTGAAAGTGCAGGCTCTTGCATTGCAACAGGAAGCAGGGGCGGATAGAGATGAGGTTCGCTGGGAAAGAGAAACTCCTGAACATAACCTCAGGAGCCCTAGTACCAGAGGCCTTCATCTCTCCCAGGCCCTGGACTCTGCATCCCCCATGTCCCCTCGCGCACATGAGCCCAGGGCCACAGGAATGGCAGATTACTATCCAGCTAGAAGTATGGGGCTCATAGGCCAGTACCTCCCAGGAATGGTGGGGCAGGTATCTGGGTATGGGCACCCAAGCACATTGCAATTTAGTGGGGAATCCCAGGAGAGTAGGCCCATTAAGGGCATCCTGAAAACCTCTGCCCAGTTAAGTCAGTGGGGCGGATACCCAGCAAATCCTGGTAGCAAGGAGGGATCTGAAGACTCCTCTGAGTGTCACAGGACACTGGAGACCAGGTCCCCACATTCTGCCAGCCATTCCCAGGCTCGCAGAATCCGGGAAAACCTGGAAGATCAGACGGGCGCCTCAGGGAGCAGCGCTTCTGATTCGGAGGATGAATGGACCAGGGTGACCCGAACCAAAAAGGCCAATAAGGCAAAAAGGGGCTTGCTTAAGGACCCATTGAAACAAATAAAGGCAATACGGAGTGTCATCACGCCTTATCATAAGAACGCAAAGTATTCTGTTTGGGAACACTTGGAGCTCTATGAGCAAATGATGGAGACTTTCCATTTGAAGGACAGCAGTAGCTGCATCCAGTACGTCAAATGGACATTCTCCCCAGAATACTCCAGTTTCTTTGCGTGGCTGGAGGACCAAAATCATTTAAGATGGTCCACCTATAAGGCGGCCATCTTGAAACATTTTTTCTGTTCACAGAAATCCTCAATAGGCTCGCAAGGCAGCCTACAATTTGCAATGTGGGGTGGATCAGAATTCTTTGTGCAAGAATTAAAACGTGCTTTTGCGCAGACCACCAGAAGGGTGCGCACGGATAGCAGAGAATTTATCAATACGTTTTTCCATGCCTTACCCAAATACATAATGACCCAGCTCGTGAGAGATTTTCATGAGAAAAGATCTTTAGACTGGGTCATTGAACAGGCTACCCGGATCTATGAGGTGCAGAAGCCTATCGAAAATAAAAATAACGCGCCGAAAAACCCCAAAACCAACAGCACCCCTGCTGCTGCCAAGGTGGCAGAGGTAAAGGTTGCCCCCGTTTTAGATTTGGAGATGGGGGGCCTAAAAACCTGCCTGCACCAAATAATTCACAGCCCATAAGGCCCTCGGGCCAGTCACAGACAGGGAGTCGAGGAGGTAGTCCCACAAATGGGGTCCCCCGCTCCCCTGACTATGTAAGTCCCCGCTACAAGGGAAACCGACCAATCCTGGGTTATATGTGGACTCCTCCAGCCCAAGGGGGGGATCCAGCCAAGCACCTGACCCGGGGAACTTCCCTCCTAACTTCCCCCAGGAGGGCAGAAATTCTCCAAATCCTGGGCAGAACTTTTTTCCCAGGTATCCGCCCAATTTCCAGCCCCAAAATCATCCATCCTTCTTTCCCAAATTCCCTAAACCCAGACAACCTAATCCGGGAGAGGGGAGGCCAAGGGTGGAGGGGTACCAAAATTTTCCCAACCAGGGGTACTACCAGAGAAGGGATAGCTACCCTTCCCGGGATCAGCCCAGGGGAGAAAATAGAGCCCCGTATCAGCCTGAGCGGGTTTCACAACTTGAGCGCCAGATCCAAAATATGGCACAGGATCTGGGTCACATACTGAGGGCTCAACAGAACCCTCAGATGAGCATGCCACCGCAGAATGCCCCAAACTCTGGACCTGGTGCTCCAGAACAATGACGGGGGCAGCACCCCAATAACCCACCGGTTCCCAGGGAGGAGGCACAAGGGGAAGGGGGGTGTAAAGCATTGGAGGAAGCTTCCTTCCCAACTTGTAAACCGCCCCTGGAAAACCAGGAACGGGAAACAAAATCTCCTGCCCCTGAAAGCCTGCATCCCAAGTAGCAGAGGGGGGGTAGGAGAAACAAAGGACCCAAACAGGCCCAATTGGTGGAGGAGGTACAGATCTTCCAATTTGAGGGAGAGGGATCCTCAGAGGATCCTGGGAAAAGGATCTTCTCCTTTCGAGATGGGGGAACTCCTCCCAAAGAAAAATGGGTCCCAAGGGATTCCTATCCAGACTGGGGAGATATGGAGACTGAGCTACCGCCGCCCATCATCTCATCCCAGAACCCACCATACCGAAATCCCCTGGTTCAAACCCATCCTGGTGACTGCCTCCAAAAAGGGGGGGGCGGCCCAGAACCGGAACCAGGGGAACCCACAATGGCTCTGATCTCCAGTTGCCAACTTTTTCTTTCAGATTCCCAAGGCTCTCCACAGAATTCTGCCCAAATCTCGTCGCTAGCAATGTCCAAAACCAGAAAGTTAGCCCACCAGTTGTCCAAAAATGTGCATTATCTGTGCCCCCTTGAGGAGAAGGAGGGCAGATACTATGCCCCGGTACAAGTAAAGGGGCAGGGTTCAATTTTGGCACTGGTGGACACTGGATCCCAAGCTACCCTTCTGTCCAAAAGGGCCTTTGAGGAATAAATGCAAGAAGGGGGGAGAATTACCGAATTCCTCTCACCTCTCTTCCTGGACAACTGCATAACTTTGACGGGAAGGAAATTCCTGTCGAGGGGACTGCAGATCTGGACATCAAAATTGGGCGACACAAGATGAACACCCGGTCATAGTAGTGACTCCAGAGGGCACCCCTTGTTTACTAGGGAATGACCTCTTGAGAAGGTTGTCACCCCTAATAGATTGCGTAAACAAGGTCCTCTGAACCCAGACTAGTCGACCAATAAAATTAAAACAGAGTGTCAACCATGTTAGTTTAAACGGCACCTGCCACATGGTTGAACAAAAATCTGACCAAGTAGAATTTCACTTCCAGAACAACCAAACTCCAGACGTGACAGTAATAGCAGTAGGACAACAGACTGGTGATGGGGGGTCCTCTCTATTTCTGAAAATCAACCTTCCTTTCAGTTTAAGGTGGTATTCCACACTGGAAGGAAACACCCTGCAATTCATTACTAATCCACAATCAGAAACTCCCACTCCTACAGTCCAGAAAGATGTGAAATCAGCCCAGAGCCTGGCTGATATTCAGCAAATTGGAGAGCAGTTGTTCATCCCTGTTCAGTTAAATGATGGGAAGGACTCTGTTCTTGCTCGAGTGTGTGTGAACAACGGTAAGAGCTTCATCAGCGAAGCCATGTTCCGCCAACTCCCAAAAGATCCAGCCATTCCCACATTCAAACTGATAGACAAATGGGAAATGGACCTGGAAGCACCTAATGCCAAACATCTCCTGCCCAGCAGGTGTATGCTCAAAATCTCCATTGGCAACAAGAGCATAGTCCATAATTGTTGGGTCGTGCGAGACGTCACTGCCGCCTTTTACTTAGGCAGTGACATTCTCAATCACTTTGCCATTAGTTTGGACCTAATAAACTTCAAAGCTTGGTCCTGATTAGCGGATAATCCCATGGGCTTTGATGATCCAGAAAAAGCATTTAGGTCAGCTCAATTGCTACCTTATGTAGTTGAAATTCAGCTCAAAGAGGAAGTCACCATCCCAGAAAGGACCCGACAATTCTCCCTGGAAGTGAAAGTTAAAAGAGGACAAAAATTGCAAAACCCTGATGCTTATATTCATCTAAATGCTTCTCTCCAACAGCAAGGGTTAGGGGTAAACCCAACACCATTAGTCACCATAGAACATGACAACATTCCAAAAGAGGTGGATAACAGCGACTTACAGAGTATTACTCTAGCCGCAGGCACCACTATTGGAATGGCGGTCGACATTTCTCCATTGATTTAGGAAATTAACTGTTAGGACCAATCCCCAAGGACTGTTTTGACAGTGACAGTGAGGACAATACAACACCAGACAGGATTTTCACCCGGCATGGGACGAACTTCCTGGTGTACACTTCATGCCCTTATGGTAAGGAAGATGTGACTTGTGACTTCAGGAGGGATGAGGTGATTTTCCAGGTCCATGAGGGCTGCCTTTCCCACCTGAAGCCTCCAGTCCAAATCAGCACTCTGACCAGGGACTTCTCCACCCAACTGGAGGAGGCCGCTGAGATTGCCAAACCAGAAGTCTTTCCAGGCTTCAGGCAGATGGTGGAAGAGAAAGGCAACCTAGCTGATGCCTGTGTGACTCTGGAACAGAAGCAAAATTTGAAACAAGTTTTCTTGGATTTCCAAGATCTCTTTGCGGTAGACTCATATGACTGTGATCGCACTGACATCCACACCACAACAATTCCCACAGACCCTGGAATGACTCCAGTGTTTGTGAAGCAATATCGCTTGCCTCTCACATCCATGGAGTCCCTTACTGAAATAATTAAGAACCTTGAGTCCCGGGGAATAATCCGTCCAGTCCACAGCACTTTCAATAATCCGGTGCTGGGAATATTGAAGCCAAACGGCCAGTGGAGACTCTGCGCCGACCTTAGGGAGCTCAACAAACGGGTCCATACTTCCCGATGGCCTCTGCCCTACATTGACCAAGGGCTGGCACAGATTCAGGGGTCACAGGTATTCACAGCAATAGACCTGACCAATGGATACTGGACCGTGCCTGTCAGTAGGGAGGACCAATACAAACTGGCTTTTACCTTTGGGGGCCAGCAGTACACATGGACCCGCACTCCCTTCGGATACCTCAACTCCGGCAATGAATTCAACATTTCCCTACATAAGGCCATGCCCCACCTGGGTGCGAGGGGTAACCTGGCTTATGTAGATGATGTCCTCATCAAAAGTTCATCTGTGGAGGAACACATAGCGGAGATCCGTTATGTTCTGACACAGTTGAGGGCCGCCGGAGCAAAACTTTCCTTTCAGAAAGCACAGTGGTGTAGAACCCGTGTTAATTTCTTGGGGCATGAGATTACTCCTCAGGGTCTCTGTCCCCAGGAAAAGAAAGTGGAAGCACTTCAGAAACTGAAAGACCCCACAATTCTGCAGGAACTATGGAGCCTCCTTGGACTGACTAATTATAGCAGAAAGTTCATTGAAGGCTACGCAGAGATCACTAGACCCCTGATTCATCTCTTGAAGGGGGGGTCAAGTGAGAATGGGGTCCAGAACAATCCGAGGCAGTAAGACAGCTCAAGAGAAGCCTCTCACAAGCACCTTGCCTAGCTTACCCTGTCAGAAACAAGGAGTTCTTCCTGGAGACAGGGTTCTCTAATACGTGCTTGACGGCAGTATTATACCAAAAGCATGACAAGGTCAATAAAGTAATCTCCTATGCGAGCAAAACTTTATCCTCTGTGGAGGAAACATTCAACGATTGTGAGAAGGCACTCCTGGCAACGGTGTGGGCATTGAAGAATTACCGCCCGTTTATCCAGGGGGACTACATCATAGTGGAGACTCCACACCAGCCTCTGCAATATCTCCAAAGTGACAGAATCCGGGGCGGAAATGTGAGTAATTCCCGAATTACTTCCTGGATTCTGTCAATGCAAGGCTTTCCTGTGGAGGCCTGATATGGCCAAAACAAGAAGAGTCCCCTCGCGCAAGGTCTGGCTGACTTGCATGATTGTGCCAGAGAAAACTGTCTCGAGGACGAAAGTCTAAAAATCAAGGACAACATGGAGGCATACCTTAATTCCCCACACAAAGTCTTTGAAGAAGACAAGTGTGAGGGAATGCCCACTGTCTATGTGGATGGATGCTCTTACCATGTTGACAACGACGGGGAGAAAGAACTGGTGGCTGGCGTAGGGAATGCATGGGTGAAGGAGTTCCCAGAACCCTCCGCTGGATACAAAATTGCTCCCCGAAGTAGTCAGGTGGCAGAATTGATGGCTGTGCATCAGGCCATCCTCACTGCTGTCCAACATCAACTCCACGAACTGGTCATAATCAAAGATTCGGATTATGTACGGAATGGGTTCGTGGAGCACCTGGTTAATTGGAAAACCAGAGGCATGTTATGTGCTAATAACAAACCCTTGAAACATGGGAAGTTAATCCAAAACATTGATGATCTGGTCACATCGAATGGGATGACCATCTACTGGAAAAAGATCAAGGGTCATTCCAAAGTAGAGGGACCAGACAAAACTGGAAATGACTTAGCTGATCAGCTGGCCAAAACCGGGGCCATCCAAGGGGATCTAATAGAAATAGAGTCCCTGGTGGGGGAAATCCAGGTCACTGCTATCACTAGGTCCCAGACAAGTGCTCACAATGATCTTTCAACTGCACAATGGAGTAAGGAGACCCCTGATGCTGATTTAATTACAGCTCAGAAGGGGGATCCAATTATTGGTAAGTTTTACCAACACCTTGAGGACCCTGAGAACTTTCCCCTGACGGATACCGATTACATTGGGAAAGAGGACCTAAGAGTGTTGATGAAATGTCCAAAAATGTTCCGAATCCAAGACGGTTTGTTGGTAAGGAAATCCCAAGCTGGCCATGATCAGTGGGTGGTTCCTACCTCATTCCGAAGCCTGATGTTAAGTCACGCCCATGATGCGGCCACCCCCGGTCATAGGGGGTTTCACACAACACTGGAAATCTTAAGAGAGGTTGCATACTGGCCACACATGGGGCAGGACCTCGACCAATACTTGAAGGGGTGTCTTGTGTGTGCACAATTTCAGCCATCATCCCTCACACACCGTGCACCTCTCCAAAAGAGGGGGATGACACTGCCATGGTCAGATTTGCAAATCGACTTTGTAGGCCCTGTAATTCGTTTGTCTACAGGAAACAAGTACATGTTGACCGTTACATGCTTGTTTACCAAGTGGGTGGAATGTCTCCCAGCCCCAAATTGCAAGGCAGAAACAGCAGCTGCCCTGATGATTAACCACATCTTTTCCCGTTTTGGTCTACCTCAAAGGATTGAGTCAGACAGAGGTAGCCACTTCACCAGTGAAGTAATGACAAAGATGTGGGAGATACCGGGGGTTAAAAGGAAGCTACACATTGCTTACAGGCCAGCTTCTTCTGGAGCAGTAGAGAGATATAACCGAACCATTGTGAGCATCTTAAAAAAGTTTGTGGCTGATTCTGGGCCAAGTTGGGATATCCGATTACCTCTGGTCCTAATGGCCATCAGATCTACCCCTTCATCTGCAACCAAAATGTCACCATTTGAGTTGATGACGGGACGCAAGATGGTGCTTCCCCAGCATTTGCTCTACAGGACCCAAGAGCAGACACTGATAAATGCCTCCACAACTCATGAGTATGTGGAGAATTTAAGGAAACACCTTCAACATGCTTTTGCCTATGCTCAGCGGAATCTAGAAAGATCAGCCGAGAGCATGAAGACCCACTATGACCTGAAGACCACCCGGAAGGAATATAAGGTGGGTGATCGGGTCTATCTATACAATATCCAAAGAAACCAGGCCAAACAGAGAACATTTGTGCCTACATGGAAGGGACCGTTTGAAATTATAAGGGAAACCAAAAGGTGGGGGAGTCTGCTTGTCTTGAATCCTTTCCCTTTATAGTGGGTGGGGGTACAGAACTGTGTAGATCTCCCCTGTTGCCTATAAGATCTGCATCCCCAAAGGTAGTCTGGCGGAAGGGGAAGACAAGTGGGTACATATAAATCAGCTAAAGTGTTGCCATCCCAGGCACACTCTGCAACAACTGGAGGAATCCACTGGAATCCCAGAGGGGGCCGCTCCAGAGTACTTCAGTTCCAACCCTAAAATATTCCACATATAGCATATAAAATTCTGTGATCCTTGTATATATATCTATGTTCTTGTCTCCTAATTTAAAAAAGAAAATGTATATGTTCATATCTTCTGATTCATAAAATGTATATGTTCGCCACACCATTAATAGTGGTGAAGAAATGTCTACGAATAGGTATTGCCGCTTTGCTTTATCATCCTAGGAGAGATGAAACCATGGAGACTGACCAAGGAGGATGACCGGGGACCGGGAGCAGGGACCCGAGGGGCCTGGGGTACCGCCCAATATTCCCATCAGGACCGGTCAGGAGAACAGATCGATCCAACGGGATGGGGGAAAAGATGCTGAACTGTGCCATCTACCGGAAGAAGATGAGGAGAACATCCCAGATCTTGCGAGTTCCATCTGAGAAAGGACAGAATGGCCATCGCAAGAGGGGGGCTTGTGGGATGTTTTTAGCCATGCATCCAAGCCCTACAATAAAACTGTGCAGTACCGGCATGGAAAACATCATGATGGCCAGAACTCCCCAGAGAGTGCACAGGGAAAACATGAAGAATAGGCTGCCACCCATTTTTGCCTATGTTGTGAGCACAGGAGGGCACTGCCTAAAACCACCATTGGGCTACACACACAGTAGCCTGAAACCATTGGGAATGGTAATGCTGATTGCAAAAAAAAAAGCAACTCAGAACTGTGGGGAATTCATTTTCTTAATCCCAAAAATGGTTGCATTACCAGTACTCACCAGTATCAGAAAGCTGGCGTTTTAAAACCACCAGACCTTTGTGTAAAACTGAACAAATGAAACAAAACCAGACCAAGGAAAGACTTGCTAAGAGGTGGAAGAATGTAAAACCATATTCTGAAATGACTTGAAGGAAGTAATTATTTAATGTATAGGTACAAATTGTCAGTTTGATTTGAATGTAGAAAACTGGGAACAAAAAGTGACATTTAGCTGAAACCTGGCTTAGTGAAACTGGATTCTGCCTGACAACTACCCCCGACAGGAGAAACCTGTTTAGCCACTCTTCCCAGGCCTAGCTGCATCCTGCTGCCCTTTGCCAAAAGGAGTTGTCACCTCTCTGATTAGATTAGGGGTGGAGCACCTGGGAACTGGAAGGAACAGAACAATGCAGCTCCCTTGACTCAGGCAAATGTTATATTGGGGGCGTCGTAAAGTGGCTTCCTCTTAGGGGAAACTGGGAGGGGCAGTGCCTCTGCTAGCAGCTGAGCTTGGGGGAAGTGGATAAACCAGTTATTCCACTCTGTGATGTGGGAAGCCACACCCCTTTTTGACCAGAGCATAATTTTAAAAAGATAGATAACTCATAGTGCGGACTTGTCAGAATTATATAAGTAATATCATTATTTTTGTGATTTTTCTGTGAACATTTTGAGAGGCGTTAGGACCCTGTGGTGTTTTCTGGGGGATTGCTAGCGGAAAATAGGGTCTCACTCCAAATGTCTGCATGTTAAAAATCTGACACTTCATCAATTAATGTCCATACTCCTTGCGCACATGTGTGTAATTTTGGGTAAATGTCCGATATTGCAAAACCAGTTTAAAAGCGCAAAATGTCATCATTTTTTAATGCAAGCGCCCAGGAAGATCAGAGGCAGACAAGCATGGACCATAAGTAATATATAATGTGCACATGTAATTTCAACAAATTGTATATCTGGGAAATATGTATTTGAATCAAATATAGATTTGTGGGCAAACTGACCAGGGGAGGATCCTCTGACCCATAAACAGACCTCATCATGATGACAATCCATTTCCTTCCCCCAATCATCGGAGAGGGGAGTATTGGGCCAATGACAAGTAGAGAGGGGCAGACTTAGCTAGGCCCAGGCACACACCCATTTTCAAAACACATAAAAAGAGACTGCTGGGACAGGTAGAGACATTCAATTCCATTTGCTGCAGAGCATGCTGACCGACGACTTCACATCCAGAGATCCAACTCTTAGACTTCCAAGCTAAACAGAGACTACAGACTTTGAACCAAGAAGGCCCACTGCAAGCAAAAGTATTTGTCAGCAGGCCTCAAAATCATTTGCAAACTATTCCAAAGCCGGGCGAGCTGTCTGAATTCTTTTGCCAAGAACACTTGCCAGTACGCAGAAAGCAGTGTTACATCCAGAATCCACTTGATCCGGACCGGAAAGCAGAGCAGTATCCAGAACCAGAGGCCGCTGAATCCAGAGAGGCTAGACCAGCAGAGCAGAGCTGACCCAGATCGCTGTGAGCAGAACCGGTGCCTGATTGACCCGCCGAGCAGACAGAACTGCAACCGGATGTGTTGACCAGATCCGTGACGAGGCCTAGTTCAAATTTATATTGTGAGTACCTAGCAAAACTGTGCAGAACCAATCTCTTAGTTAAAATAATCTAATCCAAACTATTTTAACCTAAGTAGAACAGCCTCCTAGAAATCGTGTCATCTGTCATTTGTAAAGCTGCACAACTGTCACCTGTCAATTCTGAAGCTGCAAGCTGTCACCTGTCATTTGGAGTTTTACTTTAAATCCGAAAAACTACCCTTATTTAATCGTCCGTATCTCTGAAACCGTTTGGGCTAGGAACGAGATTTAACTTTCTTCTGAAAGCTTCAAATCTAAGCTTTCCAACAAGCCTAGAACCGACTATACTCTTTATACTTTTTCTGCAATCACGATTCACACACTCGCGAAATTTACTGCGATTTGCGATTTTAGCTCAATTTCTCCACTTGTCAAAATAGCAGCTCCATTCTTTCCTTTGTTAAAATCCGTTTGCAACTTGGTAATAACTCATAGAGCATTGCTAAAGTGAGCCTGAACTAATACCAACACGCATCTCCCACTCACCCTGAATGTCTAGAGGGAATTAAAATCATTGTCACATTTTCCCATCCATTGCCATCACATTTAAAAAGCATTTTGGGCCTGTGTTTCAAACTCCTACCTGTTTCCTCTAAGCTTGCTGGGGGGGGGAACTGAATTTCGTATTGTATTTGGGTGCATTCCTGAGAACTGTGTGCTCCTCTTTCCATCTCCTTCCATTTCTTAAATTGCATAGGGGAGGGGGGTGAATTGCCAGAGAAAAAGTGATTATCTTATATTTTGCTAAAATCATATCAAGTATTTCTGTACTGCATTTTATTCCTCATTGCTTTTCCCTTGAAATCATAAAAGTATTTTTGCTATGTTATCCATCCTATACTAACTCCTCATTGATTGTAAAGAAGTGTGCTAGTGCCAGATTACCCATTGTTGATCAACATCATATGTCTAAGTGTACTGTCAGATATTAATTTATTATAAAGTGTGATATATATATATTGTTTAAATTCTCAAATAAACCTTTTAATTTTCAAAACAAACCTACTTCTTGGCTCAGTGGGGTCAGGGGGATTCTAAGAGGGGGTGTTATACAAGGGTGGTCATCCAGAGTACTGAACTAGACATAAAAATACATTAATAAGGGTTTTCCTCAGCATCCCAGACTAGGCATTGACTTGGCTGTAGTGTTGATTGAATATCGCTTACACTGGAACAAGGTATTGTTTCAGATGAGGGGTGTACAGTGAGCACAATCTATTGTATTCTAGAATGCAAGGAATATCAGCTTTGACTTCACTTGAATCAAAGTTTATTAGCAATAGACCGTCATGTATATCTAAGCGTGATAATGCTGCGTAGCTCATGCCTTCCTTATACACTGTGTTTCCTATATCTATCACTGCTTTTTCTAGGGTAAAACCTTGGGATTTATGAATGGTAACTGCATATGCAAGAGTTAGAGAAAATTGCTCTCTGCGTACATACATGTCTTTGAAGAGAAGGAATCGAGCAATTGAGCGCCCTATCCTTTTCACTTCTGAAACTTTTTCAAAGCGAATATTTACAAACTGAATGTTGCTAACACATGGGTATGATTGAAAGCCAATAACTGTGCCCAATGCTCCATTAACTAGCCCTTGCTCTATGTCAAGGTTATGTTTAAGCATTACTCTACAATTTAACGATAATTTCAATATTTTTTCCAACCCAGCTGTGTTGGAAATTGAATTTTCTAAACTATTTAGTCTTGTTTTGGCTTGCTCACACAAGGGTACTGTCATACCATGTACGTCTAGTTTGTCTGTGGCCCTAATTTCTATTATTGGTTGCATTTCTTTCTTTAACATTGTTTCATTGATTATGAAACAGCTTGCAAGAGTTGGCATTAAGGCCATACAATTGACATTTTTGTGCGCTATTTGTTCCATAACATCAGTTGCACATGCATTATCGCCATAAAGTGCATGTATATGCCGGTTTTTCAATACAAATTGTGCTTCTTGCAATAATACACCAACTCTAATACTTTTTAAGATGTTGGCATAAGTGAGATCTGCAGATTGCCGCATGTTCTCAGTTAATTCTCTGTATTGGAAATGTTGTCAAAGGTTAACATTACCTATGCTACCAACAGTTTTCCGGCAGAGTTTGTGGCATAAGTTTTTAAAAATCGGTTCACCTTTCACTGGTGTCAATTGTAGAAGATCTCCGAAAACGATAATCTGTTTCCCTGCAAAGAGTTCTTCGTTATTATTTTTAAGTACTTCTTGAAATCTGAGATGAATCAAAGCCAGCATTAGGTTGGAGACCATGCTTAGTTCATCTATTTGTAGCATTTTCATTTGCTTCATTACTCTACGTAATTCCATTGCAACTTCTGCAGAAAGTTTGTAGTAGTCTAATTTATTTTGATGCTCTACTCGAAGCAGTAGTAATTGGTGTAAAGTCACACCGCCTATGTTGTAGGCAGCTAAACCTGTGGGGGCCGTTACAACAGGTGACAGTTTGTTGTTTGTCAATTGTTGAAAGAACTTGCTGATGATTTTGATTAAGAATGTTTTCCCTGATTCAGCTTCACCACTGACGTACAGCAGTATAGGTTTGTAATTTTGGCAGGTACATTCTTTATTTTTGTGTTGTACACCACGTACAATTTGTTTTGTTACATCTTCAAAAATGGTGCGCTGATCGTTGTTATGTTTTGCTTGTTGTACAGTTAAGTCTTCTGTATCTTCTTGATATTGATGCATGGTGTTTTCTACTTCTGCCATAGCTGCTTCACCCTCATTTGCTATTAGTTTTTGCCCTAGTGGTTCTTGACTTCCTGTTACAGAAGGTTGACTACTGTCGGAAGAGTCCTTATCTAGTTGGGCCTGAAGATCTTCTTCCTGTTGCTGCTCATTGTGTAACATTGTTTTGTACTGCGTAAAGTTCACATCCGTGATACTACTTTCATTTGCTTTGAAAGCATCTTCATAGTAATCATAATTATGTAGTATGTCTTCCTCTTTTCTCCATGGTTTGAAAGGTTGTAACAGAGACATGTAATATAGTCCTTTTTGTTGAGGAGTTTTTAATGATAATTTACATGATTAATTAAGCTTCATTTGCTAAGTTTCACTAAGCTCCCTTCACAATCGGTCACTCTATATCTACGTTTGCTTTCATCAGGTTTTACATTATTTTTGTTTGCAAAGTTTAGAGCTATGTAGTATAGACACATACTTTCCAGAGTGGTACTCCTGTTCGGATAGTATGTGTCCAGTAATTTGTTTTGTAGAATGCCTTGGCTGTTGGGATCATTTCGGGCAATTGTTTCTATGTCCTCATATGATTTTTGCACTCTTTTTCTAGATTTTGCAGGACCAAGACTGAGCCATACTATGTTGTCTGATTTTCCATACAAAGCAGTGCCAGTTAAATGATCTACTGCTTCATATAGGCCCCATATTCTCTATGAGAGAGCATTTTTATGCCCATGCTGTACATGCTAGGTCATCCCAGAGGTCTTGAAGCTTTGTTTTTTCTGCTTTTGTTAAGTAGGCTGTAACATATCGTGCAACAGCAGTTTAATTGTCTGTAATGTACTGCACATCTATGTTTGCATTCCATAAGAAAGCAATGATTGCATTTTAATCATTGATATATTTTGATTCTTCCCTTCTTTTTATATAATATGTGTTTTTAGGTGATTTACCTTTAACACTATGTCGAACTGAAGACATGAAGTTGTTTACTTCACCTGTTTCTGTAACTGGTCTAAAGAAACCAAAGCAGCATTTGGTGTAGTATTTACCTTTGTTTTTGTATTTGCAATGACAATATTTGCCACATTTGTGTCTCTGAAATTGTAAAATCTGCCCATGCAGTTCACTATGTGTCTGTTGTGAAGGGATTTCACATGTGACATATTTTTGGATAAACTGCAAAACAGTGCTATCAGTGTTGTGCCCAAATTTCGGTGCACCTTTAATCCATAACAGCATGTGAATATGTGGTGCTCCTCTCATTTGATATTCTTTTCTCCAAAAGAAGTGTTGTACTTCTCCAAGGGGAGGAACAGTTTTATTGCAAATAAAGTGTAGGATGGCAATGAAACGATGATGGTAATATCTTGGCATATTAACTGGATCTAGAGAGCAAAGTTCTCCAGGTGTTAATATGTCTATGTTGTTTTTGTTGCTGTTTGCTATGCGTAGGAACTCATGTAAATCTTCCCATGCATATTCTGCACAACTTAGCGTAAAAAACCAAGACGGTGGTCCAAGCTTTCTGATCATGCAACGCATGTCTCCGTGTCATCTGAACCAGTATTCTTTTGTACCACACATGTTTGCAAACAAATTTGTTATACTTGATTGTAAAACCTCATCTTTTTCCTGTACCTTTTGTATTGACTGCATAGCTGACATATTTTGAAAGTGGGTTCCAGATTTAAGAATTTGTGCAACTCCATAACATAGTGTTGCTAATTCACTTTCATAGAGTAGGTGGAATATGTATTCCACATTTTGTCTAAATCTGGGATCTTGCGAATACATTCGTAATGAGCGGTATTCTGATGCCCCAATCTGAGTAGGTCTATCATCGTATCTTCCACCTTTGCCAGTAGGAAATAGCAGGTGCTTTTATACTTTTTTCCCAAATACTCATTGGTGATCCTTTGGTTTGTCGCATTTGTTACGTTTCTAGTGCATCATCTACGCTTTCATTGGAATGCAATGGATGAATTGTATAATGGTCCAACAGAGTGGATACTGTAGCTCGATCCAGAACTTCGAATTGTCCAGTTTCTGATGGCTCTTGAATTATTTCGGTTGTTTCCCTTAAGCTTTCATCAATATGTATTTCCTTGTAGTACTCATTATTGTCTTTTAGATATTGCAATGCTTGTCTAACTTTGTGTAAGTCCACTAATTGTTGCCAAATTATTTTGTCCTTTGTTGGTACTCCATTTACCAAGACTATTAAAGAATGATCAATTGAACGTTCCACTCCTAGAGTGTGTACATTTTCCGTTAGATTTAATGGCAAATAAACTACTTTGCCATGAATGCCTTTCACAAATTCAGAGGAAGGTAATTTTGCTGTTTTTGGATGAAGGCGTAGAATTGCTTGAAATTGGTGAACTGTTTGAATTATTATGCTCTCATACAAATTGAACTGTTGCAGGATTTTTGGTAATGGAAACAATTCCAAATTATTTTTAATAGCACGTTAAGGAGTGTGGTTGTTGTCTAATTTTGCAGTATACTAACTGCAACATATGAGGCGTTCAGTTAGTTCATGTTTGTTTTCAGCTAAAAGGTACAAAGCTAATTCAAACCATTTAGAGTCTTCATTGTCTTCTATTTTGAATGATATGTCCACATTGTTTGTGTTCATTTTGTAAAACGTTCTGCTGCAACACACACACACATGGTTTAGTACTTCAGCTGATGACCTCTTAAATTTTACTATTTCTTTTCTGTATGTGTGTAATAGAAGGTTGCTATGTGCAGAATTTTTTGTGTGTCTCAGTTCCCAAAAACTTTTTCTGAATACGGGCAATTTCTTCTTGTAAGTATTTGGGTGTACCATGCAAAAGAGTGGTATTTAAATTGCCTAATTCTGAAGCTGGACTTTTTGCATAGTATATTTTAAACACTAAATTTCTTACATTGGAATGATGTATTGATATTCTTTTGATATCATGGAAGGTACTTTTGCAAATAGGCCCAGAAATGCAGGCTAATGAATGTCATTTTAGTCCTGTGTCTTTCCGCACTGGACAAATATCCATATTTTGCAGCACTTTCTTTTTATTTTTGTCTTTACCTTTTACATATTGATTGAGGAACTGACGTAAAGATTTGAAAGCTTTGTTTGGAATGGCAAACATTGATGTGCACGGCCATTTGTATACTGGACGGTGTGGTTCTGCTGAATTGAGAGGTAATTGTGAGTTTTCAGGGGATACTTTTTGTAAGAAGTGTTTCTTGTTCCATGATGGTAGTATTTATTTTCTCATACCCTCGTCCACTACTATGAATGGCAATTATGTTTGTTTGATTTTGTTTGTATGCTTCTTCATTAAAATATGGCTCTGTGGTTATTGTATGACTCCATTCACCATCACAGAAGAAATTATTTTTGTTCCCATTCCGTTTATTGCTGAGTTTCTTTTGTAGTTTGGTACTTAGTATTGTTAGTGCTTTCATCCTATTTAACACTAATATGAACAACTTCCTTTTGAGAAGGATTGCACTTTCCACGAGACCTTGTAGGATTAACATTCTACAGTAGGTTTTAAGGGGTGAGGATGATCTTGGTCCTCTTCTTACTAGATTCTGAAGGACTCTGTGATGAAACATTTTTGCTAAAATACTTTTTTTTACTATGGGTTCTTCTTACACTATCAGGATTATTAGGAACATTGTTAGCTGTACCTGTAGGCGATTTTTTGACACCTTTTTAGTGTTTTGTGCCACTTTTTGATGGAGGGGGTACAGTTTCCGTAGTTGAGACTTCCTTTATTTTGTTACCCAACTGCATTAGCTGGTTTATACCAACATTCTCTACTAACTCTACAACTGGTGGATGCTTACATTGGGCACCTTTATTTTTATTTGCTCTACTTCTGCGTTCCTTTCTACAGAGCTGCTTTTTGGTAAGCATTTTTTGGTGTCTGTTGAGAAAAAATATATACTTTGGTCTATTGTCCAATGTATGTGTGCAGTGTGCATGTGTGCATGAGTCAGATGGGGAAGCTCTTTGTCATGGTGTGTCAACGTGCATTGAACTCTTGCAATGATTTGGTAAGGCTACTTTACTGTTTGTATACTACTACAATGTACTTCAGATGAGAGTACAAAGTGCCCTACTTGTGACAAGAACCCTTATTAATAACTGAAATGGCAAAAGCATACTACAACAACTTAATTTCCCAATCTAACTTTCTAAGCATTACATATGTTATTTGGGTACCAAACGCACCGGGATTTGTCAGCCATTCTGCCTGTTATTCTTTGTTCAATAAATGGATGTTTGTAGGTAGAATGGTTTACAAATCAATGCTTGCTTTGGTGCCCAAACTAAACCAATAACCCACGAAGCCTCTTTGAGGAGTATATACCATATAAAGGTTGTACTGTACTTACTTTTTTGTGCAAGATGACCAGGTTTCTTCGGATATGTCGTCTACAGTGTAGATGCTGTTGATTCTCAGGAGAGTAGTCTTCACTGCGAATCAAACAAAAAAATCAATTACTTTGTGCGTTTGCAGCAGTGATGACACTGCACACATTGATTGTCCTTCTTTCGTCACAGCATTCACCTTTTATATTTCAACCCAGTGCTTGTGTACATTTCATTTCACTCTGTGCAGTCTTTGCATGGTACTTACAATATTGTACTTGCCAGTCCTTCAAAATAGCTCAAACTTTTAAGGGTAAGGAAATGACTTGTTGTTTACAAAGTGTACTGTGCATAGGAGGGAGGTTTGTAAGTGATAGGGTATAGTACTAGATGGGGAAACATGTTCTACTTTTACATTAAAAGCACAATGCCAAAAAATCGGGAGACCCCCAAAGGAAAATGTCGCCACCGCAATCAGGAGCACTTACTATTCGCATACAATCACATTGCAAGTACCATAGCTATAGGCCATACATAGTACACAACTCCGACATTTTCACATACAAAATTCAGTTCTGCCCTAAATAGCCATGCTTGCAACGTATGTACAGGTTATGCGGAAGACAGTAAGCAGTCGTGCGATTTGTGATTGGCTAATCGGACATCTTGCACTATAAAGGGGGAGCATTGTTATGTATTCCCTATGGACATTTAGCGGCATTATTTTGTCTAAATTAAATCATAAGGGTTCCACATGTTCTCTGATTACAATATACATACCTGTACTCTATATTCATGCATGGGCACATGCATGGAGCTGTACGTAGAAATTCGCAATACTTGCACAGTAGCTTGTGAAGAAGGTGCTTTGCAATGATATGCAACTTCCATTCAGAATCATCGCCAGTAATTTTGAAGTGCGCAATGTTGATGATGGAGTTAAAATTATCAATGTTCAATGTGATTGGTGGATGTTTGTGTGACTGATTTGTTGTGCCCAATGAGGAATTTGCTTTGGTACCGCTGTAGAAAGGGTGGACGGACTGGGTAAGAGTTACGTGCCGCACGTAGGCAACGCTTGTCCGCTGGTAGGGCATGTCACATACGGGTTTCTACAGCAAATCCTGCATGTGCAAGCAACTGTAGGCATCAGCCAATGAGATGTTCACATGACTCTTTTGTGTCGAAAGACGTTGTGCACACTGAAGATGGCAGAGGTGGAGAGGGTCAGGGTTTCGATGCTTGGAGACATTTTTGTGGAAGGCTTACAACACTATGCCAAGAGTAGGCATGTGGCACACCATTTCGATGTGTGAGGAGTGGAGGTGGTGTGGAGCGCTGACACTGATGCCAATGCTGCGGGAATTCTGCAAGTTTGCAGAGACATGCGTAAAATGACCACTCATCATGTGGTAATTTTGTACTACGGTGCTTGCCATTTGGGATACGTGACTTCACGTACTTTGTTGGCAGATTTGGCACATTTGGTTGAAGCACTCATGACCATCTTCCCAACAACCAAAGTAATTTTTTCTGCTTTACTCCGTAGAGCACAATGGAACAACACTTCTGTTTTCTGTCCCGATCAAAGCATCGGTAGGTGAACCATCAATCGCGGCATGCGTCCATTCATTCTACGAGCTGGAATTTTTTTGCTGACACGAAAACATTTCTCCAAGCTATGCAGATTATTTTGAAGGAGATGGTGTTGCGCTATCTTCTTTGGGAAATTCGATGTTCTTTTGGAACGTAAGGCTTGCTTTAGAGAAGGTTCTGTAATGTTTGGAAGAGTAAAGCAAGGACAAAATATACAAAAAATACATAAAATACCAGATGTCTGTACGGTATCTGGCCAAAAATAAAAAAACGGCTCTTTTCAGAGCCTACCTTAAAGGGGAAAAAGGGGAATAGTAATTTAATGTACCGTCGTCACGCTCTGATCCTGTACATGTCCGCAAACATGGTGGTAGTTTGCAGCCAGCACACATCACCAAGGGGGATTCAGGCATGGAAACGCATGTAAATGAGAATGAGCGGAGCTAGGGATTGGTCCATAAAGTTCAGTAGGTGTGTTCTGACTAACGTACATTAATAAAACAGTCTTCTCCCTCACAGGAGACCACACAGCCATGGCTTTCCATGCTCGAAAACAGATTATCTGTATTTTGGGAGATTCATGGATACATTGGTTTAAAGAACATGCAGAAAGCTGCAGTTTATCTACAAATCTCGGATTTCCTCATGTGGAAGTGCACTGGCATGGCGTGCGTGGCATGAGATGGCTGGACTTGGCACCTCTCTGTTTTACTCTACTGACAGAGCGTCCTCCAGATATACTGATCATTCATTGTGGAGGAAACAGTTTAGGCCATGTATCTGGAATTTCTTTGCAATTTGCAATGAAGGAAGGACTCGCAAAGCTCATGGACATGTTTCCAAATTGTCAAATACTTTTCTCCTGTATTGCACAAAGACAAATATGGCTACATTCGTCTGCGTTTGGTCCACAAATGGAGAAAGCGAGACACAATGTGAATAAGGCTGTGTGTGCATTTCTAAGAGATGTTGGCATGTCCTCTTTCCACAATGAAAACATTTTGTTTCACAGCAATTCCATTTTCCGCAGAGATGGAGTCCACCTTACATATGCTGGCAATCAGATTTTTCTTCGCAATGTACAAAATGCATTGCAACCTCTTTTGCAATCACACTAACCTATGTGACAATCCATTTTCACCAATCCACACTTTTTGACCCACTCAGCACACCACCAAAAGGCTCTTTTCAGAGCCACCACTTACTCCCAGCATACACTTCATTGTGTTTGCTCCGCTTTCACCCTCCCTTTTTTCCCCTACGACTGTCCGTAAACTTTTTCAGCACTCCGCGGGGGTCTACGACCTTCACTTCATAGTTTTATTGTTGCACTGAGAAAGGCGGCTCTGAAAAGAGCCTTTTCTGTAATTTTTGTTGTTTTTACATTTATTGCTTAACAGCACACGGCACACTAAGGGAAGAAGGCAAAGGAGGGTAAGGAAGGGACACCATCCACAGGGAAACGGCAAGTGAATAGAGAAATATTTAGGGTGAGCTCTATTTAGGTAAGAAGCTGATCTTCTGGTTCTCTGTGACTGCAGCCTCAAAAGCACTTTGAAAACTTTCCCCCCTGCAGAGTACTGCATCACAATACGTGCACACTACTGTCACCTTTGAAAGTTAAGGGTCAACTGCATTGAGAATGGCTTGTGAGGCAACTGGAGGGAGGCGCTCCCCCATAGGAGTGTCTCTTGTGGTGGGAGGATCGGACACGGAGGATGCTGTGGAGGAACTCAATCGACTACGCTCTTCACATGGCACCACCTTGCGAATGTCCGCAGTGTGGAACGAAGTGAGGTGTCACTTCATGGTTGTCATACCAAAACTGTACGCACCAAATCACCCACCACTCAGCACCACCTCGCACTGGTTCGCACATGCTTTTGGTACATTCCCATACACGGAAAACAACCGCCACACCCACGACTCCCGCTGAGTGCTCCTTGTACGAGGCTCCTCCACTTCATTCTCTTCCTCCTCTTCTTCCTCAATCTCTACATCTTCACCAATATATCTCTCTGCAGGCCCTTGGGGGGGGGTGGTGGCGGGTTTGGGGGTGGTGCAGATCCTAATGATCCAACAACAGCCATGGAAGCCATACCGATTACTGTCCTTTTGTTCACTACAGCAATAAAGGCAGTACACCTCAATTTGCTACAGCTAGAGGGACAATGAAGATGCGCTCGTGGGTGTGGCCATTTGTAGGGGTGGAGGAGTGTGCCTCGTGACCGTCTTCATCCCTACAAAGCGGTACAAAAATTGTACACAGCAAATCCTGAGGTCTGCTATTGTCAGAGATATGTGAAATTACATTTTTAGACTCTACAATACTTTCCCTTGTGTCTACAAGTTCTTTTGTACTGTTGTGCAAATGAGTCCCCTCGCTTAGCATGGGTGTGGTCACATGATGACGTCCTCAACTCATCCGCGCCAGTACTGAAAGTCTCCTGGACAGCAAATGCAGAGAATCAAATGTGTGCATATGCCCAAGTGTCCTACGGACAGTCTTTGGGTCCTCAAAGTAATTCAAAGTGCGACACAAGTGGGACGGACAGTTAGGAACAGGCGCAATGTTCGCTATACGTACGTTTGTACTGCGCATGTGCACGGATGCTATGTTCACTGTACGGACAGTTCCAGTGTCCTTAGGACAACTCCATTTTGTTTGCCTACGAACTTGCCGGCCACCACGCCTGTTCTAAGGACAGAACCATTTTGGCTGCGCCTGATAAGGACAACTATACTGTCCTTCACACACTCCCATTTTGCTCATTTACACCCATTCCGGACATCTAGTGTGTTCTACGACCATGTATCATATCGTTTTCCAAGCGGTTCGCCGAGGTACAATATCCTTTGGGCACCCCTCTCTGTTTATGTATGCACAATTTCATCAGATGGTACAGTCAAACATCAAATCCATCTTACTTGACATTAGTAAGGGTAGGTGTACTGCCTTTACAACACCCACATTCCATTCCTTGCGGATAGGTCGAACAGGCACGCTGTTCGTGAACATTTTACGTCTTTTTTAAAAAAAATGACACACAAACTCTTTCTCTACA
Source organism: Ambystoma mexicanum (assembly GCF_040938575.1). Lineage (NCBI taxonomy): Eukaryota > Metazoa > Chordata > Amphibia > Caudata > Ambystomatidae > Ambystoma > Ambystoma mexicanum. The sequence goes on along the minus strand of NC_090934.1, from coordinate 608,008,792 downwards.
ACTACGGTACAAAACCATTTAAAACACACACACACACACACATCACTCTAAAGAAATAGCGGCGGAAGCGGACACTGAAACAAATATAGGGGAATTTGGATTTAAGACAGGCTTGTTATGAGGAGAAGATTTGTGAGGGGAAGAAGGGATGGATACTTCGTTTGGGGATGGGTCACTAGGGAATGGAGAAGCAGGGCAGGTGCAGGTGGGGCAATGGTACCAAACTTTTCCTCTCACAACGACCTCCACAAACTCCCGTAAACCTTTAAAATTGTCATTCAATATGTAGATTTTCTGCTCTATCCTTTTTATCCTGTCTTCTTCTATGTCTTCTTCTATCTTGTTTTTTGCCCTTTCCTCTTTTTGTTCCTGGTCTGTTGAAAACAAAAACAACATAAGTTAAATGCCTATAAAATACTGGTCACTATTTTCCATACGCAATACAATGTGTACCATTGTAGTCACTGTCTTCTGACATTTCCCTGTGCGGGAAATACTCTTCCAGCCACTCCAAAGTACTAGCCATATCTGAGTCACAAGAACAGAAAGAAATTGTTATTTTTGCACCACATACCAAAAAAAAAACACACCCACATAAAAAAATGACCTGCACTGACTCTTTTGTAATCTCCCTTTGTCCTAATGCGTCTGTCCACTATCGTTCCAGCCTGCCGAGTTTCTGTGAAGTGATTACAGTGGAGGCATCCTTTCTTCTTTTTTTGGTTCCATCCACTTCATTCTACATGGTAATTAAATGTGTTGTTTTCTCTTCCCACCTTCAGGTTTCCATATTTACTTATTACTACTTACAATATCTGTATGCCCTTCTTCTACATTGCACACTTTTTGTGTAAGACAATAGTACATTTTCAGATACCCCCCGGCTCTTTGGGTAATGTTGATCCTGTCCGCCCCATCCACAAACAGGCGCTCAGTCCGTCCCTTTCCAATATCAATAGGTAGGGAGTTCTGTACATTCTATGCTAAATGTATATCAAGTATGTACATTACACTACATATCGCCCAAGATCACATAATGACAATGCATATTCTGCTCAACAACTTCATTGCCAAGATGTCATGATTAAGTTCCTTTTCCAAAAACCTATACAATTCACTACAAAAAAAACTTTGTTATGGGGACGTTACGGTTAAGTTGCCATCGCAAAAACCTGTAAAATTCACTACAAAAAAACTTTGTTAAGGGGACGTTAAGGGTGAGTTGCCATCCCAAAAACCTGTAAAATTCACTACAAAAAAAACTTTGTTGAGGGGTTGTTATGATTAAGTTGCCGTACCAAAAACCTCTTCCCTTCACTAAAAAGAAAAACTTCACCCTCCCCTTTATGCTTCAATTTACAACTGAAAAAACCCCTGAAATTCACCAGTTATGGCAGACTGAGCCCCCTTTCTTGACATCACCACTGTGCACTGCTAAAACTAACACCCAGACCATGAAAGATGACATCTCAAATGTCACTGATGACATCACTGACGATATCACATGTTTGGCCATTTTGTTCTCTGCCATATATATGTGTACATTTGGTAAAAAAAACTTTATTAAAGGGATGCTATAATTCACAGTGACACCAAAAAACGCTGCACATTCCCCCATTATGGTAAGCTTACCAACCATAACTTGCACCATTGCTAAGACTAACACCCAGAACATCAAAGATGACATCACAAATATCATTGATGACACCCTTTTAGATAGACGGTACGTCACCTCTCTCCTAGGGACAGGCACCCCACACAGGGTAAGGGTGTCCTATTGGGGACCGGTAGGTAACACATTTAATGGATATTTAAATTAACTACCACGTGTATACAGCTGGCTCCTAAAGTGTTTATATGTGTGACAACCAGTGACTTTAACTAACACATAAGGTCGAATATTGGAATAAACAATCAGTATCCCTGATTGTTTGTGTGTTTCCTGTACCTTAAACAGAGGCTTGCTATGTAAGTAGAACTGAGCCCTGGGAAACCAAAAGGTGGGGGAGTCTGCTTGTCTTGAATCCTTTCCCTTTATAGTGGGTGGGGGTACAGAACTGTGTAGATCCTTAGCCTATGTAACCAAAAATTTGAATTTAATGAATTCCCCATTTGGCAGAACACTACGGGGTAAAGTATGTTCAAATTTTAAATTAAAAAAGAGCGCTTCCCAATGTGCGCTGAAAACTATAGCCTATAATTCAATTGGGTAATTTCTATTGTCCAGCTGACTTTGACTTCTTGAAGGAAGCGGGGTGTCTTTGTTCTTAAATCACTCCAACCGTTTTATCCAACAAACCGCATCGCGGAACAGTGTATTTGACCTGTTTTTTTCAAATATCACATAGTGGGCCTCATTACAAGTCTGGCATAGGACCATGGTGCTATTAGCACCATGGTCCATGCCGGATTCCGCCATGGTGGATGGCGGATTTACCGCCCCATTCCAAGGTTGGCGGGGCGGTAAATCCCCATTCACCATTGCCCCTTCCCCATTCCCATTTTTGCCCCATAGGGCTCAATGGGGATGGGAAGGCGCTAATTACGGCACCGTAAATTACAGTGCCGTAATTCGCACCAAGGTCGCTTAGCGCCTTGGACTTTAACGCCTGCAAAAAGCAGGCGTTAAAGTGGGAATCTGGCGTTAAGGGTTTAACGGCGCCGCAGCCTTTTACGGCGCTATTAACCCCTTAACGCCAGGGTTGTAATGAGGCCCAGTGAATTTTTGCCGCAAATGTGCAGTTTTCCAAAGTTTACACATGTCTTTTTCCCACTCAAAGTGTTTCTTCAATTCCATCCTGATCTAAAGTGTGTACTGTTGTTTATATTGTAGCTCATGTGTGTTAGGACCTGTTTAGTGTTGCTTTCCTAAGAATTTTTCTCCATTTAAGCATTTTGCATCCTTTTCATTATTTCACAAAGCCACTTTCACCTGTCAGTTTAAAAGTGTCAAGTTCCAAAAACGTTTTTCTCTCTTGTTTGGGGAGGGAAGATTGCATTCAACTCTATCCATTATCTTTCATTCCTGAATACTTACTGATTAATGACATCTGTGTAGGATTGCTCATTTGTGCCTTAAAGTACTTTGCAGGGGAAAATATTAGCCTAAACGCTATCTGTTCACAAACCAAACCTGTTTTTTTTCTTGTGTTTCATATTCTACATTACTATAAGTGAATTCAATTGCTTTACATAATTTCGAATTGTATTGTCACCCCTTGGTGATTGCTGCCCCATATATATATATATATATATATATATATATATATATAAATATATATATATATATATTTTAAATCTTATGTGTGATTTGAATATAAAATAAATAAATAAATATTTACCTTCACAAACTAGCATGATTCCTGGTTCAGTGTGACCTGGGGGGTATTTTGAGACAGGTGTGATATGAGTGATATATCATTCAGAATATTGAACTTATAGACACAAATACATAAGGGTTTCATTGCACACTACATGCTAGGCCAGACCTGGGTGTGTGCCTGATTGAAATCCTTAACAGATTTTGGGGGCTCGGCCATGATTCTGAATTCAATATATCACCCGTGTAAGTCTCACACAGCATACTAGCCTGCAGAGTACAGACACCTTGCTGGGTTGGGGTACTGTGCTACACTGTAAAAGCACCTCTCAAAATAAATACTCCAAAAATCGGGCCTGTTTGTAAAAATAAATTAACCCTGAAATAAGTCATAAGGAAATTTATATTTCCAAAATGGTGACCCCAGTAGAGATTAATATTGCTAGGGAGCACCCCCTGCACAAATTGTTTGTCAGGGGTGAGTGGCCAGAACAGAATGAGCAGATCTGGCTACAAGAAATCAAAGAACAGGTCACTGCCTTAGACCTAGATACATGGCAGGACAAGGGCCCATTACACCAAGTGCTTAGTGAACTGTACATAGCCCCAAAAGTAAAAGAGGAGCAGACAAAAATTGCCAGGATAGCGGCCTACCTATACCTCCACATAGGAGTAATACAGGAAAAGCATGCAGAAAACAGTTCTGGCAGAGGAGCAAGTGGAAACATTACAGAAAATTCAAACTGATCTAGACGCTGCAAGGCAAAGGCTACAGAAGAGCCAAGAATTAGAGACTGAAGCTAGTATATTACCCAATTAAAAGAAAATCAGTCTCTTACAGACGCTGCAAAAGGAGTGTCAGGAAAAGGTTGACTCTCTGAAAGAGAGTCACCAGAATTTAAATCAACAGATAAAAATAATAGAGCCTGCGCAGAAGAGATAGTCACGTTACAAAATCAGATAGAGACCTTGGAAGAGGAGAATAATTAATTTATTATTAAAGACCTCCACACTCAAGAGGAATTTGATGGGGAGCGCAAGAAATCCCATGTATTTAAAAAACAAAGGGATGACCTGGCTGAACAGAGGGGCACTCTTAATCAGGAGAGGGACACCTTAGGCCAGGAAGTCAGCCAATTGAAAACTAAGTTAGAGGAAAGAAAGCTGGCCCTCCAGGAGTTTAGCAGAGTTCAAACTGAATATGAACAGCTACTAAAGACACCAGGCGGGTGGAGGACGCTCTGGAAAAGAACACTGAGACCAATATTGACAAAACTCAGGAGGTGAGTCTGCTGCAGCAAAAAATTGCCCAGTATTTCCAATTCAGGCAGGAAGCACAGAGAGATAATGAGGCTCTCTGTGAAAAGAATGGCAGGCTCCACAAACAGATAGCCATCGAAGAGCAAATTATTGAGACCAGTAAGGCCTTAATAGAGGAGCAAAAAGTCAGGGTAGAAAGGGACAGAGAAACCCCTGAGCATAACATCAGCACCCCTGCAATCAGGGACTCTAACCTGTGGAGTATTTTTATCCACGCCACTGCGCTACACTGCACCCCTTTGCCAATGGGGAAAGGAAATTGCTAAGAATGGAGACAATAACCCCTGTGCGCACTAAGTTTGCAAAATTGCACAGAGTTCATAACCCACCAAAAAGAGCTGCACGCCCTGCCAAATACACTGGCAAAGTGGTGTAAAAGCAGGCCTCACTGATGTCATCTGTCATCTGTCATCTGTCACTGGAAACAAGCCCACAGAATGGCTAAAATATGAAAATGCCCCTAAATACAGTTTCTTTTTTTATTACTTGAATTTTAATCAAAAAGATTTTTTTGATTTTTACAAGAGTCTTTCACTGTGGGGGTCCATCAATCAAAGGTTAAATCTTCTCTTGTCTAGTCTTTTCTTCTTCATGGGTATTTTGTGTTCTCTCGACTCGCTCTTCAATTGGCGTTTAGTTTTCAGAGTTTTGTCCGATCTAGGATCTACCTTTAAATATGGGGGTCTCCGCCCTCCAGGGCATTTGGTAATGCCGTCACCTCTGTCGTTAGGTGGGTAATCATTTTAAAGGCTGATTCTATTAACTTCCCCATTGTCAGTGTCCATCTTGTTGTCTCTCTCCGCCCCTTGCAGACAGGATTGAAGATATATGTCTCTGTTTTGATGTGTCTTTGGGCATCTCAACACTAAATGTTTCAGTGTTTCTGCTTGATCTTTATTTTTGCACAGGTGGCAACTGTTGTCCATTGCCGGGGCGCGAATTGCCAGGATTTCATGCGTCATCAGCAAATTTAGTCTAGCTTTCAGGAACGTACCTCGCATACGTTTATTTGGAAATTTCATACAGTAGTTCTGGGGCATTTTGACTTTGTTGAATGACGGTGGGAGATGGGTCAATAGTTTGTTTGCGCTAGCTGTGTCAATCGTCATGATCCAGTCCATAAGTTCCAGTTTCCTAATCAAGAGCAACCTTCAAAGTGCTGTTTTGGTGCTAAATTCAGTTATTTTCCCCAGTGAATTATTGAAGGACGAGTGTGCTGGTATCATGGATCCTCAAGGCAGTCAGAGGAGTCCTGACAGCTGCCAAAATAAATTGGCTGTAAAACTTATTTTAAATGTATTTATTTTTCCTGAAAAGTTGCAAAATCTACTATTCCAAGTATGTTGGTGAAGGGCTAATTCTTTTAAAATAGTTAAATCCTTTATACTCTATACTGATATTTTATATGTGAACTGAAAAGATTTTAATGTCACAGAGCCCAATCTGAAGCCAATCCACATATGAACTCTGATCTGACAGGGCCTGCCCTGGGAAAAATCTCCTGTTGACACTTCCTTGAGAACAGGAAGACTAATGGCTGTTAATGGGTCACGCATAATCCCAGCAAGCCTCTCAAAGGATTTGCCTTAGACATTTGTCTGCTGACTAATCAAAGAACAAAGGACATGCTGAGAATTGGCCTCTCCCAGGGGAAGCAGGAAATGGGGGAGGTTCTCAGTGAACTTCAAAGGACCGGCCAACTGCTCACTTTGGGAAGCAAGAAAAAAAAAACCTGGACTGGATTGTGAATGGAAATTCCTTGTTTTTGCCCAAGAACTTTATGACATTTAACATGACAGCTAAAAAAAGTAGACAAGCGAAAAATACAAACTTATAAGTCTGAACTCATGCTAGACAGTTGAAGAGGTGGTAGGAGTTTTTACTACATAAGGAACCAAAGATACACTAAAACACTGATTGTGGCAAAACTATGAATGTTGAAAGTTTGAAATTGTATGTACACAATCCACTGATCAGCATCCAGAGGTGTATCGAATTAGAAATAATGAATCCAAAGTGTTCTGGGTAAAATGGATGAAAATCCAGAAAATTACCAATACAGCTCTCACAAAGATGTAAATTGGATGTAAATGTAGACAATCAAATGTGAAAAACATGTGTATAATTTTGTGAGGGTACATAATGGAACAAATGTATATTTGTGCAAAAGTATGTTTTGAGTAAAAACCCAGGTGGGAGTTCCCAAATCTTGTCATAAGATGCTACGCTCACATGGTCTCCATAGGGGCGCTGAACGGAGTTGGACGATCCGGTGATGAGTGGTGTCTTGTGATCCCCTCTGACTTCGTCACAAAAGCAGGCTTGCCTAGAATGTTAAATCACATGTTACCCATCTATTAGGACGAAGGCAACTCCCGCCTCCCGTGGCGTCCTCTTGCACCACCCACTGCTATATCTCACCTTTGTGTTATGAATAGCGGGCTCTCCATCATGCGACTGTTTGCAGGGGTGCCTGGTAGTTCAAGGATCTAGTTACTTCACTGATCCTACCAAGTTCCAGACAACTGTGACTCAATGGTAAGTCTTATTTCAATGGTATTGATTGCTTAAGAGTTCAAGTCGTTAAACTTCACTCCTGTGCCCCCTTCCTTACAGGTTTCCTCTACTTGCCTGAGATGGACCGAGGTCCTGTGATAGCTGGCTTCCAGGTAAGATTTGCGCCAGCGCTATGTGAAAGTCTAACCTGCTGCTCTTTATATTCTGCCGGGGCGGAACCTCCTGGACAGAGAGTGATGAAGTATTGCGAGTCCATGAGGATTGCTGCCTTCAGGTGAGAGTGGCGTTGCACAAAATTATAAGTTTAAATGAGGCCTTCCCCACTGCACCGCTAACCTGATGTGTTTCTTGGTGTTCTACAGATGCAGCAGCTCCGGAGCGGTGTTCGGATGAAGGAGCGGCGATCCCGTGATGGTGCTCTGTTGGATCGCTGGTAAGTATTAGCGTTGCGCTGAACTGCGATGAAGATTGCGTGGGCTGCGTGGCTAATCTGGTGTCCTTTCCTTTCCAGCTCTGAAGAGGCGGCAACTCCAAAAAAAAGGCTGCACAGGAGAGTCAGGTAAGTATCTTGTTCTGTTCTCTATTCTCACTCATTCCTTGCAGGTAGCTCGAAACAACTGGATGGGCGTGGCAGATGGCTGGCCTGGAGCTGCAGACACGGTGACCGTTACGCTGCAGGAGTGCAGAATAACACGAAGCTTGTTCTGTACCAAGGGTGTGGCTTATATAGTCTTCTGAAAGTAGTCCCCAGGTAAAGTAGTCCCAGCAACCACACCCAAGCAAATAGTCCCAAGGCAAGTAATCCCTTCAACCTGCTTCAGATTGGTTTACACGTGCTCATTGGGTTTGAAATGTGCCAAGTTGGTGATGGCAGTATGAGCCTGGCGCCAACGGCGCCAGAACTGAGTCCAGGAAGCCCCTGCGAGATCCTTTGGGGTCTTTAAGGCCCCCATGGAACCCAACGCCTTGGGCCATTTGGTCTGTACCTGATGTTTGGGGGTATGGACCGTGACATAAGATAACAGCCTGGTTAAAGCTGCCAACCAAAACGAAGTGCACGCCTGTAGCCACTCGCAGATAGGGAGGTGTGTTCTGAAGTTCTGCCCATGCCATAAAATGTATAATGAATAAATATAGGAAGGGCACTACGCATAAGGACTACTCCACTGAACTCTACTCTGCACACTGCTTCCAGAACACCCTGCTTCCAGAACCCATCCAGCTGTCCATGCAGCAACTTATTCCAAAACTTTTTTCTTTGTAGCTGACTCCAGAATTCTTGGAGAGATCCAGATTTCTTTGCAGAATCCAGACTCTAGCATTGCAGAATGATTGCTAGTCTGACCCAATTGCAATAATCCCAAACCTGAAGGGATTTAATTTTAATTCAGCTTTGCTGGCTACCACTAGGCTTGCCCACTGAAAACGTGTATCCGGCTATCCACCGCGTCCAGTCACCAGAAGGAGCCTTCCAAATCCAGTCTGAGGTGCAGTCCAAACTTGACCAGAACCGTGCCGCTGACCCAAATTCCTTCAGAGGTGCCTGTTTGCGGTGGACCTGCCCAATCCATGACCAGAACTGACGGTCCAATTAATAAGTTATTCAGTGAGTATTAATAGGAAGAACAGTGACCCATAATATATTTGTGTTGTATGATCCTTATTTTAAACCGATCCCATTTCTAATTCAGAACCATCATCTTGCTAGAACTATTTTTGCACTGATTTCTTTTCTCATCTGAAGGAGCAGAGTATCCATAGCGGGCAGGTTACACTGATCATGTGACTGTAAGATCCTTCTGTGGCATTCTCTTTTGCATAGCCATATTCTATTGTAATCTGTCTTTTTAAAGTGCATTTCTGTTTTCCATTCTCGCACCTATTTCCAAAAACAACCTTTATTAAAACCTCTATAACCCACTCAGTTTCAACTCCTACTTGTACCTTACATCCATAGCTATCCATAGAACCCAAAACCGCACTGCAAATCAGTGCGATTCTCCCGTTATCGCGAATATTGAGCAAGGGAAAGTTTGCCGCAAATTACAATTCTGTAAGGTTTTTACACGTGTGAAATAGCTTTAAATTGTTTCTGACTTGGACTTTGAGTTTTCAAATGCTTTCTTTGGACTAAATCATTGTTTGTGATTGTGTGCAACCGTTCAAAGTGGCTCCCACAGGAATTTATAACAATTTAAGTATTTTTGATCACATTTGGTGTTTTTGCTCAGTCAATTCGAAAGACATTTTAAAAGCCATGCTGACAGCTGAAAAGTCAATTCCGTTTTTCTCTTGTGTTTTAAGGGGGAAGGTGAGACTGATATTCTGTTTGATTGTGCTATTCCTGAATACCCGCTCTCTCCTCACATCTTTTTGATTGCCTATTGGGGGGTTGAGGGGTGTTGCAGGGGGACCCTCTAACCATAGTGCCATCTGTCCAAACCAACACAAAAGTATTCCTTTCTGTGCTGCATATGTTTTTGGTGCTCATTACCTGATCCATAGTGTATTAAAGATATTATTCTATGTTCTGTCACCCCATTGGTGATTGTTGTTTTCCTATTAAAATATACTGTGATTAAATTTTAAATACATAAATAAATAGTTACCTTTGCAAACTAGCCTGATTCCTGGTTCAGTGTGACCGGGCGGGTCTCAGGATAAGGGTGAGACTTAGGTGTGTACCAGATTGAAATCACTTACAAACCCCTTCAGTATCATGGACTCTGCTGCCTTCATGTCTACTGGCTCATATGAACACAGGCCCACGGGGATGGTAGACTTCAGTAGAATTGGCAACATGGGACTGACAGATCAGCGCCTCCCAGAAATGGATGGGCGGGCATCTCTGTACGGATTCCCAAATGTTAGGGCTAGCCTCTCTGATCAGGAAGATTCCAGTGAGGGGAGAATCAGGGAATTGGATCCTCAAAAATATTGCCTACCAAAGGATCAGTCTGTCAAATTTGGTGGGGAACTCCATGAAACTAGGCCCACAAAGAGTATCTTAAAGACCTCTTCCCAGCTAGGGAAGTGGGAGGGTACTCTGCCAATGCTGGGAGCAAGGGGGAGTCAGAAGACTCTTCTGAGCACCTCAAGCTCACAGAATCAGGGAGAGCCTAGAGGATCAGATAGCCACCTCCTGTAGCAGTGCCTCTGAGTCAGAGGATGAGTGGACACGTGTGACTAAGACTAAAAAGGGCAACAAAATTAAGAGGGCACTACTAAAAGATCCTCTGAAACAGATCAAGGCCATTAGGAGCGGCATAACTCCCTATCACAAAAATGCCAAGTATTCAGTCTGGGAGCACCTTGAGTTATACGAGCAAATGATGAATACTTTCCACCTGAAAGATAGCCAGAATTGTATCCAATATGTCAAGTGGACATTTTCCCCTGAATACTCCGGCTTCTTTGCGGGGCTGGAGGATCAAAATCACTCAAGATGGTCCACCTACAGGGCGGCCATCTTAAAACATTTTTCCGTACATAGGAACGCCCAAGAGGCCCGCAAGGCGGCCTACAATATGCAGTGTGCGGAAGACTAGGCCCCACAAGAGAATTTGTGCAAGAATTAAAATGTGCCTTTGCGCAGACCACCAGGAGGGTGTGCACAGACAGCAGGGAGTTCATTAATACCTTCTTTCATGCAGTCCCTAAATACATCATGACCCAGCTGGTGAGGGACTTTCACGAGAAGAGATCACTAGACTGGGTCATTGAACAGGCGGCTCATATTTATGAAGTGCAGAAACCGGTAGAGAATAAAAATACAAATAAAAACACCAAACCGGCCAACACCCATGCTGCTACTAAGGTGGCAAAGGTGAAGGTTGCCCCCATTTTAGATCTGGAGATGGGGGGGGTCTAAACATATTCCTGTACAGAATCCATGTTCTAACCAAAGAGCCAGAAGGCCTCCGGGCCAATCCCAGACCGGTAGTCAGGGAGGTAATCCCACAAATGGGACCCCTAACTTCCCTAATTATATCAGCCCCCGTTACAACGGCAACATATCCATCCTGGGGTATGTATGGACTCCCTCAGACCAAGGGGGGATCCAACCAGATAGCAACCAACCCAGGAAACTTCCCTCCTAATTTTCCCCAGGTGGGCAGTAACCCCCAAATGCCGGGTTGAGCTTCTTTCCCTGGAACCCACCAAACCTCAACCCCCAAAACAACCCTCCTTTCTTTCCCCACTTTCCTGGGCACAGACAGCTCAATCCGGGAGAGGGGAGGCAAAGGGTGGAGGGTTACCAGAACTATCCCAACCAAGGGTATTATGGGAGAAGGGACAGTTACCCTTCCCGTGATCCACCTAGGATGGACCAGAGACCCCTGTACCAGCCAGAGCAGGTGTCCCAACTGGAGCGCCAGATCCAGAACTTGTCACAGGATCTGGGTTGCATGTTGAGGGCTCAACAGGACCCTCAGATGAGCATACCAGCTCAGAACTCCACAAATCAAGGGTCTGGTAGTCCAGAGCAATGAGGGGGAGAGAACCCAGACAATCCACCGGTTCCAAAGGAGGAGGCACAGCGGGAAGGGCATTGCAAAGCCTTAGAGGAAGCTTCCTTCCCCACTTGTAAAAAGCCCCTGGAAACCCAGGAACCAGAACCAAAATCTCCTGCCCCCGAAAGTCTGCAGCCTAAGGAACAGAGGGCAGGTAGGAGAAATAAAGGGCCTAAAAGTACCCATTTTGTGGAGGAGGTTAGTGCCCTCCAATTTGAAGGAGAGGGGTCCTCAGAGGACTCTGGGAAAAGGATCTACTCCTTCAGGGATGGGGGAACTCCTCCCAAAGAAAAATGGGTCCTGAGAGATCCTAATCAAGACTGGGTAAATGTGGGGACTGAGTTAAAACCGCCCATCATTGAACCCTAGAATGACAAGCCAGAAAATAATTTTGCCCAAACCAATTCTGGTGACTGCCTCCAAAAAGTGGGGGCTGCCCAGAATCAGAACCAGGGGAGCCCAAAACCCCCCCAATATCCAACTGTCCTATTTTTCCTACAGATTCCCAAGCTCCCACACCAAGTCATGCCCAAATCTATTCGGGGGACTCCCTCCAAAAAGGGTGGGGGTGGCCCACAACTAGAGAAAGAAGATACCCTAGCTCCCCAAAGCCATTCTGGGGACTGTCTCCAAAAAGGAGAGGCACCCCTGAATCAGAAAAGGAGCAGCACGGGACTCCTCAAATCACTGAGTATGAAACTGCCAGTACAGATTCCCAAACCGCCCAACTTCATTCTGGGGACCGTCTCCTAGAGAGGGGCAGCCAGAACCAGAATAAGAGGAAACCCAAACCTCACCAACCACTTCTGTTGACTGCCTCCAGAAAGGGGGGGCAGCCCAGAACCAGAACAAGCCCGAAACTCCCCAAATAGCGGTGTGTCAGAATTCTGTGCCAGATTCCCCACTCCAACACTGTCTCTTGACCCAACTACCCCGGTGTCAGAAATAAGTAAATTGACCATCTAGCTTAACAAGAATGCCCATTACCTTTGCCCATTGGAGGAGAAGGAAGGTAGATTCTACGCCTCCATCCAAGTGCAAGGGCAATGTGCAATTCCAGCACTGGTGGACACTGGAACCCAAGCAACTTTGCTGTCAGAGAGGATCTTTGAGAAGCTAAATTCAGGAAGGGGTAGGGGAATCCCTCTCACTCCTCTTCCTGGACAGCTCCAGAACTTTGATGGGAAGGAAATTCCTATTGAGGGGTCTGCAGAGCTGGAAATTAAAATTGGACAACACAAAATGAAGCACCGGTCATAGTCATGATGCCAGAGGGAACCCCCTGTCTATTAGGGAATGACATCCTCCGTAGGCTGTCTCCCCTAATAGATTGTGTGAATAAGGTACTCTGGACCCAGACTCACAGGCCAATTAAATTAAAACAAAGTGTCAACCATGTTAGTCTTAATGGCACATGCCACATGGTTGAACAAAAACCATACCAAATTAAGTTCTACCCTGACGTCACCATCATAGCTGTGGAACAACAAGCTGGTGATGGAAACTCCTCTCTATTTCTGCAAATCAACCTTCCTTTCAGTCTCAAGTGGCATTCCACACTGGAAGGGGATACTCTAAAGTTCTATACAAATTCACAATCAGAAAATTCAAATTCCATAGCCAAAATTGATATCAAACCAGCACAAAACCTAGCTGCCATTCTGAAGAAGGGTGAACAGCTCTTCCTCCCGATTCAGTTGAATGACAGGAAGGAGTTTATCCTTGCCCGAGTTGACTTGAATAGCGACGAAAGATTCATCAGCGAAGTATTATTCAAGAAACTCCCAAAAGACCAGACCTTACCCGCCATAGAGTCGGTGCAGCAATGGGTATGAGACCTGGAAACGCCCGCTCCAAACATCCTCTGCTTAGCAATTGCATGATCAAAGTTTCTAGAGATAAGAAAAGCATAGCACATAATTGTTCGGTTGTGCAATCACTCGGCATTCCTTCCGCCTTTTATATGAGCAGTCACCTCCTCAACCAACTTGAAATTAATTAGGAGCCTAGGTATTGCCAAGCCCGGTCCCAACTGGAGAGTAAATCTCAGGGTCTTGGCGGTCCTAAGGAAAGCCTTCCGGTCAGCACTAGTGCTACGGTAGGAAATGGAATTTCAGAAATGGAGGAGAGGTCACCATCCTAGGCCGCACCTACAAAATCAGCATCCCCAAGGGAAATTTGACAGAAGGGGAAGATAAGTGGGTCCACATAAACCAGCTAAAGAGTTGCCATCCCAGGTATACTTTGCTGCAAATAGAAGAGTCTACTGCAAACCCATAGGGGGAAAATTCGGAGATCTAAAATTAATTATTAAATGTTCAATGAGTACGTGCGAGGAAAATGTTAAGACTATCATTGAATATATACAGGGAATATTGTCAATTGTTATTAAATGCATGCATCTGCCCCACTACACCCCGCGAGGAACAGTAGTGGGGATATGTCCATAACTGTGCTATGTTCTGTTTTCTAGTACTGGAACTAAATCCAACTAAGCACCAAGGAGGACCTCCTCAGGGACCGGGAGGAAAAAACCCAAGAGTTCTGGAGTGTCGCTCCACCCTTCCAACCGGAAGCAGCGAGGTGAGCGTGTTGCATTCATTGCTGATGGGAGAAGCAACCGATTTCTTCACATAGACAGAAGAAAAAATCCCACGTGCCCGACTCCCCCATAACTGGACGTCATGCTGAATTCAGTTGGAATGTGTGGGATGTTTCAACCGATGCCAAGGCGCCACACTGCACCCCTTTGCCAATGGGGCGAAGAAACTACCAAAAATTGAGGCACTAACCCCTATGCGCGCCAAATCTGCAAAACTGTGCATGGTTCATAAATCACAAAAAGGCTGAACCACCTTGCCAAACATAGGCAAAGTTGATGTCAAAACAAGAACTCCCTGCAGGAGAATGCCAGTGGGTGCTCTTACCTGTCACATGAATAAAGGCCATAGAAGTGGGTTAAAATCCAAAAATGCCTTAAATATAGCTTCCTAATCAATGGTTACCTTCAAACTGCTGTTTTGGCACTAAATTCCATCGTTTTCCCAGTAAATTATTGAAAGGAAAAGTGCTGGAACCATAGATTCTCCAGGCAGTCAGAAGAATCCAGGCCTCACTGACTGACAGCTGCATAAGAAAATTAGTTTTCAAACCCAGTTTAAAGTGTTTCTTTTTCCTGAAGAAATGGCAAAATGTGCCCATGTAAAGCATGTTTGTGAAGGTCTTAATTCTTTTAAATGTCCAAATCCCTTATAAACTGTGCTTATTTTTATATGTGTTCAAGAAAAGACGTTATTGTGAATTCTAAAAGCAACCCTGTATTGGAGTTAAGTAACTGCTTAATTCTGATTGGGCAGTGACCAGCCTGGGAAAGTTTGACATTTCAGTTTGACACTCCCTTGATACAGGAAGCCTTAATGGTTCCCGCATATTGACAACAAGGAGCACAATGAGACCTCATTAAACATTCATCTGGGGCTGAGCCAAGAACAATGGCAAGCTGCCTGACTGATCTCTACAGGGAAGCTTCCCTCTCCAGGAAGAGGACACACCTCCCTGATCAAAGGTCTGTGACTGCTGCTTCCTGGGAAGGGGAAGTTACAAAGGAGAACTTTGATGTTTAAATCCTTATTTGTGGTTAAGTTTGAAACTCTTTAACTGTGCAACCGGAAGAAAGATAAGTCTGAAAATTGGTAGATGTAAACCTAATTTTAGGCTTTTGCTTTGAAGACATTGATGAAACCTGTACCACTTAAGGAACCAAAGTTACGAAAGAACCCTCATGGTAGCAGAACTATTAATATTGCAAGCCTAAGATTGTATGTACATGATGCACTGATAAGCACCCAGAGATGTACCTAATTAGAAATTATGAATCCAAACTGTTATGATTAAAATTTAGAAAATTCTATAGAATGAGAAAGACAGCTCTTACGTAGATGGGGATTGAAGGTGAATATATCCCACCAAATATGAAATGTATGTGTCTGTTTTTATTAGGGAACATAATTTTAGAAATGTGCATTTGTGCAAAAGTTAAGTTTTGGTCGAAATCAATGTGGGAGTTCCTACATTTCATCATAAAGATGACAGCTCTGTTCAGACTGCCAAACAAAACAAGGCAAGTGCCTGTGGCCACTCAAAGCCAGGGGGTGTGTTTTGAAATTCTGCCCACAACATAAGCATGGTGATGTTATTTGATATATAAATATAGGAACTTCAACACACATAGAAACACACAGCTTCCAGAACACATCCAGATTTCCGTGCAGCGTCTTGCTCCTGACTTCTTAATTTTGTCCAGAACTCTTCACCTTGCAGCTGACTCCAGATTTCTTTGATCAACCCAGGCCTTAGCATTGCTGAACACTTTCTAGCTAGTCCTAAA
Organism: Ambystoma mexicanum; assembly: GCF_040938575.1. NCBI lineage: Eukaryota > Metazoa > Chordata > Amphibia > Caudata > Ambystomatidae > Ambystoma > Ambystoma mexicanum. The sequence continues at coordinate 607,992,735 of NC_090934.1, read as the reverse complement.
TCCAACCATCCCAAACTTGAAGGGATTTAATTCTAATCCAGTCTGGCGTGCAACCATTAAGGCTTGCCCGCTGAAACTTGCATCCTGCAATCTGCTGTGTCCAGTGACCAGAAGGGCCCATCCAAATCCAGTCTAAGGTGCAGTCCAAATTGACCAGAACTGCACCGCTGATCCAATCCCTCCAGAGGTACCCTGCTGCCGGTTGACCTGACCCGATCCATGACCAGAACCTTGACGGTCCATTTTAATCACAAGGGACTGTAAGTATTAATAGTAAGAACAGTGATCCATAGTATATTTGCATTTTCCTATTCCAATCTGAACCCATCCCATCTTTAACTTCAGAACCCTAGTATTGTCAGAACCATTCTTGTGCTGATTTTTTCTCATTTGTTTTACAAAACATAAGTCGTTAGTGATTTTGAGTAACTAAAGTAGATCCCAGAAAGGAATCGAGTATCCACCACTTGAAGGGTTACGCTGGCCATGTAACTGTGAAGATTCGCGGGTGGCATCCTCTTTTTCATAGTCATTAATATAGTGTAATGAAACCAATCTGTCATTTTTAAAACTGAATTTCTGTTTTCAATTTCACGCCTAATTTGCAAAACCGCCTCTCACTAAAACCTCTATAACTTCTTCCATTTTATAGATAGAAACGAAATTTCAACTCTCACTAATACCTAAGACCCTTAGCTATACCCACAACCAAATTGAGGAACAGTGTATTTGACCCGTTTCTTTCAAATATCGCATAGTAAAATTTTGCCGCGCATTTGCAGTTTTCCAAAGTTTACACGTGTCTTTTACCCATTCAATGTGTTTCTTCAATCCCATCCTGATCTAAAGTGTGTACTGTTCTTTATATTGTAGCTCATGTGTGTTAGAACCTGGTTAGTGTTGCTTTCCTAAGAATTTTTCTCCATTTAAACATTTTGCATCCTTTTGCATTATTTCACAAAGCCACGTTCACCTGCCAGTTTAAAAGTGTCAAGTTCCAAAAACGGTTTTCTCTCTTGTTTGGGGAGGGAAGATTGCATTCAACTCTAGACATTATCTTTCATTCCTGAATACCTGCTGATTAATGACATCTCTGTAGGATTGCTCATTTGTGCCTTAAAGTAATTTGCAGGGGGAAATATTAACCTAAACACTATCTGTTCACAAACCAAAACTGTTCTTTATCGTGATTTTTTATATTCTGTATTACTAAAAGTGAATTCAATTGCTTTACTTATTTTTGAATTGTATTGTCACCCTTTCGTGATTGCTGCCCCATATACATATAAATATATATATATATATATATATATATATATATAGATATATAGATTAAAACTTATGTGTGATTTCAATATAAAATAAATAAATAAATATTTACCTTTACAAACTAGCCTGATTCCTAGTTAAGTGTGACCTGGGGGTTATTTTGAGATGGGTGTGATATGAGTGGTATATCATTCAGCGTATTGAACTTATAGAAATAAATAAATAAGGTTTCATTGTGCACTACATGCTAAGCGAGACCTGGGTGTGTGCCTGATTGAAATCCTTAACAGGCTTGCGGACTACACTGTACTTTGTTTGGCTGGACGGAGCTCGAATCACTCAGCGTTCTGTTACCCCTGCAGGATGGGAACACGCACAGAATAACGGTGACCCATGAGCAACACAGGAATCCTGCGGATCTCAACCATCGATAGGACACCGGGACAGCCACAAGATCACCCAGACATGACCCAACTGTCTGGTGAAAAGGTAGATGTGGTGACCCGCCCCCATATCCATCAGGAGTGCTGATCTGATATAGACAGAACGTAACAACTTGGTCCTGAAGAAGATGACAAACCTAGAGAAGTCATCAAAACTGGTCAACCACTTTAACACATGATATCCCGAAGAACACGTGGGATACGGGATTGAAGCGATGTCATCGTAACGGAGAACAGTCTCTTTCCAAACTTTCATTAACTAACAAAGTTGTTGAAGAAATTTGAATCCATTAGTGACTTACAGAAGCTACCTGAACATCCATATCCTCATTGGTTGGGTGTTCACAGTGCAGCCTTCTCCAAAAGGCACTGCTCTTAGTGGAAGACTCCTTCTATTAACAGTTTTTGTTGTTTTAAATATAATATTTTTTATGGTTTCCTTAACCAAGCAATTGGTCTACAACTTAGTGTTAACACACTTCTTTGGAGGTCAATAAATAATTGAATAGGTCCTAGGTGCCCGTGATTGAAATAGCTCCTATTAGAAATGTTACTCTATAGTTTAAGACATTGGGCCTCATTACACAGTAGGCGGTGGACCAAGGTGCTGTTAGCACCTTGGTCCATGCCGGTAAAATACCGGCACCGCCTTGGAGGAAAGGGGAATTACCGCCCTATTCCAAGGTTGGTGGGGCGGTAATTCCCCCTTCCCCCATTGCCCTTCCCCATTCCCATTTTTGCCCTAAGGGGCATAATGGGATGGGGAAGGTGCTAATTACGGCACCTCAAATTGTGGTACCGTAATTAGCTCCCTGGTCCCTTTGCAGGTTGGTTTTTAATGCCTGCAAAAAGCAGGCGTTAAATTCCCCAACCCGCAAAGGGACCTCGTAGTAAGGCGGTAAGGTTTTACCGGTACCGGTAAACCCTTACCGCCATCCGTGTAATGAGGCTCATTGCCTTTCTATCATCAAGATTCACAGACAGAGAAATACTTTGTAGACTCAGGGGCGACTCTCCTCTCTATCCCTTTTAGATAGGTGGCACGTCACCTCTCTCCTAGGGACAGGCACCCCACACAGGGTAAGGGTGTCCTTCTATTAGGGACCGGTAGGTAACACATTTAATAGATATTTAAATTAACTACCACATGTATACAGCTGGCTCCTAAAGTGTTTATATGTGTGACAACCAGTGACTTTAACTAACACTTAAGGTCGAATATTGGAATAACCAATCAGTATCCCTGATTGTCTGTGTGTTTCCTGAACCTTAAACAGAGGCTTGCTATGTAAGTAGAACTGAGCCCTAGGAAACCAAAAGGTGGGGGAGTCTGCTTGTCTTGAATCCTTTCCCTTTATAGTGGGTGGAGGGACAGAACTGTGTAGATCCTTACCCTATGTAATCAAAAATATGAATTTAATTAATTCCCCATTTGACAGAACACTATGGGGTAAAGTTTTTTAAAATTCGAAATTAAAAAAGAGCACTTCCCAATGTGCGCTTAAAACTATAGCCTATAATTCAATTGGGTAATTTCTATTGTCCAGCTGACCTCGACCTCTTGAAGGAAGTGGGGTGCCTTTGTTCTTAAATCACTCCAGCCATTTTATCCAACTTCCCCAACACAGGCCATTCAGAAAGGGAGGTCTCAAATGCAAAATTCCCCAAAGTATTCACATTTTTCTGTCTGACTTCCCAACCTTAACCAAAGCAAGGGGGGTCTTAAAAACAAAGCGAGAAATCACTCTGTGTTTATTTTAAAGCAAAAGTGTGGGCGAAATTTTAATTGCCATTTGTATTTTTACCAATCTTGAAATCATACTGCTGCCCTTTTAAGTCTGCAGGAAAATAAAAATTGTACAACATTACATACGTGCCTTTGTTTTTGATCAGTGTAATTATTTTGTAAAGTGAAATTTGCAGAAAGTAAGAATTGTGATAGTGTTCTTTTTAACTTACTTTTGTGATGTATTTATGCTGGGAGAAGTTGACTGTGTTGTGCCACAGCAAAAGGGGAGTCTATAAATGTCCATGCTAATTTCTATTACTGTTAATTTAAATAAATGCCAATATATTTCCCACACATCGGCCTGGTTCTTGGCTCATTGTTAGCTGAAGGGAGAGAGATCCAAGGAGCATGATATGTGTCTGATACAGGACTAAAAACTAAATCTTTCAAATAGTTTGTTGTGTAACCACTTGAGTGGGGAGGGAAGAAACTCCATGTTTTGAGGTATATTTGATCAATGAATGAGCCACCAAACCTTTTAAGGTACACAGTTGTAACATATATTTTGGGTCATGGAAGCCCACTCTTAAGGGCTCAAAGTGATTTAGATCCAGTAAAACCACATGGCAGTTGTTGGTATGTCAGAAGGCAGGGCCTAGTCAACAGAACACATGCACACTGTCATTTTTTGAAAGTGAGGCATGATTAGCAAAAAAGCTTGGGATTGCCTGCCTGCGCAGATGGCATTTTGTCACAGGGTCATCTGGTAGTTGCTGTTCTTCCTGATTACAGACAAAGAGCTTTAGTTTGGATAATAGAAAACTACTTGTGGGGAGTTGAATTAGAACCTCTGCAAGGAGGGACTCATGTTGGCTCTGCTGGAGGCAGGATTTGGAAGCTGACCTGTATCTACATCTCTGAGATGCCTTTGAACAAATCTTAGTGAATCACATGACCATCTCAAATATGCTCTTGCCAGCCACTGGGTGTTTCTATTTGTGGGGACTGTGGATCAGCTATAAAGTAGTTGGTGGGAATCAGAGAGGCACAGGCATCTTCTCTTTTGCTCCAATGCAAACCTTTGTGAGGCAGGTCCTATACAGGTAACTCGAACCAATACCATGTGTGCTGAGGCATGCAGGGGCCATACACTCTTTCACACATCACATGGCATTATTTCTATGTATCCATGACTCTGCCCAGTGCGTCATGATGTCAACATTACCTTCACATGGACATGCACAGGCACACACAGCAGTGCTTATTTGTGTCTCTGGTTCCTCCAAATGAGTCACGATGTCCCCTGCTGCTGCATGAACACACACCTAACAATCACTCTGTTTGCCTTTAATATTGTTCAAGCTTCCTCCAAGATACTATGCATAGGGCAATGTGATTTGTCCATCTCCACACCATTATTGCAGCAAGCAGATTGCTAGCCCCATCAGCAGACCAACGCACGAGTTATAATAATGTGCTATTTATCTAGCATTTTCACCAAAGGGCTTTACATAGAACATATTTACATACAATACCACCCAACCGTATCGACCTCGGAAGGATGAAAGGCTGAGTTGGCCTTGCCAGGATTCGAACTTGGAACCTAGAGGTCACACTCAGATTGCAGCAGCCAGCACTTAACCCTCTGTGCTATCTTGCCGACGTTCAAAGGGCAAACTTAAATGCATGAATGTGCCGTATACTGTGTTGTTTAAGAAAGAGGTATAGGAAACAATAGATTAAGAAGCATTGGCAATTCCAACAGTTTTGGCTTTTGTGTAGGCATGCGAAAGGCACTTGCCAGGCACCGCCGTAATGGTATTAACGGTAGCAGGTGCAAAATGGTGTGAGTACCTGGGCATCTAATAGCAGTGCCTGGCAAATGCCTAATACATATACACAAGCTAAGACTGTTGGCTTTGCCATTGCTGGTTTTTACAGTACTTCAGTGAAGGACACACAGAGTGCTTATAAATCGAGTTGCTGAAGGCAACCTGCTTAAGACATTTTTAACACCATTAGCGGTTTTACAACTCCATTTAAGTCCTTAACTCTTAGACAATTGCTATGAAAAAAACACTGGCAAGCAGTTTGAGGGCAAAGTTTGATGGTAAGGATTGTTAGATAGATAGATATCTGAAGAGATCCCATGAGGTGGTGTTTTAGGCAGGGGAGGGGTAGTTTCTGAGTGGAAATGGCCACAGGGATTAGCATGGCCATGGGCAGGCAATGGGTGGGCAAATAACCAAACAACACCTACAAGCTGTGTGTCCCTCCTCTTATGCCATTTCTCACTACCTGTACCGAAATGCAAAAGTGGAGGCTTGCAGGTGTTGCGAAATAGAAAAAGGAATATCTAATTGTATTGATTAAGCATAATTGCATATGTGCATACAACACACTTTGAGATTAAAAGCGCACATATAGGGCTAATTATATGAATAGTAGTAGCATTGCGCAACACAAAAGTGGCGGCTTCTTCACAATGGAATCCTTCTCCCAAGTTATAATAACCCCTATTTGTTTTCTCTCAGAGGAAGGGGGTTTCCATTGGGACGGCCAGTGTCTGCTTTCCCAACCCATCCCCTCCCCCCTCGTGCTTCCTCTGCCTCAGGAGGGAGCGATGAACGCACGGAGACTGGATAGGGGAAAGTAGCATCTTGTATGTGCTACCCGCACCTGACAGACCGCAGAAAGACATATCAGCACGGATCTTGCTTGCGGGTTTCATATCTGCAATTTTCTCATTTTCTCAGTTTTCTTGAACAAAATGCACGCTCTCCCTCTGTGTGTGACCCAGATCATTTTATCTTCCTTGTGAGACATAGGTCTGTGTGCAGGAAGGAACGGTTCGGATGACAGGCATTAGAGCTCAGCAACAACTTTGATTTCTTTAGGAAAAATGTGATTCAGCTTTCAAAATGTTGTAGCCTAAAACGAGCTAACAAATCTGAATTGTGTATACATTTTTTCCATTTAATATTAATGGAAATCAAGCTGAACTTCCACCCAAGCATTGCACATTTATGAGCGCCGAGGAGATCACGTTGCTAGGAAACCAAAAGTACGCTAATTCATTTATACACCTGGGACCACTTGGAATGAATATTCTAGATTGAGAAACAAAACATAACACTGGCGTGAAATGAGGCAGTTCGTCTTCTCAGTAACGTGGTATGTGCGTTTTGTCTTGTCAGGGGAACTCAGCAAATGTTGTTCTTTCAAAACAACTTCCCACGTTATGTCTCTTGACTGGGGAAGTTGAATTGTGGCTTTCCGTTTTTAAGACCACATCGAGTTTGGCAGTATTTCCTTTGTATTTCCCCAACTCAAAGGCATGATTTTGTGTCACTCTGACCTTCAGTTATTCCTCATTTTTAAGTTCTATGGACTCCGTGGCCTTTCCATATTATTGTACAGGGTAATTACTAACAGGGTAATTCATAGAATCCAGTGCACAAGTAGCGCACGCGGCTGGCGCACAGCGTGCGCCTGCGATAGTCTGCGCCAGCCGCGTGCGCCAAAACCGAATCCGGCGCACAGCGTATTCATGGATTTTAGCTTCCCCAGGCAGCCGTGGCGCACAGTGGCGCAGCGACTCGCTGCAGCGCCAGTTACGCCCCCAGGAACGCCCCTTGCACTGTGAAATCTCATAAAAATCACAAACCAGCGCAAGGGGCTGCGCTAACACTGGACCATCACGGCAAGCGGCCCATGCGATTTTCAAGGGTGCGCGGGAAGTTTCACACGTCAAATCCCAGGCTACGTCCATTTCAGGGGTGCGCGGGAAGTTCCACACGCGAATAGCCTGGCCGCGTGTATTTCAGGGGTGCGTGGGAAGTCCCACACGCGAATAGCCTGGGCGCGTGTATTTCAGGGGTGCGCGGGAAGTCCCACACGCGATTACAGCAGGGTACTTGTATTTCAGGGGTGCGCGGGAAGTTCCACACGCGAATAGCCTGGGCGCGTGTATTTCAGGGGTGCGCGGGAATTTCCACACGCGAATAGCCTGGGCGCGTGTATTCCAGGGGTGCGCGGGAATTCTCACACGCGAATAGCCTGTGCGCGTGTATTTCAGTGGTGCGCGGGAAATTCCACACGCGAATAGGCTGGGCGCGTGTATTACAGGGGTGCGCGGGAAGTTTTACACGCGACTTCAGCAGGGTACGTGTATTTCAGGGGTGCACGGGAATTTCCACACGCGAATAGCCTGGGCGCGTGTATTCCAGGGGTGCGCGGGAATTCTCACACGCGAATAGCCTGTGCGCGTGTATTTCAGGGGTGCGCGGGAAATTCCACACGCGAATAGGCTGGGCGCGTGTATTACAGGGGTGCGCGGGAAGTTTTACACGCGACTTCAGCAGGGTACGTGTATTTCAGGGGTGCGTGGGAATTCTCACACGCGAATTGGCTTGGTACTTGTATTACAGGGGTGCGTGGGAAGTTACACACGCGATTAGGCTGGGTGGGCCCTCACAGGTGTACCCTGTACACCCTCCACGGCCCCTGCAGGCAGCCCACAAAACAGGGGACTACCCTGCACACCTGATCATGTCCCCCTGCACCCCCATCCACCAGGGGCACCCTCCACCAGGCCCCCACCCATGTCTCCCACCACCCCCACCCCCCATCCACCAGGGGCACCCTCCACCAGGCCCCCACCCATGTCTCCCACCCCCCCCCCACCAGCACTGTTGGGCACGTGGCCAGCAGGCAGTCAGGCAGCAGCAGATGGCAGGTGGGAGCGTGCTCAGGGCTCTGGGGGACTGTAATTTTGCCTCCTGGCCAGGAGCGTAGTCTTTCGTGTTTGAACGCGTGGACAGCCTGATAGGGATGAATCTGCACGTGAAAACCCCACACTCAGCGAATCGCGCGAAAACCCGTCACCAGCATATGTGCGTCTATAGTTACCTGCACGTGCAGTGTCAAAGCGTGTGATTGGTGAAAATGGATCTACATGCATGAGTGACAAAGCGTGTGATTGGTGAAAATGGATCTACACGCAGGAGTGACAAAGCGTGTGATTGGTGAAAAGTGAGCTACACGCAGGAGTGTCAAAGCGTGTGATTGGTGAAAAAGGATCCACACGCAGAAGTGACAAAGCGTGTGATTGGTGAACATGGGCCAAGCACGTACACGCCGTAAGTGACGCTGTACGTGTGGGCCTGTATATAAGGTAGTGTTGAACACCATTTCCTTGTACGTGCTTTTCGTGGAGAGCGAGTGGGTGAATTCTGTACTTCTTGTCGTTTCACACGCGATTTACTTCACGGCGTTTCCAGTTCGTACTCCCTGTTACCTCTGACAGCTTTTTCTCTTTTTCCTCTTGTACTGGTTTACCTGGGCCTGTTCCCTCAAACAGTGTCCCCTTCTACTGTTGTCCTGTCTCCTCAGACAGCGTACACATCTTCTTTTGGCGGGGGTGTTGCCAACCAAACGCGCTCATTTTTCACGCTCTTTTACCTGGCAGACGGTGAGTCACGCACGTATCTAACTTCTGTGCTTGCCCCGTGTGTAGCCTACCCCTTCAGAGGTCATTCTAGGCTGCGTGTGACACGCATACGTTCATTGTGTTACTGGATGCCACAGCGTAGTGCAGGGTTTTCCATCAGCACACGTGGTCTAGGAGGGGTATTGTGCACGTTCCTTAACTTTTCTGGGGTGCCTGTGCGTTGCGTGACCCGTCATCTTTCCCCAGGGGTGTCATATAGCCTTGCCACTGCACTAGGGTACGAATACCATCTGGTACCCAACCCCTTTGACACCCAATTGCCCAGGACAATTGTGCACACCGACTCCCATACGCACAATAACATCAGTGCCATGGTTGGGAGGCGTGCAAGCCGTAAGGGTGGCAAAGGTGGCCGAGCCACACGTGGTGGCCGTGGAGGATCCACTAGGGGACGTGGTTGTGACTTGCAGGGTGCCCCTGTCCCCCCCAGTCTGGAGGACCAGTCAGGGACACCCATGCCCCCCCCCCCAGTTGAGGGTCATGTGGCTGATACCAACCCTGATCAGCCCTTGTTGGACCAGCCCATTGTGGCAGCAGACCTGTCCGAGGGTGATCCCATCGCTGACATCCAGGTCAGCAGGTCCACTGCACGTGCACCGGTGCACATTGGTGTCATCAGGGCACGCGCATCTATGCCAGATAGGTCATCTGCTGGCCCCCGTAGCCAGGGTGTGGCTCCATCCACCCCACCTCTCATACACCCTGCCAAGACTGTGTCGGTCCTAGTTCATGCACCTCAGATCAGGCCTGACCCCATCCCACTACCCCCAATGCCTGCACCTACTCCCATGCTGAGTGCGCAATCCCACACACCCAGTACTGAGTCCACCACGGCTCCTGCCCCTAGTGTCCACAGCGGCGTAGGACACTCTGGATCCCCACCCCCTTCCAAGCGCAAGAGGAAGAGTGCACGTCCGGCACAGGCTGATACCCCAGGCACGGCTGCACAGTCCGGCCCATCAAGGAAGCCAAGCTTCACAGACGCCGAACTGAATGCACTTGTTCAGTATGTGTCAGATCATGATAGGGAAATGGTCATCGTTGCAGGGTCCAAGACCACACATGCCAGACGCCAGGCACACTGGCAGACCATTGCTGACAGAATAAGTGCCCTTGGAGTAGTGAGGCGCACAGCTAGTGATTGCCAGAAGCGCTGGAATGACCTTAAGCGCAGGGCAAAGGATAAGCTGGCCTCAAGTCATGCCGCAACCTTGGTGACTGGAGGTGGGTCCCCAGCACAGGAAATAGAACTCACACCACACGAGTCCGTAGCTGGATCCTACGTCACCGAGGGACAACTCCAAGGTGTGGGAGATCTCCCTGATTACGAGGCATCATCCGGTGAGTGCACATGCATGTGTGTATTATCCATGTGCATGGTGTGTGTGTGAAGCATTCATGTTGGGTGCCTGTCAAGGGGGTGTGTGGCAGAGTAGATAGTGGCACCCATGTGCCTCATCCAGTATGTTCAGTGCAACACCATCTGCCCACAGCACTATCCCAACTGGCAACAGTGCACATATGGCCCTACACCATGGAAGTTGCCCTTGAATTGTCATTTTGTCACTACATTGTTGCTCATACTCCCCTGTCTATTCATCTGATGTCTTACATACCATTCCTATACTTTCCCCCAGCCAATCAAGTTTCATCTTCACATGCCTGACATGCAATGATACCACATGCTAATGCGTCCTCTGTATATAAATGCCTACCAACATGCTGTCATACTGTGGATGTTGCCTTGACATCCACCTCCTACCTGTGTGCTTTGGTACCGTCTGGTTTCGAGCCCCATTCCCTCACACTCCATGCTGCTCTTCATGGTCTATCTTCCCTGACTTCTACAGTTCAGACCATCGTGCCCTACTCACGACACCTGCTTGCTAACAGTCAAATGAGGGCACCCTGCCCTCCAATGCGACCCACCCTATTGCTGACAAGTGCATCTGAGCCTACTCAAAGCCAACTCTCACTGACATCTGCTCATACATGCCTTTGCCTGTCCCATAGACCCTTCACATGGTCCCTGTCCTCTCTCCTTGCTCCTCTTCCACCATCAATGGTGGGACCCGTTGGGGTGTACTCCTGGCCACCTTCCAACCCTCAGAGGCCACAATTGATGTGCATGGTAATGGGAGCATCTCAGTCCAAGGCCCTTAGGCCAACCTCATTCTCCTTGAGAAATGCTAGCCACATCTCATCAACTTCCTTACCTCTCCTGCTGTCCCCCCTCCTCTCTCCTCATCAATCCTGCACTGCCTCCCTGCACCCTCCCATGATCCTTCTCCGCCTCCCACTCCAACTCCTACACATGCTGCACCTCTGATCTCTAGCACTCCCCGTAAGTCCTCCAAGGCTGTCAACCTCCTCCACAATTACACTCCTTTCACTGCGGCTGCATCAGGCATTCCTCCGATATCTGTCACTTACATGAGGTTATGCACCTTGACATCCTTGGTCTCATGGAAACATGTCTGACGGCCAGCTCTGTCTGCATCCTTCACACACTCCTACCTGATGTTCAGGAGACCCTCTCCTTTGCCCGCCACTACTGTGCAGGGGGGGTGTGCCCTTGGCTTCCCTGAGGGTATTCCTGCCACTGTCACTCCTACTTAGACCTACTCCACTCTGGAATGGCTTGTGTGACGTCTCTCTCTACCACACCTTGACATTCACAAACTGTGCGTACTGTGTCTGGGAAAACTGGTCAAATGTACTACTTCCTTTCTGAGTGTCCTCACCTCTCCTCCTCACTCATGTCCCCAGACACAGAAATCCTCTTCCTTGTTGCTGTACGCATCCACCTGCATGCTTGTTGACCCCCCCACGTGACCTTTCTGTGACCTCAGCAACTCCCTCTCACCCTCTAGACTCCCGTCTGTCCCTACTCATTCTGCAGGGCACACTCTTGATGCTCTGATCTCATCTGACTTTCCCCTCTCCGTCCATCTCTGCACTCCTCTCTCCTGGAGTGATCACATTCTCCTCTCCTCCCAGCTCACCCTCACCACACCACAGGCAAAGCCACCCTCACCACTGTCACACACCTTCTTGGTATTCCAACCCATGAAGTGTGTGTCAGTCGAGGCTCATGCTGCCAAAATCTCCCCCCCATCCAGCTCCCCCTTAGGCTCACTCCCATCCTGACAGGGCCCACTCCATGCTCCACTCTATGTCAGGTACACTGGATGTCTTTGCCACGGTCATGACCACCTGTCTGAAGCCCCATGCCAATGCAGAGTCCTGCCATGACTCGGATCATGTGAACCCAGACCACAGGTGCCGGGTGGCAGAGAGGGAATGTCCTGCATCATGCTCATCCTCTGGCAAACTGGCCTGCCACATGCTCCAAAGGCAATAGCGCCTCACCCTTCTCACCAAGATGAGATCCCCAATCCAAGGGCACATATCTGCGGCATGTGACAACTCTGCAGGACAGATAGAAATCTGCAAGGACCTTGCCGAGCCAGATGCAGTGTGTACCTCCCCTGTCCCCTCCGAGCCCACAGCACTGCATGATTGTCTCTGTACCCCTATAGGCCACCCCCCCCAGCACTTGTCTGCGCCTAACACCATCTGCCCTTGACGTTAAGTCCTACTTACCTTGTACAGCACTTCCAGCCGCCACTTCCCCTTGCACATCATTGTGCCACCCACCCCTGCACTTGCGTGACATGAATGACACCAGCACCAGTAGGATTGTTGACTGGCATCCCCTACTGCCCCACCACCCCTCAGTGCTCCGCTGTACCTTCATACATTTCTGGACCGGTGCTTCACGAATGCTATATGATTCCTTTACAGGTGATGGGGAGGTGGAATCTCATTGTTTACTGCATTTTGTTGATGTAGACAAGGCACTGTGCATCGTGGCCAATTTGGACTAGCAGATCCATGTACAACATGTCAACTTATTGATGTGATGATGCAATGTCAGGACCAGAGTGGTAGAAATCCAAAAAAGTTGCCCTCCTCTCCCTCTTCACTTGGTGGCTATGTCACATGCCATGTGTGTGATGGCATGTGCCTTTGACATGGCAATCACCGGCCAATGTGTGATGGCAGTGCTAGGCAGCATGGTGAGCAGGCGTTGCTCTCCAATCTGTACATTGTATGCCCTGAGCCTCCCCTACAGACCCAGTGATGGTGAATGCATAGGAGGTCTCCCAGTCATGTGGGACATGTGTCGTAGAACTACTGCCTCTGTTGTTCATCAGCCCTTGTTGCATGCCATGGTGCTAATGCCTGTTTCCATTTTTCTCTTTCATGTCTTTGCAGGGGACGAAGCACTTGTTGATGCTGGGGATGTGGTGGTTGAGCCGTCCCAGGAGGGCAACCCGGGCTGACCTTCCACAAGTGAGGGACGTGGTGTGTTTGTGGGTGAAAACCCACAAGTGCTGCAGGTCGTGCTGTCGAGGGGTGTCTCTGGGGGTTCCTCCCCCGAGCAGTATTCAGGTGTAGACTCGGAGGATGACACCTATGTGCAGTCGCAGGTGAGTGTTCTTGGGAGAGAATCTCCTCTGTCCGACCCACCTGCAGCCGGGCCATTGCCCTCAATGGGGATGTCAGTGTCGGCAGCTCAGCCTCCGGTGGTTACGGATGCAGGGCCACACCACACAATCTCTGATCCTGTTCCTGGGGCTGCAGATCAGAGAGGGAATGCAGTCCTGCAGCCTGAGGCCTTGCCAGCACAGCAAGGCGCAGTCCGCCTTGCCCCAGGCAGGTGTGGTGCCCGTCAACGTGGTGGCCGTATGCCACCTGGCAATACCGCTTGGGAGCAATCCATCTACGGTATGGCCAACCAACAGGCAGCATCATCCGAGATGATTGCACAGGCCATGGATAGGGTGGCCACTTCCATTGTCCCCCCAGAAAGGCTGATGGAGCGACTGGAGCAGGCTACAGAGTCCATCAGCCAGGCACACAGGGAGGATATGTTGGCGTCCAACAAGGACAGGCGGGCGGCACTGGCGACTCTGCGGGAATCACTTTCCATGGAGTCCCAGCGCCACAGGGAAGGCCTGAGGGAAGAATTCCGTCACCTCAGGTCGACCCTGTTAGAGCTTGAGGCTTCATCCCATAGAAGGACAGAGGAGCAGCTGGAGCGTCTGACACGGACGCTCTCGGCCGAGATGCAGGCAACTCGTGCGGAGGTCAGGTCATCCCGGGAGTTACTGCATGGGGACCTCCGCATGATTATAACCCAGAACCAGAACTACCAGACCCGCCTGCTTGCAGCCATGGAGGAGCAAACTCGTGCTTTGCGTGGGCTGCCTCCCATTGTCACACCATCTTCTGAGGCAGCTCCCCCACCTCCTGAGTCAGCTGCAGGGTCTGGCCAGAGCGATAGCGACTCATCTCCCACAACAGAGTAGCCGTGTGGGCCACGAGCCTATGGGGTGTTTTAGTTTCCCATGATCCACACAGGTGGATTGTGGCGTGCATCCTGTCCTCGGACCTCATAGGTGGCCCCCCCCCCCCGCCGGCCCTTTCATGGCCATTTTTTCTCAATTTTCTTTTTCCTTTTCCAAGAGTGTTGCCTTGTGTGGGTACCTGGGCATACACTGTATTGTGGCTGGGCACATGCAGGCTTGTCCTGAGTTTGGTTTAGATGCTTGGGTAGCAGACATCCACACCCCTCCTGCTTCCGTTTACATGGGCTTGCAAAGGGTGTGCCCAAGTGACAGCAAATTACACGGTGACATTGGACTCCCATGAGCTGTTGGCCAGTCCATAGTCAATACTGTGTAGACATTCATAGTGTACATTGTTGTTGCACCTAACTATGCATGATGGTTTGATATGTGCCTCTACTTACATATGTTGCTCATGTTTTGCAGGTATTTCACACAGTTCTTCACACGGGCATACTCTCTGGAGTCAGACTACATGTCGGTAGATGTGCACTGACACTTTTGCGTGGCGCCATCACTGTACATCTGGACGGTGAGGACATACCAGCAGAATCAGGTAATGAGACTACCATTTATTACATGCATTGTGTCTTGTTTGGGTGGGCTTCAAGGTGGGTTGGTGTGTAATTTGATTGAAATTACTCTTACACAGGTGTGTAGTAGTGGCTCCAGCGCGGTTAGCTGTTCAAGTGCGGCTATGTTCCATTTGGGGCACTGCTATTTGTGACACCGGTGTCATGTTGTGATGGCCAGTTTGTTTGCTCTCACATACCATGACATGGTGTCCTCAGTGGCGGGACTGTGAAGGGAATGGGTGACATGGCAATGTTGTCATGTAGTGAATCGCCTGTGGCAATGCATATTTGATTGATGGAGTTGTGTCTTCTCGTTGTGATGCATTGCTGGTGTATGTGTAGGTAGGGGTGCACACATAGTGACACTTCCATGTTAACAATCTCAGGCTGATGTGTATCTGACAGTTTATTGTCGAGTAATTTTGTGACATTGTCAGGTAGTGTCATCATTGATTGTATGTGCCAGAGCAGTGTGCACTAGCCAGCACTGTGATTCCTAGGTGAAGAAGTTGGCCACCAGTTGCGTACGGGCTGCCACCCCCCGTGCCCTTTCCCCTCCCATGCGCAGCGGGCGTGCATGTGGTTGTGGATGTGGGGGCACCACCATGTCCACGGGCAGGCCCCGGCGTGTTGCAACGTTGTGCAGGACACATGCTGCCACTATGATCCTGCACACTATTCGGGGAGCATATAACAGCTGCCCGCCAGAACGGTCAAGGGAGCGAAAGCGTGACTTCAGCACTCCGAATGTGCGCTCCACTATGCCCCGTGTTGCAATGAGGGCTGTGTTGTACCTTACCTCGGGTGGCGTGGTGGGGTTCCGGATTGGGGTCATCATGTGGGGGCTGATAGGGTAGGCACTGTCCCCTGCGGAGGTGGTGATGGGTATCATTAGTGGTGTTGTGTCATGACCCAGTATCTGACATGCATGCATGTGCAGTGGCATTCATGCTCACCAAGCAGCCATGTATCTCCATGCTGGCCAGCCTCCAGGTCCCGGCATAGTGTAGACATTCTGTAGATGAAGCTGTCGTGGGTGGACCCGGGATAGTTGGCATATACTGATGTGATTATTCCCTTGGCATTGCATACAACTTGCACGTTGATGGAATGCCAGTGCTTGCGGTTTCTATAGATGTGCTCTGTTGCCCTGGGTGGACGTAGAGCCACATGTGTGCAGTCAATTGCACCAAGCACTTTGGGGAATTGAGCCACACCATAGAATTCCTGGATGCACGTCCGCCTTTCTGCATGAGTCCTGGGGAGATATATGTGCCTGCGGACTGATGGCCGTGCAGTGATGATGTTCAAGACCTGGTGTAGGCAGCGTGACTGCGTGGCCTGTGACACACCACCCACTATGGCACTTGTCCGCTGAAAGGATCCAGTGGCCAAGAAGTGCAGTACATTCAGGACCTTCTGCACGGGGCTGAGTGCTTGGGAGCACAGGGTGGGTGATGTGAGGTCATCCTCCCACTCACTGACCAGGTCCAGTATGATGTGTGCTGGAAACCTGTACCTCCCATACACCTGGTCATCAGGCATCCCGAATAGGCTGGTTCTGGGTGTGAATATTCTGGCCCTGACTCTCCTCCTCCTCCTCCTTTGGTAGCCCACTGCCACTGCTGCTAGGAACGGTATGTTCATCCTGGCATCTGCCTTGTTTATTGATAAGTGCGCAAATTAATGCCTTGCGCGTGTTCTAGGCGAGCGTGTGACCCTCGCACCCCTGGAATCTAGTTCCCACTCCAATAGCGTGTGGAAATTCCCACGCAGTAGGCATACAGGTGCGCTGACGTACTTGCGTGTGTAAGTGCCCGCGCACCCCTGTAATACACGTACATAGGCCAATCGCGTGTACGCGCACTTTTGGCCAATTACACGCGATGTAATACACGTACATGGGCCAATCGCGTGTACGCGCACTTTTGGCCAATTACACGCGATGTAATACACGTACATTGGCCAATCGCGTGTACGCGCACTTTTGGCCAATTACACACGATGTAATACACGTACATGGGCCAATCGCGTGTACGCGCACTTTTGGCCAATTACACGCGATGACACTCTGACGTGCAGTATTTCCACGTGTGCTCCGTCATCACGTGCTGAGTGGGGAACGCCCGTGCGGATCACGTCAGACGCGCTTACGCGGTGAGGGACTCTGGTCCAATAGAATCGCGTATGCGTGCTGATGCACTTACGCGCTAAGGGCCTTTCCTCGGATTTCACGCTGACGTGCAGGAATTTCACGTGCCAAATCACTCCGTATCAAGCTGGCCACCCGAAAACACACGGAACACCACGCTCCTGCCCAGAAGGCCGAGTTACTGCCCCCCCAGTGCCCTGAGCAGCCTCCCACGTGCTATCTGCTGCTGCCTGCCTGCCTGCCTGCCTGCTGCCACCGTGCCCTGCCATTTGGTGCCTGCACATCAGCCATCTGCAGGGGTCCAGTTGCTGTGTCCACCCCTGCTGGAACTGAAGACTCCCAACTGGGATTACATCGCTCCACAGCCCAGCCCCAGGACCCAGTTGCCCACCCACACCTGCCTCTGGGGTTGCCATGTCGGGCACTTCGACATCTGGCACCAGTGGCAACCCCAGGCCAGAGGGGCACCAGCTTCACTGCCACCGAAGTTGGTGTCCTGGTGGAGCATGTCCTGGGGCAGTATGATGCCCTCTTTGGATCGTCCCGCGCCAGCAAGGAAGGACGGGAGAGGATCTGGGCCGACTGTGTGGTTGCCATCAACGCGGAGGGGGTGGCAACCCGCAACGTCCAGAAGATCAAGAAGCGCTGGGAGGACTTGAGGTCCAGGACCCTTGTGAAGGCCCGGCGCCTCGTGGAGGGGGGCCGGGGCCGCATGAGTTCCATCCAGAAGAGGGTCCTGGAACGCGTACGCCCAGCGCTCCACGCCCAGGTCCTTGAGAGGGAGGCCCGTCTGGAGTTGAGCGGTAAGTGTGCAAGCATTACTGTGTGAGACAGGGCATGTTGCGGTGTGCTGGTTCTATGATACTTGCCTGTATGTGTGCCATGGGCCATGTATGCATGTATGTGTGCAGGGACATCATGGTAATGCATGTGCGACCAGTGATGTGTGACCCACATGGTTGTTGCATGTGTTGAAATGTGGCATGGGGAGCCCTATGCAGATTTAGGACATGAGAGCATGCCAGTCTCTGTACCTGGACATGTATGGGGGTGAAGGATGGGTGCTGATGCCAGGTACATATATGGTAGCCATGTCTGTGTGCCTGACCTGCGTGTCTGTGACTTGTGCATGCCATGGATGCATGACACATGTGTGTGACAATGCACAGATTCTGTGACGCACCCAACTAACCCTTGTTTCGCCTGTGTTTGTTGTGTTTGGGGCCAGATGGATGTGACTGAGGTGAAGTGTGTGCATGTGATATGCATGAGCCATGATGCATGTGAGTCACATGTCATTGAATGTTTCAAGAGTCAATTGGACATGCATGGAAATGTGCATGGCATGCACCATGCCTGTTACTGTGTGTGTTTTGCCTGGACTGACCCATGTGTTGTGGAGGGACATGATGGAAGTGTACTTTGACAGGGGTGCTCATCTGCTATTGCTTCCTGTCTAGGGGACCATTTTACAGTAGCCTGATGCTTGTGTCCTTTGTCTCCCTCTACGCAGCGGCTAGTGAAGAAGAGGGCGGAGACGGCGCTGTGGAGCAAGGCGGCGGGGATGCCCCCACGGCTGCAGCGGAAGGGGTGGGTGAGCCCCCACAGGGGCCTGCTACGGCGGGAGACGGTGAGGAGCCATCCAGGTTGGTGGTTTGCACAGAGGAGGAGGAGGCCAACACTGGTGCACACATGGGGCCTGGTGGGAGCATCCCTGCTGGTGCAAGTGGTGCAGTCCAGGGCCAGGGGCAGGAGGCAGCACAGGTCACCGTGGAGGTGCCTGTGCATGTCGCTGTCCCTGACCCTGTGAGTGCACCACCATGCACCAGCAGGGATGCCCCGTCCCAGGCCCGTCCGCAGGTAGTGGGGATGTCCATGTCAACTGACTCCCCTCCACCTGCGGCCGTGGGAACCCCTGGCCGCGTGGAGCAGGTCCTGATTGGGGTCGCGATGCGCACGGCTGTGATTCGTGATGACGTGCGTGCTTCCCGGGAGGAGCACGCACGTCATCACGAAGTGCACCGTGCCGACGTGGCCCAATTGGGATCGGCCATGTTCGGGGGGTTCCTGCATGTGTTGGCCAATCTGACGGCCCTCTCCTCCTCTGTGCAGGCTATCCAACGGTCGTTCTCCTTGCCGTCTTCCGGCCCAGATGCCACCATGGCCCCCTGTGGACCTGCCCCGACCAATGCAGCCAGCTCGGTGGGGATCCCATCCCTGCCACAGTTGGGAGTCGGAGGTCCAGCAGGGGTGGATGACACAGCAAGTGGACCCCAGCAGATGGAAGATGTGCCGGCATCATCGGGCAGGGCACGTGCACGACGGCGTCGGTGGTTACCATCAGCCTGGATGCCGTCGTGCTGGCAGAGGCAGTGGCGTCGGAGGCAGCAGCGGGCTCGACGTGGGAGGCATCATGGCTCAGGGCCATCAAGATCAGAGGGGCAGGCATCGGCCGGAGGGCAGGGCAACCCTGGCATGGCGGTGTGTTCCGTGTGGGAGGAGTTTGGCCAGCGGATAGGTGCGGAGCGGCAGCGGGCGGAAGAGGAGCGGCTCGCCATGTCCAGGGCGGAGATCTCCATGCATCGGGCATTGAGGCGGGCTGAGTGCCTCGAGGAGGCTCGCAGGGATTTTGGTGAGCACATGGGGTTGTCCCTGCGAGACCTCGGGGCCAGGACAGAGTCCCGCCTCCAGGACATTGACATGGAGTTCGAGGATGCCCTGGCCAGCATCACCAAGTGAGCCGCAGGACTAGCCCGCTGCCTTTGTATATAGTTTTTTAGTTAGTTAGTGCTAGGTTTCCTTTATTTATTTTTATTATTTTGGACCGCTCGGACAATGGCCACTTTTTTGTACATATTTATTTTATTAGTTAGTATTAGGTTTCATTTGTGCTGTTGGGCTCATGGACCCTGGAACATTCCTGTATATATTGTTTTATTTTGGGAGATACATTTTTTGATTTTTTTATTGTTTACACCATGACGTAATGGTTTTTCTTTGATTTCCTACTACATGGTTTTGCTTTGGACAAATTATATTGATTTTTTAATCCTTTGTTTTTTGGTTTATCATTTTTGTTATCGGACATGGACCTTTTATTTACTTTGCCACATAGTTGTATGTTTTATTGGTTTACTTGATTTGTGTTTTTAATACATTTTTATATTATCTTACACTTGTGTTATTTTCTCTTTGGTTTCTTACATGTCATGATATGGGTTTTGCCATTCACTTGCACCCATTGTGTATGTGTGTGTGACAGACATGTGTTCTTTTGCATACTTGCCTTTGGGGTTGTGTCATGTGATTGCATTCACTATGTGGGTGCATGCAATCCTTGCCTGGGTGTTTGTGCTGGGTATGCTGGCCATTACTGCCATGATTGTGTATCGTCAGGACCTGGGGCCAGGGGGACATGGGTGGGGTCCTGCTGGCAGGTTCCCCACAGTGCTGGGGGTGGTGGGAGACATGGGTGGGGGCCTGGTGGAGGGTGTCCCTGGTGGATGGGGGGTGGGGGTGGTGGGAGACATGGGTTGGACATGGGTGGGGGCCTGCTGGCAGGTTCCCCACAGTGCTGGGGGTGGTGGGAGACATGGGTGGGGGCCTGGTAGAGGGTGTCCCTGGTGGATGGGGGGTGGGGGTGGTGGGAGACATGGGTTGGACATGGGTGGGGGCCTGCTGGCAGGTTCCCCACAGTGCTGGGGGTGGGGGTGGTGGGAGCCGTGGGTTGGACATGGGTGGGGGCCTGCTGGCAGGTTCCCCACAGTGCTGGGGGTGGGGGTGGTGGGAGACATGGGTTGGACATGGGTGGGGGCCTGCTGGCAGGTTCCCCACAGTGCTGGGGGTGGTGGGAGACATGGGTGGGGGCCTGGTGGAGGGTGTCCCTGGTGGATGGGGGGTGGGGGTGGTGGGAGACATGGGTGGGGGCCTGGTGGAGGGTGTCCCTGGTGGATGGGGGGTGGGGGTGGTGGGAGACATGAGCAGGTGTGCAGGGTAGTTCCCTGTGGTGTGTGCTGCCTGCAGGGGCCGTGGAGGGTGTACAGGTAATGCCTGGGAGCACACAGCCATATCGCGTGTGGAACTTCCCGCGCACCCCTGAAATCCACGTACACGGCCATATCGCGTGTGGAACTTCCCGCGCACCCCTGAAATCCACGTACCCTGACTAATCGCGTGTGGAACTTCCCGCGCACCCCTGCAATCCACGTACCCAGCCATATCGCGTGTGGAACTTCCCGCGCACCCCTGAAATCCACGTACCCGGCCATATCGCGTGTGGAACTTCCCGCGCACCCCTGAAATCCACGTACCCGGCCATATCGCGTGTGGTACTTCCCGCGCACCCCTGAAATCCACGTACCCGGCCATATCGCGTGTGGAACTTCCCGCGCACCCCTGAAATCCACGTACCCGGCCATATCGCGTGTGGAACTTCCCGCACACCCCTGAAATCCACGTACCCGGCCATATCGCGTGTGGTACTTCCCGCGCACCCCTGAAATCCACGTACCCGGCCATATCGCGTGTGGAACTTCCCGCGCACCCCTGCAATCCACGTACCCTGCCATATCGCGTGTGGTACTTCCCGCGCACCCCTGAAATCCACGTACCCTGACTAATCGCGTGTGGAACTTCCCGCGCACCCCTGCAATCCACGTACCCGGCCATATCGCGTGTGGAACTTCCCGCGCACCCCTGAAATCCACGTACCCGGCCATATCGCGTGTGGAACTTCCCGCGCACCCCTGAAATCAACGTACCCGGCCATATCGCGTGTGGAACTTCCCGCGCACCCCTGCAATCCACGTACCCGGCCATATCGCGTGTGGAACTTCCCGCGCACCCCTGAAATCCACGTACCCGGCCATATCGCGTGTGGAACTTCCCGCGCACCCCTGAAATCAACGTACCCGGCCATATCGCGTGTGGAACTTCCCGCGCACCCCTGCAATCCACGTACCCGGCCATATCGCGTGTGGAACTTCCCGCGCACCCCTGAAATCCACGTACCCGGCCATATCGCGTGTGGAACTTCCCGCGCACCCCTGAAATCCACGTACCCGGCCATATCGCGTGTGGAACTTCCCGCGCACCCCTGAAATCCACGTACCCGGCCATATCGCGTGTGGTACTTCCCGCGCACCCCTGAAATCCACGTACCCGGCCATATCGCGTGTGGAACTTCCCGCGCACCCCTGCAATCCACGTACCCGGCCATATCGCGTGTGGAACTTCCCGCGCACCCCTGAAATCCACGTACCCGGCCATATCGCGTGTGGAACTTCCCGCGCACCCCTGAAATCAACGTACCCGGCCATATCGCGTGTGGAACTTCCCGCGCACCCCTGCAATCCACGTACCCTGCCATATCGCGTGTGGTACTTCCCACGCACCCCTGCAATCCACGTACCCTGACAAATCGCGTGTGGAACTTCCCGCGCACCCCTGTAATCCACGTACCCGGCCATATCGCGTGTGCAACTTCCCGCGCACCCCGGTATGCACGCACACGTTTATTTTTTCTCTCAGCCCGTGTCTGTGTTTGTGGGTACCCCTTTGTACGTCATTTGTCCTGGAGGGCCACAGTATTGGACATTGATCATGTCTGTATATAGGTGATATTTGTTGGCGCACCTTTTAGCGCACATTTCTTGCAGGCGCAGAGACGCTACCGCCTGCTTTCTTGTGGCGGTCGTGTTTGTGCCTGTTTGTGCCTGTGCGCTGCTTTGAGCGTGCGCTTTTTTGCCCTATTCTATTCCATGAATACGTGTTGTATGCGAGCGTGTGGGCGTTCCGCGCACTTGCCTCCTATACTTTCCCCGTGCCGCCCACATTCTTCCCCATTCCGAGTGTTGTGCCCCATTTTATTCCCCATTCCGAGTGTCCCGCCCTGTGTTCCGCCTACTTAAGAGCTGTGCGCTGCGCTCGGAGTGATAGCGCAGTGGCCGTGGCGCACGACGTTGGTTGACCTGTGCGCCGGCCTGCGCCGCGCGCTTTTTCAGCGCACGTCCTCTGCTTTTCTTGCGCACGGACTTCCATGAATCGACGTGCGCTGGTTTCCCTGCGCTTTTCGCTTATTTTCGGCGCAGCGCACGTATTGGCCCCTCTGCGCCGGGATTTTCGGCGCACATTTATTCCATGAATCGGCCTGTGTATGTGGTAGTGGTTTGCTGTGTAGGAAACTTCCTCCACACAAAACCACACAAAACCAGGTGGTTTCAGCGAGCATTGATTTAAAACTCTGAATCTGGCAGTGTGGTGCCCACGCTGCAAAACTCTAAATGAGGCCCTTAGGTCCTGAGTATGAGTTTGGCAGTTTTACCTCTGGTGTTACCACCATACAGAATTACTTTGACCACATGTGGTAAGCATGCATAACTGGAAGGGTCGGCATGATTCAGAGCCATGCTGACCCTTCAATAATTCTATAGGATTCAGTGGGGACTGCATACTACCACATATGGTTATTGCCACAAGTGGTAATTACCTCAGGGGGTAATGCTTTTGCGTGGAGGTAATGATCCCCACACTCATTTGCATATCTGTCACTGCCTGCAAAGTTTTACCTTAAAATCCCACAGGGACATAGGGCCTCATTCCGAGGCTGGCGCTATCCATGGAGTAAAGAGCACCATGGTAAGCAACCATGGAGCTATTTACTCCATGGAAATCCGGCATGGTGAATGGAGTAATTACCGGTCCATTCCAAGGTTGGAGGGACCGGTAATTCCCCATTCACCATACCGGTTCCCCATCCCCATTCCTGCCCCCATAGGGCTCAATGGGAATGGGGAAGGAGTAAATTACGGCACCGTAAATTACGGTGCCGTAATTTACTCCAAAGTCCCTTTGCGGGTTGGATTTTTAACGCCTGCTAAAAGCAGGCGTTAAATGCCAACCTGCAAAAGGGAACTCGGAATATGGTGGTAAGTGTTAACGGTCACCGTTGCCATTAACGGTGACCGTTAACCCTTACCGCCAGCCTCGGAATGAGGCCCATAGTGGACTCTTCATTACCCACGCTGGGCTCCCGAGTGCGCTGCATGGTAGAGCATGAAGAGGAACCCATTGGAGAGAATGGGGTATTAATCTAGCAGCCAATCACAGGTTCCCCCCCCACCACCGCAACCTCCTGTCAACATATTAGCATGGTATCTTGGTCTGCTGTGACGTGCCTTTCAACGACAGCATATACATAACAGAAGGGAAGTTTATGTATGTATCTTATTACCCAAGTCCTTTCTGAACTCAATCCCCTAAACCACCAGTATCTGCTTATTACTGAGATGGAAGCGAAGAGGTAGTGTTAAGGACAAACCTTCAAGACCCAGTTGGCCTCACTGATTTACCAACACATTTGACCATGCTAAAGTCTGCGACATGCTGACAATGGGGGTCATTCCGAATTTGGAGGTAGCCATGGTGCTATTAGCACCATGGCTGCCTCCAAACCCGGGTCCGGTCTGGCTGAATGGGGATTTACCAGGTCATTCCGACCTTGGAGGACCCGGTAAGTCCCCATTCAGTAAACCATACCCCAATCCCATTTGTGCCCCCATAGGGCTCAATGGGAATGGGGAAGGCGCTAATTACGGGCCCGCAAATAGCGGCCCCGTTATTAGCGCCTTGGTCCCTTAGCGGGACCAGCAAAGGATGTGTGGTCAGACCACATGTCCTTTGCGGGTCCCGCTAAGGGACCTCGGAATGGGGCGGTAAGGGTTTACCGGCACCAGCATCCTTACCGGTGCTGGTTAACCCTTACCGCCCAACTCGGAATGAGACCCATTGCTTCTGGCATGAATTTCCGTGCAGCAATAAGTGCATGCAAACCTTAGGACCAATCAACTTTGTTCGCAAAGATGTGGCATAAGAAGACTGGTTGTTTAGTTTGTTTAGTGTATTTTATTCTTTTTATATTAATCATTATTATTTAAATGTTCACCTTGTATATGTCGACAGATGCCAATAAATGTACACTGCACTGGTGACGTTTAACACAAATACCAATAAAAACATTTAAAAATGAAATAAGTCGGCTCTGCAAAGTCCCTAGGAGCATTAACTCAGCTCCAATTGTACTTAGTGGTAACCAGTAATGCACACTTCAATGTTCTCTAGGGGCGGGAGTGGGCAGGGGGTTTGTGCAAACAATCTTGACTTATTATTATTTAGTCCTTGCAAGTGTAGCAGGGGATGGATCTAATGCACTTAGGGGGAGACAGGTGTAGGCGGGCAAGACAATACACTTTGAGCCTCATTACGACCCAGGCGCTAATGGGTTAATGGCGCCGTAAAAGGCTGCGGCGCCGTTAACCTATTAGCGCCTAATTACGAGGTCCCTTTGCGGACCCGACCTTAACGGCTGGTGTAGACCAGCCGTTAAAGTAGGGACCCACAAAGGGACCTTGGTGCTAATTACGGTGCCGCAATTTGCAGCACCGTACTTAGCGCCTTCCCCATTCCCATTGAGCACTATGGGGCAAAAATGGGAATGGGGAAGGGCCATGGAGGAAGGGGGAATTACCGCCCCGCCAACCTTGTAATTGGGTGGTAATTCCCCCTTTCTCCATGGTGGAGTCGGTAACTTACCGGCATGGACCATGGTGCTAATAGCATCATGGTCTTCCGCCTGGGTCGTAATGAGGCTCAATTATTCTTACTTTTAATTACTCAGGGCCTCATTACACCGATGGCGGTAGGGATTTACCGGTACCGGTAAAATACCGGTACCGGTAAATCCTTACCGCCTTACTACGAGGTCCCTTTGCGGGTTGGGGGATTTAACGCCTGCTTTTTGCAGGCGTTAAAATCCAACCCGCTAAGGGACCTCGGAGCTAATTACGGCACCGCAAAATTGTGGTGCCTTAATTAGCGCCTTCCCCATTCCCATAGAGCCCTATGGGGCAGAAATGGAAATGGGGAAGGGCAATGGTGGAAGGGGGATTTACCGCCCCTCCAACCTTGGAATGGGGCGGTAAATCCCCTTTCCGCCAAGGGGGTGCTGATATTTTACCGGCATGAGCCATGGCGCTAATAGCGCCATGGCTCACTGCCTACCGTGTAATGAGGCCCTCAACCCGCCTCTTACCTGTCTCCGACAAACCCGTGCTTACCAGAGTTTCTGAATCACCCTGGGTGTGCCACGTAGGAGAAGGGCAGGGTCAGGAAAGGCAATGGCTAGAAGAATTCCTGAAACCCCCTAGGATAGAGATTTACCACACAAGGAAAGGCAGGCGAAGGAGTGCTGGCGAACGTTGTGCTCAGTTATTGATTATCTTGCCTCAGCACACTATCAGTTTTTGTTTTGTGTTTTGTATAAAAGGGGGAAAGCACAATAAACACTATACAGCACTAACACTATTCCTAAGCAGCTGCAGTAAAGCACTAAAAAGAGTCATTCATAAATGTATAAAGGTCCCTATAAATAGTACCTTATACTCTCAAACTATATACAACAAAAACCTTACTTGTGAGACAGAGTGGCAGGGCTGTCAGAAGGTCCTTTCTGTTGCAACTGGTTCTGATCAGCTTCTCTGCAGTCTTGTTATGTGCATGCAGGGCAGCAGCAGTACGCAGGGGACCCCAACGTTCCTTTAAGCCAGGCTGTATATGCCAGAGACAGCCTGACATGATAGCAGCAGCGTGTGGGGGTCCCTCCAGGGAGTCTTAGCTGGGATGTGTATGCTAGGGGTAGCCCAGTGTTGTTTGCATCAGTAAGGGGTTGCAGGGAGTTCTCTTCTCCCGGGCTGCAACTGCCAGAAGCAGCCCAGGAGTAAACGGGATCCGCATTGGCTCAGCTGGAGGCAGGACCCAGCAGCATTAATGTGGCACTCCCTTTCCTCTCATGGGGAATGCCGCATATGTCAGGAGCGACCCAGGTCAGAGCCAGTGGGGCAGTGTGAATCAGGCAGGATAAACCAGTTATTTTATTTTCTCTTGGGAATGCAAGGATGTCTGGGATGGGTAATTCCCAATTATTTGTTCCCTTTTTCTTTTGTTGTAGTTTCTTCTGTTGAAGGCCATTGTGACCCATGGTACCTACATCACCAGATGTGCACTAATCTTCCCCATTGCCCTATCATGGGTCTCCTGTGCTTGTATGGGTGAATCCATGGTGATCAATAAGGGGGTCGTGTGGTGGTATGGGTGTCATAGGTGCTCCCCTTACTTTGGATGCTATGCGTGCCTTTACTGTGGGTCTTGACATCCTTAAATCTACTCTCCTGGCTCTCAGCTACTCTGATCATCTGGGTTATTTTGTACCCACTGAGATGTGAAGGGACTCACCTGGTGTCTGCCAGGACACTTGCACCTATCCTTTAATCCTTTTCCTTACCAGTATTGTGTTCTTCAACATAAGTATGTTTTTACTTTGCTCGATGTAAATCAATGTCTATTGGACATTTGCACTAAAAAATCACAATAAATACATAAATACATACATTAAAAATGAAAGGGAAACCAGGAAAAGGATAGCTACCAATGTGGGAACACTTGAGATATATTGCTGGGTTTTCTCCATGCCGGATATGGTATGCTTCTCATGTTGGCAGGATTCAACTCGTAAAGCTTTTGCTTTGTGTATTTCGGGCTTACTCTTGTAAAAAGTTGCAGGGCACTCATATGCGATTCTCGACCAAAAATTGACGTCATGCATGCATAGCATGTGCATGTATGTGCATTGTGATGAAATCTGATTGAGGATGTTAACTTATCCTAGATTACCCCTATATCTGCATTCTT
Organism: Ambystoma mexicanum; assembly: GCF_040938575.1. Classification (NCBI taxonomy): domain Eukaryota; kingdom Metazoa; phylum Chordata; class Amphibia; order Caudata; family Ambystomatidae; genus Ambystoma; species Ambystoma mexicanum. The sequence goes on along the minus strand of NC_090934.1, from coordinate 607,964,895 downwards.
CAGCATAGGCTTCACAGTTGAGATCCTTTGCCCTCCACACAGACCATCTAAAAGATGTTTTGCTCCTCTTCCCATACTTGGAGCTCCACACACCCTAACTATAGGTGTGCAGGGTCTGGAGAAAAGCTACCTGTGCATTTTTCTGCCTAAGGATAACGGGCACAGAAGGGGCTGGATGCCCTAGTCTGCTGAAGAGTTGAGGTCACCTGAGAAGATTGACTGACAGCAGAATGGAAATCATATGGGTCCTTTGACCATCAGGTAGCTTGAAGAGAACCAACACAGCAGTGGAAACGATGCAACACGGCACCCTGAAGTGGCGGCTGAGGGGCTGGGAAGACAGCAATGCTTCATTAGGTGTTAGCATGGTTCAGATGATGTCATCATGAAGAGTATGGGACAAGAACTAATGATGCAGTAGTCCCCAAATAAGAAGAGGATTGTTGTCCATGTAAGTGGTGTATGTGCAAATGGAATGATGTATAGCTGCCTAAATCATTGCCTGATCTCCAGCATCTACCCTGATGAAGAAACCCATTTCAGTCGGTGGGTAAATATGGAGTGCAAGAAATGCATGGAAAAGACTAGCAGAGGCAAGAGAGGTCATGAACGCCTCCCTCGTCTTCTAGCTCTCCTTCAACCAAAAGGCATCAGAAGGGGAAGCAGCCCATAGAATGTCCTCCACCTGATGGAAAGGAAAGATGCCAGGCCCCAACCTCCTTCTCTTTCTTCTTAGCCCAAATCCACCTTATTCAAAGTGCCATATTGCTGGTGCTGGCGGAAGACAGGAATGCTAGGCCGGCTAAACACCCACCTGGGGGGGATGACAATGAAAGTGAAAGTCCATGAAAATGATGATATATTTCAAAGGAAACATGGCAGACAGCATCAAACATATCTATGTAACAATCTAGAGTTCCTAACCACACCTGTGGACAATAGGTAGGAAGAAGAATGACTCAGTCTCTATGACACCTCTACAGCTGAGCAGGTGCCAGTCCTAAAGACCATTAAAAAGGAATTAGGCTGGGAATGGAAGGACTTGCAAAAGGTGGCACTATCAAAATTCCTATCCAAAATGTGCCAAGTGCAGAACACAGAGGCATAGCTTTCCAGAACGTATAATGTGGATCCACTGTGCCCAGCCTGTTAGGCAAATCCTTTATAAGCACTGAAACCATTGCACCAAATGATGCCACCGACATAAATGTTGGCTCAACTTTGAAATCCTTCTCTGGGGCGAAATGACCATTTAAAACAAGATTTATTAGGTATACCGCAAAGTTAGTTCTGAAAGATTGAAAACCATGTACAAGCTCTTGCAGGAGGGTGAGGATTGTTTCAAGGTGTTAGAGCACATTCAAAAACAAACCAAAATTATGTCTGACACAGCGAAAGTTGCAAAAACTGCACCTGGACAAATGAGGAGCAAGATTATAGCAGCCGGGCAACCCATCTATTTAAGCAAATAGAAAAGGAATGAGTCCAAAAATTATATGGTGCAACATTTACTGTTATGAGGATAACAATGACCTTCTCTGAGTCTCGATTGTAAACTAAAGACATCTTTCTAGGATCGACAATACTTGGCCCAATCCAAGGAAGATTAATTGCAATATCTTTAAAACTATGGCACCTTTGTCTCCTGATGATACAATTTCCAGAGTAGCTTCCCATGGCATCAACATTGTTGAGGGCATCTAAAACTCACTTCCAGACTAGCAAACATAACCTCAGTAGTTCTGACTATTTCAGAGCACAGGTCCAGGGAGATTGCCCTTTGGGAGGCATGCTACACATTGTTGTGAACATTTGGTCAAAATTGGTAAATCACCAATTGGTGTGCAACATACTTATGAAAGGACATACACTCAAATGATTGGAGATACCACTGGATTCAGAAGTGAGAACAACAAACAAAACATGGAAAAACTGACCGATGATGCAACCTGTTACAGATGTATGTACCACAAATTAAACAGACCCAGTTCAATTCCCAGAGATGGGATTAGGAATGTATTCAATTGTTTTTCTTGTGAAGAAGTAATCCGGGGGCCTCAAAACTAGGGTTTGATCACAAGACACTCAATCAATGTTTTATAACAATCCATTTAAAAATTGGATTACTGCAGTCTATGATTCAACTAGTGATGTCAGGAATATACATGCCATCAATACATCTAAGAGATGGACACCATTATTTGCTAGTTCTTTCAATTCAGTGGAGATGTTTCTGGTTAATCATGAAAAGCACACACTAGCAATAATAATAGTGACCTATTTGACGCAAGAAAGTCCCAATGCCCATTGTTAAAGTAATGGTGGCAGTGGTGGGATTGCTTCACAATAAGGAGATAGTTGTGCATCACTAAATGAAAGACTGATTGTTCAGTGACACAATGAAGGAGACACTGTTGCAGGATGTTGATCAGGTCTCAGAAATTCTCCAATTCCTGAACCCCCTAATAAATTAGCAGAAGTCCTTACTAATGCTGTCAGACACTGCTCAGGACAGACGCTTTTAAAGAGCGCCTTCCACAAGCCAGGCAAATAAAACTCTTAGAGTTGCTTCTTCTTGTGATGAACAGGAGATCTTCCAGAGTCCTTCCATTACTCTAATCGCTGCAAGAGGTATCTGAAGTCTTATGCAGATCTAGCATCCCCCCCGGACCAGGCTATACAACCTGTCATGCTTCTAGGTAGAGAAGGACTCATTTTGGTACACAAGCTCAGAGAGAGAGAGAGAGAGAGAGAGTCTTGAAACACAGCCTTCCCCACATGAGTCGAATGCAATTCCTTACTTTGGGCCCCAAAGAAGAATCATAGTTGCAGAAAGAAGCAGAGAGACACTGTGGGGAGAAACCGCCACACCACAGAGCACATCCACCTGCCTCAAAAATGGGGTACCCAGTTTTAAAATACTTGATTACAGTTGTATGGCAGTTAGCTCAATACATCCCAAAGGGAGGAATATCAGCACATGAGATGCTCAATGACAGCACACAAAGCATATGAAAAAAACATGGGAGGCAGGGCAATGCCAATACCCGGTCATGCCAAGAATATAGATATGAGGGAATCAATCAGGGGGCTTAACAGATAATCAGGAGCCCTATCTAAGGACTTGGAGGGATAGAGAAAATAACACAATCAGGAATGTGATCTTGGCAAGAGATTAAAAGAGCATGGAGCTGGAGGGGAAGCAAGTCACAATCCTGCTGAGGCTATATCTCAGATAATGGCTGAGTCCAGAACCTTTAGAATCTATTTGAATAAATGTAATGTGTCCATTAAGCAGGATGCATTTTGAATGGCTTCATATCTTTATAGTATGTAACTTAATTTCAAATACAACAGGAAGAAGTGTATAATTTCCATATGGAATTGCCTTACGCAAAAGGAGTTTCTGTTTGTGCAGCCATGTGTAGGAAAAATATGCAGACTTACACAAATTATATTTTAATATTTTGTGAATACTAAGAAAATAGAGATAAATGTGAGACAGATATTGGAATTATCTCAAATCAGTGTTACATTTATGAGAAAAGTAAGGTCGGAGTTCAGGATGCATGGACAGCCATTAATGCCTACTTCAGAGGAACAGATATACTGTGCAATATTTTGACCCATTCCAATGTGCCCCACTGCATCACTTTACAAATGGTGAAAGAAACAGCCCAAAATGGATGCACTGATGCCTGTACGTGTCAAAATCTTAAAAAACTGCGTTTGGGTCACAACCAGAAAAAGGCTGCAAACCCTGCCACACACAGTCAGGGGGCGTGAAAACAGAGTTCTCACTGCATGAGCATGCCAGTGGGCTCTGCCACATTCAACATGCAACAAAGCAGCAGAATTGTGCTGAAAATTGTGCCTTTTAAAATATTAGCTTTGCAACCTTAAAATGTGTTGTTTTTGGCACTAGATCCATTCATTTCCATTGTATCATTGAGATTAAAAGTGTACTGCAATGGCCAGGATCATCCAGTGTGGCTCAGAAGAACCGGACTCATTGACTGACAGCTCTATAAAATGTATCTAATGAAAAAGCAACACAGGAACCCTTGTTTTCATTTTCCACAGGAAAGATGCGGCTAAACTTGCAACAAGTAACAGAATCACCTGTGCAGAGAGAAACTCTAAACAAAGTCAGGATACATGTATGAAAGCATGTTTTTGTAGAAAGGCCCAATTCTTTAAGAATGTCAAAGGATTACTAATGTGGAAAATCTACCTGTAAACGGTGTTCATTTTATATGTTCAAATGAAAGATTTAGGTGAAACTTAAAGTTAAACCCAGTCTTGAGTTAATTATCTATTTGAAAAAAAACAATTCTGCTCTGACAGCTCTTAGCCTGGTAAAGGTTGACACTTCACTGCTGACAGGAAGGGCTAATTGCTGCTGGGAGGCCTCGCATACTCATGACAAAGGACCTCATTAGACATTCGTCGGGGCCCCAGGCAAAGACAATAGCAGGCTTGGACACTCATCCATCCAGGGTAGGGGCAGGATGCTCCACTCTCTAGGAAGAGGCTTCTCATTGAACTTCAAAGAACTTACCAATTGCTCACACTTGGGAAGGAAGGAAAAAAACGGACATGTGATTTTTGGTTTTAAAATGCTTATTTTGCCACTGATCCTCAAGACATTTAACTTGCCAGCAAGAATAAGTAAAGTAATGAAAAGTAAATACATTGAAATCTGAATTTATGATAGATATTAGAAGACTTGGTAGAATTTCTTAATGTGTAAGGAACAGAAGTTATGAAGAATGACCAGGTGCGCCAAAACTATTAATGCTGCAAATCTAATATTGTGTACCCATGTTCTAGGGGTGATTGCACATATATTGTAAGTGACTTCAATCCAGCAATCCAACTAAGTCAATGCTTAGGATGGGATGCCCAATGGAAGCCCTTATTTATATATTTTTATGTCAAAAGTTCTTTAAATCTGGATGATGAACCCTTATGTAACGCCCCTCTCTTTGAATCCCACTGACCGCACTGAGCCAAGAAGTAGGTTTGTTTTGCAAATTAAAAGGTTTATTTGAAGAATTAAACAATATATATATATCACACTTTTATGAACAAAATAATATCTGAACAGCACACTTATGAATATGGAGGGTAATCAACAATGGGGAATATTACAAAATTGACACTCTCTTTCATCACTTAGGAGTATGATTATGGAGGATACTGTAGCAGAGAATACTTTATGTAATTCAAGGAAATGCAATAATGGGAAGCAATGCAACACGGAAATAAACCTTGATATTATTTCAATCAAAAGATAATATGGTCACTTTTTCCCCTGTGACTACTGACTCCCCCATAATGCAATATGAAGATATGGAAATGAGGGCACACAGGTTTCAGGAATACAATCCAGACTGCAGTTCCATTCCAGTTCCCCCCAGCAAGCTTAGAGAAAACAGGTATGATTTTAAAACAGGTAAAAACGCTTTAGAAAGTGATTGCAATGGATGGGAAAATCTGCTAAATTGATTTTAATTTACTAAAAGAGATTCAGGATGAGTGATAGTTACTTGAGATTGGTTCTGGTCAACACTGGCAATGATTCATGAATGATTATCAAATTGAAAACGAGATTCAGCAGTTGCAAACAAGAAGCACATGTTTTTACAAGTGGTGAAATGGAGCTAAATTGCAATTCGCGGCAATTTTTCCGCGTGCGTAAATCGCGATTATGGAACAACTATAAATTTCGCTTCTAGGACATGCGGTTCAAAGGATACAAATGTTTTTGTGAAGGTAGATTTTCAGAAATAAAGTCAAGATTTCAGAAATGACAGATGCGCCTTAGAGATTTACCAACAACAGGCTGGACACAAGATTCTATAATGCAGTTCTGGACAGGTTAAAATGTTTGGAATAGGATTACTTTAAACTAAGAGATTGATTCGGTAGAGTTCTAGACTAGATACTCACTCCTAGTTTTGGAATGGAATGGAAATGGGCCCCGTCAAGATCTGGTCAAGGGATAGGGCTGCGGTTCTCTCGCCACCGGACAGGTCAGGCACCCTGGTCTGCGATCAGCACTGCACGGCAGTCTGTGCGGCCTCTTAGACTGGATCAAGCGGGTCCTGGATACAGCTCTGCTTTCTCTGGATCTTGGTTCTAGCACAGGGTTCTTGGCTAGAAGCAAACAGCACAGCCCGGCTGTTGAGAATCAGGTTGCAAAAAATTCTGAGGCCTGCTGAAGAGGATTCAGCTTGTGGATTGGGCCTCTCTGCTTCAAGGTTCTAGAGTTTGGTTCTAGAGTTGGTTCTATATCTGGTGTCTGGAGTCTGGATTCTAAGTTCTGGTCTCTGGAGTCGTTTGGCAGGTTGCTGCGCAGGAATCAGTTGAGTAGTGGAAAGGTGTGTCCCCTATCTGTCCTAAGCAGTCTCTATTTATCTGTTTCCAAAGTGGGTGTGAAGGCTGACTTTCTATGCCCAACCCGCTAAGGATTTGATAGGTCAGAGAATCACCTGTCCCCTGACTGGAGAAAATGATCAGTGTGTCATGAGGTGTCATCATGATGCTGTGTATATGGCTTAGCTGAAATCCCTCCCCTCTGCTTTTACATGGAAAATCAATTTTTCCCAAAAAACATATTTTCCAGATACACAAGATGTTCATAATACATATACACATCACAGATTCATGAAGGCACTTCTCTGTTCAAGTCCCATGTTCCTACGAGCTTGGGTTCAGAAATGACAACTTATTCACGCTTTTGGTGGGTTTCGCAATATTGGTTCTGCACCAAATTTGATACATGCATGCAGATCCTCCCTGGGCATATTACTGTAAGTTCTTATGTTCATAGCAAAAACACTACAGCTGCAATATTAGCAAATCCCAGAGTTTGGTCTCAGAACATCGCACGACGTCCAGCTTAGTCTTAAATTGCGAGTGAATTTTTCATATTAACCGACTCAAAGTTTGACATTTATGTCAGCTCGGTACGCTTTGCATATAAGCAATTTCATAAAACACATATTTGCTGGGCTCTCTGAATCCACAATGGTTTGTCTCTGCCCCCAGAATCTGGCCTGACTCAGAGGTCACATGGCCTGTCTCTCCCAGAGCAGTTGTTGTTGACAGTTACACCCAAATTTAGCATATTCTATTCAGTCAATGAATCTATTGTCTCTTTTTCCTGCCAGCGGGGGAAATCTCCTCCTCTCCCAAAAGTTCTAATTAACATGTCCATGCGATATCCTCTCCTGTTGGTAGGAAGGACAAGGTGTGAAGGGTTCCCATGGACAGAAGGCCTCTTGAAGTTTTAATTAAATCAGATTCCTTCTAGTCATTTGCAACATAGCTCCTTGTAAAAAATAACATTTATTAACTCACAATAAGCAACATATCTTTAAATCAAGTCTTTTTCAACAATGAAATCGCTGTGTGGCACTCTATATGGGATTTTGATAGAATTCTCATCCTTGGCATATTTAACTTCTGAAACACCAGTTCTCCTGTTAGAATTATAAATTGCCAGCACCTGACAGAGGCGAGTAATGGTACTATACCCATTTTTGACAGCTGTCTATCTTTAAATGGAGATTTAGCTTGATAGCATATGATTCTTGCTGACATTGTATTGATGTGGATTCTTGCAGTAGAATAATGTGGACCAACCAACAAGAAGGTTCGATCGTTTTGGTGATTTGTGAGCCATGATTTTAGCACATTTTGACAATAAAAAAATGAATTCCCAAACAGCTCTGTGTTGCTTTTGCCAATCAGCATTGCTTTTTCCAAGTGGTTTCAGGCTGCTTTGTTGATGTCCCAATGGTGGTTTTAGGCAGTGATCTCCTGTGCTCCCTAAAATAGGCAAAAGTGGATGGCAGCCTATCTTTCAGATTTTTACTGTGCATTTTTGGCTGGTTTTGAGCGAGCAGCATGCTTTCCAGTGGCCATTCTGATGTTTCTGCTGCCAGCAATGCACAGTACTGTTGCAGGGCTTGTATGAGTGAGTTGATGCATCCCACAACCCCCCCTCTTGCGATGGCGTTGATTTTCAATCAATGGAACTCACAAGACTGGGATGTCGGCCTCATCTCTCCGGATTTCAAAATGGCATAGTCCATCGTCTTTTCCTCCATCAGGGGTGGATCGATCAGTTCTCCTCGCCAGTCCTGATGGGATTATTGAGCGATACCCCGGGCCCCTCAGATCTTTGCTCCCAGTCGTCCTCCTTGGTCAGTCTCCATGGTTTATCTCTCCTAGGATGACAAAGCAACAAGGCAACAACATATTCGTAGACATTTCCCCACCACCATTAATGTAGTGGGGTGGGCATATACATTTTATAAATCAGGATACATGAGCATTTTTATTATTGTATTTTATAGACTATGGCCCTCATTACGACCCAGGCGCTCATGGTTTAACGGGGCCGTAAAAGGTGGCGGCGCCGTTAAACCATTAGCGCCTGATTACAAGGTCCCGTTGCGGGACCCGTACTAACGGCTGGTGTAGACCAGCCGTTCAAGTGGGTGCCGGAAAGGGACCTTGGCGAAAATTATGGCAACCGCTATTAGCGGTGCCGTAATTATCGCCTTCCCCATTCCCATTATGCCCTATGGGGAAAAATGGGAATGGGGAAGGACAAATGGTGAATGGTGAATTACCGCCCCCGCCAACATTGTGATGGGGGTGGTAATTCCACCATCCACCATGGCGGAGACCGGCGTGGACCATGGTGCTAATAGCACAATGGTCAAACGCCAGGGTCGTAATGAGGGCCAATATGTGGAATATTTTAGGGTTGTAATTTTATTGATCTGGAGCGGCCCCCTCTGGGGTTCCAGAGGACTCCTCCAGTTGCTGCAGAGTGTGCCTGGGATGGCAACACTTTAGCTGATTAATATGGACCCACTTATCTTCCCCCTCTGCCAAACTGCCTTTGGAGATGCAGATCTTGTAGGCGACTGGTGAGATCTTGTCTACAATTTCAAAAGGTCCCTTCCAGGTAGGCAGAAATTTCCGCTGTTTGGCCTGGTTCCTTTGGAAATTGTATAGATAAATCCGGTCTCCTACATTGTATTCTTTCCTAGTAGTCTTCAAGTCATAGTGGGTCTTCATGCTATCGGCTGATCTTTCTAGATTTCGCTGAGCATAGGCAAAAGCATGTTGAAGGTGTTTTCTTAAATTTTAAATATACTCATGAGTTGTGGAAGCATTGATCAATGTCTGCTCTTGAGTCCTGTAGAGCAGATGCTGGGGAAGCACCATCCTGCGTCCAGTCATCAGCTCAAATGGTGACATTTTAGTTGCAGATGAAGGGGTAGATCTGATGGCCATTAGGACAAGAGGTAATTGGATATTCCAACTTGGCCTAGAATCTGCCACAAACATTTTTAAGATGCTCACAATGGTTTTGTTGTAATGTTCTACTGCTTCACTAGAGGCTAGCCGGTAAGCAATATGTAGCTTCCTTTTAACGCCAACTATCTCCCACATCTTTGTCATTACTCCGGTGGTGATATGGCTACATCTGTCTGACTCAACCCTTTGGGGTAGTCCAAAACACGAAAAGATGTGATTGATCATCAGGGCAGCTACTGTTTCTGCCTTGCAGTTTGGGGCCGGAAGACATTCCACCCATTTAGTAAACAAGCATGTCACAGTCAACATGTACTTATTCCCCCTGGAGGAGCGAATCACGGGCCCTATAAAGTCGACTTGCAAATCTGACAATGGCAGTGTCATCCCCCTCTTTTGGAGAGGCGAATGTTGTGTGCGGGATGTTGGCTGAAATTGTGCACACACAAGACACCCCTTCAAGTATTGGTCGAGGTCCTGCCCCATGTGTGGCCAGTATGCAACCTCTCTTAAGATTTCAAGTGTTGTATGAAACCCCCTATGACCGGCTGTGGCCGCATCATGGGCGTGACTTAACATCAGGCTTCGGAATGAGGTAGGAACCACCCTCTGATCATGGCCAGCTTGGGATTTCCTTAGCAACAAACCGTCTTGGATTCAGAACATTTTTGGACATTTCATCAACACTCTGAGGTCCTCTTTCCCTATGTAATCGGTATCCGTCAGGGGAAAGTTCTCAGGGTCCTCATTGTGTTGGTAAAACTTACCAATTATTGGATCCCCTTTTTGAGCCTTAATCAAATCAGCATCTGATGTCTCCTTACTCCATTGTGCAGTTGAGAGATCATTGTGAGAATTTGTCTGGGACCTACTGATAGCAGTGACCTGGATTTCCCCCAACAGGGACTTGATCTCTATTATATCGCCTTGGATGGCCCTGGTTTTGGCCAGCTGATCAGCTAAGTAATTTCCAGTTTTGTCTGGTCCCTCTACTTTGGAATGACCCTTGATATTTTTCCAGTAGATGGTCATCCCATTCGAGGTGACCAGATCATCAATATTTTGGATTACTTCCCATGTTTCAAGGGCTTGTTATTAGCACATAGCATGCCTCTGGTTTTCCAATTAACCAGGTGCTCTACGAACCCGTTCCGTACATAATCCAAATCTGTGATTGTGACCAGTTCGTGGAGTTGATTGTTGGACAGCAGTGAGGATGGCTTGATGCACAGCCATCAACTCTGCCACCTGACTACTTCGGGGACCAATCTTGTACCCAGCGGAGGGTTCTGGGGACTCATTCACCCATGCATTCCCTACGCCGGCCACAAGTTCTTTTTTTCCGTTGTTGTCAACATGGTAAGAGCATCCATCCACAAAGACAGTGGGCATTCCCTCACACTTGTCTTCTTCAAAGACTTTGTGTGGGGAATTAAGGTATGCCTCCATGTTGTCCTTGATTTTTAGACTTTCGTCCTTGAGACAGTTTTCTCGGGCACAATCATGCAAGTAAGACAGACCTTGCGCGAGGGGACTCTTCTTGTTTTGGCCATATCTGACCTCCACAGGAAAGAATTGCATTGACAGAATCCAGGAAGTAATTCTGTCACTTTGGAGATATTGCAGAGGCTGGTGTGGAGTCTCCACTATGATGTGTTCCCCCAGGATAAACGGGCGGTAATTCTTCAATGCCCACACCGTTGCCAGGAGTGCCTTCTCACAATCATTGAATTTTTCCTCCACGGAGGATAAAGTTTTACTCACATAGGAGATTACTTTATTGACCTTGTCATGCTTTTGGTATAATACTGCAGTCAAGCATGTATTAGAGAACCCTGTCTCCAGGAAGAACTCCTTGTTTCTGACAGGGTAAGCTAGGCACAGCGCTTGTGAGAGGCTTCTTTTGAGCTGCCTTACTGCCTCAGATTGTTCTGGACCCCATTCCCACTTGACCCCCCCTTCAAAAGATGAATCAGAGGTCTGGTGATCTCTGCCTAGCCCTCAATGAACTGTCTGCTGTAATTAGTCAGTCCAAGGAGGCTCCTTAGTTCCCGCAGAGTTGTGGGGTCTTTCAGTTTCTGAAGTGCTTCCACTTTCTTTTCCTGGGGACAAAGACCATGAGGAGTAATCTCATGCCCCAAAAAATTAACAGGGGTTCGACACCATTGTGCTTTTTGGAAGGAAAGTTTTGCTCCAGCGGCCCTCAACTGTATCAGAACATACCGGATCTCCGCAATGTGTTCCTCAACATTTGAGCTCTTGATGAGGACATTATCTACATAATCCAGGTTACCCCTTGCACCCAGGTCGGGCATGGCCTTATGTAGGAAAATAGTGAACTCATTACCGGAGTTGAGGTATCAGAAGGGAATACGGGTCCATGTGTACTGCTGGCCCCAAAAGGTAAAAGCCAGCTTGTATTGGTCCTCCCTACTGACAGGCACAGTCCAGTATCCATTGGTCAGGTCTATTGCAGTGAATACCTGTGACCCCTGGATCTGGGCCAGTCCTTGGTCAATGTAGGGAACAGGCCATCGGGAAGTATGGACCCGTTTGTTGACCTCCCTAAGGTCGGCACAGAGTCTCCACTGGTCGTTTGGCTTCAATATCCCCAGCACCAGATTATTGAAGGTGCTGTGGACTGGACGGATTATCCTGCGGGACTCAAGGTTCTGAATTATTTCAGTTAGTGACTCCATTGATGCGAGAGGCAAGTTATATTGCTTCACAAACACTGGAGTCATGCCAGGGTCCGTGGGAATTGTTGTTGTGTGGATGTCGGTGCGACCACAGTCATATGAGTCCACCGCAAAGAGATCTTGAAAATCCAAGAAAACTTGTTTCAGCTTTTGCTTCTGCTCCAGAGTCACACATTCATCAGCTAGGTTGACTCTCCCTTCAACCATCTGCCTGAAGCCTGGAAAGACTTCTGGTTTCGCTATCTCAGCGGCCTCCTTCAGCTGGATGGAGAAGTCCCTAATCAAAGTGCTGATTTGGACTGGTGACTTCAGGTGGGAAAGGCAGCCCTCATGGACCTGGAAAATCACCTCATCCCTTCTGAAGTCACAAGTCACATCTTCCTTGCCATAAGGGCAGGAAGTGTACACGAGGAAGCTCCCCCCATGCCGGGTAAAGATCCTGTCTGGTGTTGTGTTGTCATCACTGTCACTGTCAAAACAGTCCTTGGGGATCGATCCTAACAGTTAATTCCCTAAATCAATGGAAAAATGTCGGTCATCAACCGCCATTACAATAATGGTGCCTGCGGCTAGAGTGATACTCTTTAAGTTGCTGTTATCCACCGCTATTGGAATGGTGTCAGGTTCTATATTGACTAATGGTGTTGGGTTTACCCCAAATCCTTGCTGTTGGAGAGAAGCATTTAGATGAAGATAAGCATCAGTGTTTTTCAATTTTTGTCCTCTTTTAACTTTCACTTCCAGAGAGAATTGTCGGGTCCTTTCTGGGATGGTGACTTCCTCTCCAATCTGAATTTCAACTGCATAAGGCAGCAGTTGAGCTGACCTAAATGCTTTCTCTGGATCATTAAAGCCCATGGGATAGTCCGCTAATCGGGACCAAGCTTTGAAGTTTATTAAGTCCAAACTAATGGCAAAGTGATTGAGAATATCAGTGCCTAAGTAAAAGGGAGCAGTGACGTCTCGCACGACCCAACAATTACGGACTATGCTCTTGTTGCGAATGGAGATTTTGAGCGTACACCTGCTTGGCAGGAGATGTCTGTTGTCCTACTGCTATAACTGTCACGTCTGGAATTTGGTTCTTCTTGAAGTGAAACTCTACTTGGTCAGAGTATAGTTCAACCATGTGGCATATGCCGTTTAGACTAACATGGTTGACACTCTGTTTCAATTTTATGGGTCGGCTAGTCTGGGTCCAGAGGACCTTATTTACGCAATCTATTAGGGGTGACAACCTTCTCAGGAGGTCATTCCCTAGTAAACAAGGGGTGCCCTCTGAGGTCACTACTATGACCGGGTGTTTCACCTTGTGTCACCCATTTTTAATGTCCAAATCCGCAGTCCCCTCGAAGGGTATTTCCTTCCCGTCAAAGTTCTGAAGTTGTCCAGGAAGAGAGGTGAGAGGGATTTGGTAATTCTCCCCCTTCCTGAATTTAGTTCATCAAAGGCCTTTTTGGACAGAAGGGTAGCTTGGGATCCAGTGTCCACAAGTGCCAAAATTGTCCCCTGCCCCTATACTTGTACCGGGGAATTGTATTGTCCCTCCTTCTCCGCAAGGGGGCACAGATAATGCACATTATTGGACAACTGGTGGTCTAATTTTCTGGTTTTGGACATGGAGAGAGAAGAGATTTGGGCAGAGTTTGGTGGAGAGTCTTGGGAATCTGAAAGGAAAAGTTGGCAACTAGAGATAGGAGAAGTTTTGAGTTCCCCTTGTTCTGGTTCTGGGCCGCACCCCCCCCTTTTTTGGAGGCAGTCACCAGGATGGGTTTGAACCAGGGGATTTTGATGTTGTTGGTTCTGGGATGGGATGATGGGCGGCACTAGCTCAGTGACCCCATCTACCCGGTCTGGATTTGAATCCCTTGGGACCCATTTTTCTTTGGGAGAAGTTCCCCCATCTCTGAAGGAGAAGATCCTTTTCCCAGGATCCTCTGAGGATCCCTCTCCCTCAAATTGGAAGATCTGTATCTCCTCCACAAAGTGGGTCTGTTTGGATCCTTTTTTCTCCTACCCCCTCTCTGCTTCTTGGGCGTCAGACTTTCAGGGGCAGGAGATTTTGTTTCCGGTTCCTGGGTTTCCAGGGGCTGTTTACAAGTGGGGAAGGAAGCTTCCTCCGAGGCTTTACAACCCCCTTTCCCTTGTGCCTCCTCCCTGGGAACTGGTGGGTTGTCGGGGTGCTGCCCCGTCATTGTTCTGGAGCACCAGGTCCAGAGTTTGGGGCATTCTGCGCCAGCCTGCCCATCTGAGGGTTCTGCTGAGCCCTCAGCATGTGACCCAGGCCCTATACCATGTTTTGGACCTGGTGCTCGAGCTGTGAAACCCGCTCAGGCTGATACAGGGTTCTGTTTTCTCCCCTGGGCTGATCCCGGGAAGGGTAGCTATCCCTTCCCTGGTAGTACCCTGGGTTGGAAAGATTTGGGTACCCCTCCATCCTTGGCCTCCCCTCTCTTGGATTAGGTGGTCTGGGCTCAGGGAAGTGGGGAAAGAAGGATGGATGATTTTGGGGTTGGAAATTTTGTGGATACCTGGGGAAAAAGTTCTGCCCAGGATGTGGTGAATTTCTGCCCTCTGGGGGAAGTTAGGAGGTTAGTTCCCTGAGTTAGGGGCTTGGTTGGATCCCCCCCTTGGGCTGGAGGAGTCCACACATAACCCAGGATGGGTTGGTTTACCTTGTAGTGGGGAGTTACATAGTCAGGGGAGTGAGGGACCCCATTTGTGGGACTACCTCCTTGACTCACTGTCTGTGACTGGCCCGAGGGCCTTCTGGGCTTGTAATTATTCTGTGCAGGCAGGTTTTTAGGCCCCCCCATCTCCAAATCTAAACTGGGGGGCAACCTTTACCTCTGCCACCTTGGCAGCAGCAGGGGTGCTGGTCGGTTTGGGGTTTTTCTGAGCATTATTTTTATTTTCTATGGGCTTCTGTACCTCATAGATTCGGGTGGCCTGTTCAATGACCCAGTATAGTGACCTTTTCTCATGAAAATCTCTCACTAGCTGGGTCATGATGTATTTTGGTAAGGCATGGAAAATCGTATTTACAAATTCTTTACTGTCTGTGTGCACTCTTTTGGTAGTCTGAGCAAAGGCACACTTCAACTCCTGCATAAATTCTTGTGGGGCCTGATCCTCCCCACATTGCAAATTGTAGGCTGCCTTACGAGCCTCTTGGGGATTTCTATGAACAGAAAAGTGCTTTAAAATAGCCGCCCTATATGTGGACCATCTTGAATGGTTTTGGTCCTCCAGCCCTGCAAAGAAACTGGAGTATTCTGGGGAGAATGTCAATTTTACGTACTGAATGCAGCTACTGCTATCTTTCAAATGGAAAGTCTCCATCATTTGCTCAAAGAGCTCCAAGTGTTCCCAAACAGAATACTTGGAGTTCTTATGATAAGGAGTGATGACGCTCCTTATTGCTTTGATCTGTTTTAAGGGGTCCTTAAGCAAGGCCCTTTTTTGCCTTATTGGCCTTCTTGTTTCGGGCAACCCTGGTCCATTCATCCTCTGACTCAGAAGAACTGCTCCCGGAGGTGCCCGTCTGTTCTTCCAGGTTACCCCGGATTCTGCAAGCCTGGGAAAGGCTGGCAGAATGTGGGGACCTAGTCTCCTGTGTCCTGTGTCCTGGGAGTCTTCTGATTCCTCCTTGCTCCCAGGATTTGATGGGTACCTCCCCACTGACCTAACTGGGCAGAGGTTTTCAGGATGCCCTTAGTGGGCCTACTCTCCTGGGGTTCCCCACTAAAGTTCAGAGTACTTGGGTGCCTATATCCGGATGCCCGCCCATCCGTTCCTGGGATGTACTGGCCTATGAGCCCCATACTTCTGGCTGGATAGTATCTGCCATCCCCGTGGAGGGTTATCTCCTGAGTCTCATCCCTACTGGCCTGCTCCTTTCTTGCCAGAGCATCTTCCACCCTCCTGGTGTGCTCTAACAAGTTTTGATGCTCTTTTTGGAGATCACCCAGTCCTTGGAGGGCCAGGTGATTTTCCTCCAGCTTCCCTTTTAAGTGACAGACTTCCTGGCCTAATGTATCCCTTTCCTGAGTAAGAGCCTGCCTCTGTGCCACCATGTCATCCCTCTGCCTTTGAAGGGCACCAGCTTTCTAGCGCTCTTCATCAAACTCTGCCTGGGTGTCCAGGTCTTTCAAAATCATCTTATTGCTCTCTGCCTTCACTCTATCTAGATGGCTTTGCAGGGTGGCTACCTGCTCTGTGCATGCCCTATTGAAATCCAGTTGTTGCTCCAGCTTTTTCGGGCTCTGCAGTAGGGAGTCCAAACCTTCTTGGTACTCCTTCTGCAAGGCCAGAATTCTGGTATCCTGGTCTGCCCTTTCCTTTTGCAGGATACCCATGTCCTCTTTGATTTTAATGATATACTGCCTACTTTCATTTTCTGACACCTGGCTCCTCTGCAGCCTCTGCTCAGAAGAGTCCAGGTCGGATTGGGCCTTCTCTAATGCCATCAGTTGCCTATTTGCTAGATCTTGGCCTTCAGCACTTTTGGCCTGTATGGCTCCCATATATAAATATAAATATAAATATGCCACTATCCTGACAATCTTGTTGTGCTCATCCTTGGCCTTAGGGGCCATGTATAGTTCACTCAGGGCCACGTGTAAGGGACCCTGATTTCTCCAGATATCTAACCCAGTTGCAGTGACCTGTTGTGTGATTGCCTGCAACCACACATTCTGGTCTTGCTCAGTCCACTCACCTCTTACAAATAGCTTGTGTAAGAGGTGTTCTCCAGCTATCTTGATATCTACCAATGTCGCCATTCTGGAAATTTGTTTCCTTCCTGACTTACAGAAGTTTATTATTTTATTTTGCAAAACAGACCGTTTCCTGAGAGCGTTCCTTTTTGAGGAGTGCTTTTACAGCATAACACAGCTTAGTAGCCCAACAGGATTTATGTATCCTGTCAGTTAGCACACTGTATTAAGCTGCACAAGTGGTAGATCTAATCCAGAAGTCCCACCTCCGAGCCCCCAATCTGTAAGTGACTTCAATCCAGCAATCCAACTAAATCAATGCTTAGGATGGGATGCCCAATGGAAGCCCTTATTTATATATTTGTATGTCAAAAGTTCTTTAAATCTGGATGCTGAACCCTTATATAACACCCCTCTCTTTGAATCCCCCTGACCTCACTGAACCAAGCAGTAGGTTTGTTTTGCAAATTAAAAGGATTATTTGAAGAATTAAACAATATATATATCACACTTTTATGAACAAAATAATATCTGAATAGCACCCTTATGAATATGGACGGTAATCAACAATGGATAATATTACAAAATTGACACTCTCTTTAATCACTTAGGAGTATGAATATGGAGGATACTGTAGCAGAGAATACTTTATGTAATTCAAGGAAATGCAATAATGGGAAAGAATGCAACACAGAAATAAACCTTCATATGATTTCAATCAAAAGATAATATGGTCACTTTTTTCCCCTGTGACTACTCACTCCCCCTATGCAATATGAAGAGATGTAAATGAGGGCACACAGATGTCAGGAATACATTCAAGACTGCAGTTCAATTCCAGTTCCCCCCAGCAAGATTAGAGAAAAGAGGTATGATTTTAAAACAGGCAAAAACGCTTTAGAAAGTGATTGCAATGGATGGGAAAATCTGCTAAATTGATTTTAATTTACTAAAAGAGATTCAGGATGAGTGATAGTTACTTGAGATTGGTTCAGATCAACACTAGCAATGATTCATGAATGATTATCAAATTGAAAACGAAATTCAGCAGTTGCAAACAAGAAGCAGCTATTTTTACAAGTGGTGAAATGGTGCTAAATTGCAAATCATTGCAATTTTTCCACGTGCGTAAATCGAGATTACGGAACAAATATAATGTATTGGAATGTTTTGAATTTGTGGGAAAGCCTGGGATCTTAGCTTTAAAATGACAGTTAAATTTCGCTTCTAGGACGTGTGGTTCAACAGATACGGATGTTTTTGTGAAGGTAGATTTTCAGAAATAAAGTCAAGATTTCAGAAATGACAAATGCGCCTTAGATATTTACCAACAACAGGATGGACAAAAGATTCTATAATGCAGTTCTGGAATGGTTGGAATAGGATTACTTTAAACTAAGAGATTGGTTCTGTACAGTTGTAGACTAGATACTCACTCCTAGTTTTGGAATGGAATGGAAATGGGCCCCGTCAAGATCTGGTCAAGGGATTGGGCTGCGGTTCTCTTGCCACCGGACAGGTCAGGCACCCTGGTCTGCGATCAGCACTGCACAGCGGTCTGCGCAGCCTCTTAGACTGGATCAAGCGGGTCCTGGATACAGCTCTGCTTTATCTGGATCTTGGTTCTAGCACAGGGTTCTTGGCTACAAGCAAACAGCACAGCCCGGCTGTTGAGAATCAGGTTGCAAAAGATTCTGAGGCCTGCTGAAGAGGATTCAGCTTGTGGATTAGGCCTCTCTGCTTCAAGGTTATAGAGTTTGGTTCTAGAGTTGGTTCTATATCTGGAGTCTGGAGTCTGGATTCTAAGTTCTGGTCTCTGGAGTCTTTCGGCAGGGTGCTGCGCAGGAATCAGTTGAGTAGTGGAAAGGTGTGTCCCCTATCCTAAGCAGTCTCTATTTATCTGTTTCCAAAGTGGGTGTGAAGGCTTACTTTCTATGCCAACCCCCTAAGGATTTGATATGTCAGAGCTTCTCCTGTCCCCTGACTGGAGAAATTGATCAGCATGTCATGAGGTGTCATCATGATGCTTTATATATGGCTTAGCTGAAATCCCTCCCCTCTGCTTTTCCATGGAAAATCAATTTTTCCCAAAAAACATATTTCCCAGATACACAAGTTGTTCATAATACATATACACATCACAGATTAATGAAGGCACGTCTCTGTTCAAGTCCCATGTTCCTACGGGCTTGGGTTCAGAAATGACAACTTATTCGTGCTTTTGGTGGGTTTCACAATATTGGTTCTGCACCAAATTTGATACATGCATGCAGATCCTCCCTGGGCATATTACTGTAAATTCTTATGTTCATAGCAAAAACACTACAGCTGCAATATTAATAAATCCCGGAGTTTGGTCTCAGAACATCGCACGACGTCCAGCTTAGTCTTAAATTGTGAGTGAATTTTTCATATTAACCGTCTCAAAGTTTGACATTTCTGTCAGCTTTGTACGCTTTGTTTATAAGCAATTTCATAAAACACATATTTGCTGGGCTCTCTGAATCCACAATGGTTTGTCTCTGCCCCCAGAATCTGGCCTGACTCAGAGGTCACATGGCCTGTCTCTCCCAGAGCAGTTGTTGTTGACAGTTATACCCAAATTTAGCATATTCTATTCAGTCAAGGAATCTATTGTCTCTTTTTCCTGCCAGCAGGGGAAATCTCCTCCTCTCACAATAGTTCTAATTAACATGTTCATGCAATATCCTCTCCTGTTGGTAGGAAGGAGAAGGTGTGAAGGGTTCCCATGGACAGAAGGCCTTTTGAAGTTTTAATTAAATCAGATTCCTTCTAGTCAATTGCAACATAGCTCCTTGTAAAAAATACATTTATAAACTCACAATAAGCAACATATCTTTAAATCAAGTCTTTTTCAACAAAGAAATGGCTGTGTGGGACTTTATATGGCATTTTGATGGAATTCTGTTCTTTGGCATGTTTAACTTCTGAAACACCAATTCTCCTGTTAGAATTATAAATCGCCAGAACCTGACAGAGGCGAGTAATGGTACTACACCGATTTTTGACATCTGTCTATCTTTAAAAGGAGATTTAGCTTGATAGCATATGATTCTTGCTGACATTGTATTGATGTGGGTTCTTGCAGTAGAATAATGTGGAACAACCAACAAGAAGGTTCGATCTTTTTGGTGATTTGTGAGCCATGATTTTAGCACATTTTGACAATAAAGAAAATGAATTCCCAAACAGCTCTGTGTTGCTTTTGGCAATCAGCATTGCTTTTTCCAAGTGGTTTCAGACTACTTTGTGGATGTCCCAATGGTGGTTTTAGGCAGTGATCTCCTGTGCTCCCTAAAATAGGCAAAAGTGGATGGCAGCCTATCTTTCAGATTTTTACTGTGCATTTTTGGCTGGTTTTGAGCGGGCAGCATGCTTTCCAGTGGCCATTCTGATGTTTCTGCTGCCAGCAATGCACAGTACTGTTGCAGGGCTTGGATGAGTGAGTTGATGCATCCCACAAGCCCCCCTCTTGCGATGGCGTTGATTTTCAATCAATGGAACTCACAAGACTGGGATGTCGGCCTCATCTCTCCGGATTTCAAAATGGCATAGTCCATCGTCTTTTCCTCCATCAGGGGTGGATCGATCGGTTCTCCTCGCCAGTCCTGATGGGATTATTGAGCGATACCCCGGGCCCCTCAGATCTTTGCGCCCAGTCGTCCTCCTTGGTTAGTCTCCATGGTTTATCTCTCCTAGGATGACAAAGCAACAGGGCAACAACATATTCGGAGACATTTCCCCACCACCATTAATGTAGTGGGGTGGGCATATACATTTTATAAATCAGGAGACATGTGCATTTTTATTATTGTATTTTATAGACTATGGCCCTCATTACGACCCAGGCGCTAATGGTTTAACGGTGCCGTAAAAGGCGGCAGCGCCGTTAAACCATTAGCGC
This sequence comes from Ambystoma mexicanum, assembly GCF_040938575.1. Taxonomy (NCBI): domain Eukaryota; kingdom Metazoa; phylum Chordata; class Amphibia; order Caudata; family Ambystomatidae; genus Ambystoma; species Ambystoma mexicanum. The sequence continues at coordinate 607,944,211 of NC_090934.1, read as the reverse complement.
CTGATTACAAGGTCCCGTTGCGGGACCCGTACTAACGGCTGGTGTAGACCAGCCGTTCAAGTGGGTGCCGGAAAGGGACCTTGGCGAAAATTACGGCAACCGCTATTAGCGGTGCCGTAATTATCGCCTTCCCCATTCCCATTATGCCCTATGGGGAAAAATGGGAATGGGGAAGGGCAAATGGTGAATGGGGAATTACCGCCCCCGTCAACCTTGTGATGGGGGTGGTAATTCCGCCATCCACCATGGCGGAGACAGGCATGGACCATGGTGCTAATAGCACCATGGTCCAACGCCAGGGTCGTAATGAGGGCCAATATGTGGAATATTTTAGGGTTGTAATTTTATTGATCTGGAGCGGCCCCCTCTGGGGTTCCAGAGGACTCCTGCAGTTGCTGCAGAGTGTGCCTGGGATGGCAACACTTTAGCTGATTAATATGGACCCACTTATCTTCCCCCTCTGCCAAAATGCCTTTGGAGATGCAGATCTTGTAGGCGACTGGTGAGATCTTGTCTACAATTTCAAAAGGTCCCTTCCAGGTAGGCAGAAATTTCCGCTGTTTGGCCTGGTTCCTTTGGAAATTGTATAGATAAATCCGGTCTCCTACATTGTATTCTTTCCTAGTAGTCTTCAAGTCATAGTGGGTCTTCATGCTATCGGCTGATCTTTCTAGATTTCGCTGAGCATAGGCAAAAGCATGTTGAAGGTGTTTTCTTAAATTTTAAATATACTCATGAGTTGTGGAAGCATTGATCAATGTCTGCTCTTGGGTCCTGTAGAGCAGATGCTGGGGAAGCACCATCCTGCGTCCAGTCATCAGCTCAAATGGTGACATTTTAGTTGCAGATGAAGGGGTAGATCTGATGGCCATTAGGACAAGAGGTAATTGGATATTCCAACTTGGCCCAGAATCTGCCACAAACTTTTTTAAGATGCTCACAATGGTTTTGTTGTAATGTTCTACTGCTTCACTAGAGGCTAGCTGGTAAGCAATATGTAGCTTCCTTTTAACCCCAAGTATCTCCCACATCTTTGTCATTACTTCGGTGGTGATATGGCTACGTCTGTCTGACTCAATCCTTTGGGGTAGTCCAAAACACGAAAAGATGTGTTTGATCATCAGGGCAGCTACTGTTTCTGCCTTGCAGTTTGGGGCCGGAAGACATTCCACCCAATTAGTAAACAAGCATGTCACAGTCAACATGTACGTATTCCCCCTGGAGGAGCGAATCACGGGCCCTATAAAGTCGACTTGCAAATCTGACAATGGCAGTGTCATCCCCCTCTTTTGGAGAGGCGAATGTTGTGTGAGGGATGTTGGCTGAAATTGTGCACACACAAGACACCCCTTCAAGTATTGGTCGAGGTCCTGCCCCATGTGTGGCCAGTATGCAACCTCTCTTAAGATTTCAAGTGTTGTATGAAACCCCCTATGACCGGCTGTGGCCGCATCATGGGCGTGACTTAACATCAGGCTTCGGAATGAGGTAGGAACCACCCACTGATCATGGCCAGCTTGGGATTTCCTTAGCAACAAACCGTATTGGATCCAGAACATTTTTGGACATTTCATCAACACTCTGAGGTCCTCTTTCCCTATGTAATCGGTATCCGTCAGGGGAAAGTTCTCAGGGTCCTCATTGTGTTGGTAAAACTTACCAATTATTGGATCCCCTTTTTGAGCCGTAATCAAATCAGCATCTGGGGTCTCCTTACTCCATTGTGCAGTTGAGAGATCATTGTGAGAATTTGTCTGGGACCTACTGATAGCAGTGACTTGGATTTCCCCCAACAGGGACTTGATCTCTATTATATCGCCTTGGATGGCCCTGGTTTTGGCCAGCTGATCAGCTAAGTAATTTCCAGTTTTGTCTGGTCCCTCTACTTTGGAATGACCCTTGATCTTTTTCCAGTAGATGGTCATCCCATTCGAGGTGACCAGATCATCAATATTTTGGATTACTTCCCATGTTTCAAGGGCTTGTTATTAGCACATAGCATGCCTCTGGTTTTCCAATTAACCAGGTGCTCTACGAACCCGTTCCGTACATAATCCAAATCTGTGATTGTGACCAGTTCGTGGAGTTGATTGTTGGACAGCAGTGAGGATGGCTTGATGCACAGCCATCAACTCTGCCACCTGACTACTTCGGGGACCAATCTTGTACCCAGCGGAGGGTTCTGGGGACTCATTCACCCATGCATTCGCTACGCTGGCCACAAGTTCTTTTTTTCCGTTGTTGTCAACATGGTAAGAGCATCCATCCACAAAGACAGTGGGCATTCCCTCACACTTGTCTTCTTCAAAGACTTTGTGTGGGGAATTAAGGTATGCCTCCATGTTGTCCTTGATTTTTAGACTTTCGTCCTCGAGACAGTTTTCTCGGGCACAATCATGCAAGTAAGACAGACCTTGCGCGAGGGGACTCTTCTTGTTTTGGCCATATCTGACCTGCACAGGAAAGCCTTGCATTGACAGAATCCAGGAAGTAATTCTGTCACTTTGGAGATATTGCAGAGGCTGGTGTGGAGTCTCCACTATGATGTGTTCCCCCAGGATAAACGGGTGGTAATTCTTCAATGCCCACACCGTTGCCAGGAGTGCCTTCTCACAATCATTGAATTTTTCCGCCACAGAGTATAAAGTTTTACTCACATAGGAGATTACTTTATTGACCTTGTCATGCTTTTGGTATAATACTGCAGTCAAGCATGTATTAGAGAACCCTGTCTCCAGGAAGAACTCCTTGTTTCTGACAGGGTAAGCTAGGCACAGCGCTTGTGAGAGGCTTCTTTTGAGCTGCCTTACTGCCTCAGATTGTTCTGGACCCCATTCCCACTTGACCCCCCCTTCAAAAGATGAATCAGGGGTCTGGTGATCTCTGCCTAGCCCTCAATGAACTGTCTGCTGTAATTAGTCAGTCCAAGGAGGCTCCTTAGTTCCCGCAGAGTTGTGGGGTCTTTCAGTTTCTGAAGTGCTTCCACTTTCTTTTCCTGGGGACAAAGACCATGAGGAGTAATCTCATGCCCCAAAAAATTAACAGGGGTTCGACACCACTGTGCTTTTTGGAAGGAAAGTTTTGCTCCAGCGGCCCTCAACTGTATCAGAACATAACGGATCTCCGCAATGTGTTCCTCAACATTTGAGCTCTTGATGAGGATATTATCTACATAATCCAGGTTACCCCTTGCACCCAGGTCGGGCATGGCCTTATGTAGGAAAATGTTGAACTCATTACCGGAGTTGAGGTATCAGAAGGGTATACGGGTCCATGTGTACTGCTGGCCCCAAAAGGTAAAAGCCAGCTTGTATTGGTCCTCCCTACTGACAGGCACAGTCCAGTATCCATTGGTCAGGTCTATTGCAGTGAATACCTGTGACCCCTGGATCTGGGCCAGTCCTTGGTCAATGTAGGGAACAGGCCATCGGGAAGTATGGACCCGTTTGTTGACCTCCCTAAGGTCGGCACAGAGTCTCCACTGGTCGTTTGGCTTCAATATCCCCAGCATCAGATTATTGAAGGTGCTGTGGACTGGACGGATTATCCTGCGGGACTCAAGGTTCTGAATTATTTCAGTAAGTGACTCCATTGATGCGAGAGGCAAGTGATATTGCTTCACAAACACTGGAGTCATGCCAGGGTCCGTGGGAATTGTTGTTGTGTGGATGTCGGTGCGACCACAGTCATATGAGTCCACCGCAAAGAGATCTTGAAAATCCAAGAAAACTTGTTTCAGCTTTTGCTTCTGCTCCAGAGTCACACATTCATCAGCTAGGTTGACTCTCCCTTCAACCATCTGCCTGAAGCCTGGAAAGACTTCTGGTTTCGCTATCTCAGCGGCCTCCTTCAGCTGGATGGAGAAGTCCCTAATCAAAGTGCTGATTTGGACTGGTGACTTCAGGTGGGAAAGGCAGCCCTCATGGACCTGGAAAATCACCTCATCCCTTCTGAAGTCACAAGTCACATCTTCCTTGCCATAAGGGCAGGAAGTGTACACCAGGAAGCTCCCCCCATGCCGGGTAAAGATCCTGTCTGGTGTTGTGTTGTCATCACTGTCACTGTCAAAACAGTCCTTGGGGATCGATCCTAACAGTTAATTCCCTAAATCAATGGAAAAATGTCGGTCATCAACCGCCATTACAATAATGGTGCCTGCGGCTAGAGTGATACTCTTTAAGTTGCTGTTATCCACCGCTATTGGAATGGTGTCAGGTTCTATATTGACTAATGGTGTTGGGTTTACCCCAAATCCTTGCTGTTGGAGAGAAGCATTTAGATGAAGATAAGCATCAGTGTTTTTCAATTTTTGTCCTCTTTTAACTTTCACTTCCAGAGAGAATTGTCGGGTCCTTTCTGGGATGGTGACTTCCTCTCCAATCTGAATTTCAACTGCATAAGGCAGCAGTTGAGCTGACCTAAATGCTTTCTCTGGATCATTAAAGCCCATGGGATAGTCCGCTAATCGGGACCAAGCTTTGAAGTGTATTAGGTCCAAACTAATGGCAAAGTGATTGAGAATATCACTGCCTAAGTAAAAGGCAGCAGTGACGTCTCGCACGACCCAACAATTACGGACTATGCTCTTGTTGCGAATGGAGATTTTGAGCGTACACCTGCTTGGCAGGAGATGTCTGTTGTCCTACTGCTATTACTGTCACGTCTGGAATTTGGTTCTTCTTGAAGTGAAATTCTACTTGGTCAGAGTATAGTTCAACCATGTGGCATATGCCGTTTAGACTAACATGGTTGACACTCTGTTTCAATTTTATGGGTCGGCTAGTCTGGGTCCAGAAGACCTTATTTACGCAATCTATTAGGGGTGACAACCTTCTCAGTAGGTCATTCCCTAGTAAACAAGGGGTGCCCTCTGAGGTCACTACTATGACCGGGTGTTTCACCTTGTGTCACCCAATTTTAATGTCCAAATCCGCAGTCCCCTCGACGGGTATTTCCTTCCCGTCAAAGTTCTGAAGTTGTCCAGGAAGAGAGGTGAGAGGGATTTGGTAATTCTCCCCCCTTCCTGAATTTAGTTCATCAAAGGCCTTTTTGGACAGAAGGGTGGCTTGGGATCCAGTGTCCACAAGTGCCAAAATTGTCCCCTGTCCCTGTACTTGTACCGGGGCATAGTATTGTCCCTCCTTCTCCGCAAGGGGGCACAGATAATGCACATTTTTGGACAACTGGTGGTCTAATTTTCTGGTTTTGGACATGGAGAGAGAAGAGATTTGGGCAGAGTTTGGTGGAGAGTCTTGGGATTCTGAAAGAAAAAGTTGGCAACTAGAGATAGGAGAAGTTTTGAGTTCCCCTTGTTCTGGTTCTGGGCCGCCCCCCCTTTTTTGGAGGCAGTCACCAGGATGGGTTAGAACCAGGGGATTTTGATGTTGTTGGTTCTGGGATGGGATGATGGGCGGCACTAGCTCAGTGACCCCATCTACCCGGTCTGGATTTAAATCCCTTGGGACCCATTTTTCTTTGGGAGAAGTTCCCCCATCTCTGAAGGAGAAGATCCTTTTCCCAGGATCCTCTGAGGATCCCTCTCCCTCAAATTGGAAGATCTGTATCTCCTCCACAAAGTGGGTCTGTTTGGGTCCTTTTTTTCTCCTACCCCCTCTCTGCTTCTTGGGTGTCAGACTTTCAGGGGCAGGAGATTTTGTTTCCGGTTCCTGGGTTTCCAGGGGCTGTTTACAAGTGGGGAAGGAAGCTTCCTCCGAGGCTTTACAACCCCCTTTCCCTTGTGCCTCCTCCCTGGGAACTGGTGGGTTGTCGGGGTGCTGCCCCGTCATTGTTCTGGAGCACCAGGTCCAGAGTTTGGGGCATTCTGCGCCAGCCTGCCCATCTGAGGGTTCTGCTGAGCCCTCAGCATGTGACCCAGGCCCTATACCATGTTTTGGACCTGGTGCTCGAGCTGTGAAACCCGCTCAGGCTGATACAGGGTTCTGTTTTCTCCCCTGGGCTGATCCCGGGAAGGGTAGCTATCCCTTCCCTGGTAGTACCCTGGGTTGGGAAGATATGGGTACCCCACCATCCTTGGCCTCCCCTCTCTTGGATTAGGTGGTCTGGGCTCAGGGAAGTGGGGAAAGAAGGATGGATGATTTTGGGGTTGGAAATTTTGTGGATACCTGGGGAAAAAGTTCTGCCCAGGATGTGGTGAATTTCTGCCCTCCGGGGGAAGTTAGGAGGTTAGTTCCCTGGGTTAGGGGCTTGGTTGGATCCCCCCCCTTGGGCTGGAGGAGTCCACACATAACCCAGGATGGGTTGGTTTACCTTGTAGTGGGGACTTACATAGTCAGGGGAGTGAGGGACCCCATTTGTGGGACTACCTCCTTGACTCACTGTCTGTGACTGGCCCGAGAGCCTTCTGGGCTTGGAATTATTCTGTGCAGGCAGGTTTTTAGGCCCCCCCATCTCCAAATCTAAACTGGGGGGCAACCTTTACCTCTGCCACCTTGGCAGCAGCAGGGGTGCTGGTCGGTTTGGGGTTTTTCTGAGCATTATTTTTATTTTCTATGGGCTTCTGTACCTCATAGATTCGGGTGGCCTGTTCAATGACCCAGTATAGTGACCTTTTCTCATGAAAATCTCTCACTAGCTGGGTCATGATGTATTTTGGTAAGGCATGGAAAATCGTATTTACAAATTCTTTACTGTCTGTGTGCACTCTTTTGGTAGTCTGAGCAAAGGCACACTTCAACTCCTGCACAAATTCTTGTGGGGCCTGATCCTCCCCACATTGCAAATTGTAGGCTGCCTTACAAGCCTCTTGGGGATTTCTATGAACAGAAAAGTGCTTTAAAATGGCCGCCCTATATGTGGACCATCTTGAATGGTTTTGGTCCTCCAGCCCTGCAAAGAAACTGGAGTATTCTGGGGAGAATGTCAATTTTACGTACTGAATGCAGCTACTGCTGTCTTTCAAATGGAAAGTCTCCATCATTTGCTCAAAGAGCTCCAAGTGTTCCCAAACAGAATACTTGGAGTTCTTATGATAAGGAGTGATGACGCTCCTTATTGCTTTGATCTGTTTTAAGGGGTCCTTAAGCAAGGCCCTTTTTTGCCTTATTGGCATTCTTGGTTCGGGCAACCCTGGTCCATTCATCCTCTGACTCAGAAGCACTGCTCCCGGAGGTGCCCGTCTGTTCTTCCAGGTTACCCCGGATTCTGCGAGCCTGGGAAAGGCTGGCAGAATGTGGGGACCTAGTCTCCTGTGTCGTGTGTCCTGGGAGTCTTCTGATTCCTCCTTGCTCCCAGGATTTGATGGGTACCTCCCCACTGACCTAACTGGGCAGAGGTTTTCAGGATGCCCTTAGTGGGCCTACTCTCCTGGGGTTCCCCACTAAAGTTCAGAGTACTTGGGTGCCTATATCCGGATGCCCGCCCATCCATTCCTGGGAGGTACTGGCCTATGAGCCCCATACTTCTGGCTGGATAGTATCTGCCATCCCCGTGGAGGGTTATCTCCTGAGTCTCATCCCTACTGGCCTGCTCCTTTTTTGCCATGCATCTTCCACCCTCCTGGTGTGCTCTAACAAGTTTTGATGCTCTTTTTGGAGATCACCCAGTCCTTGGAGGGCCAGGTGATTTTCCTCCAGCTTCCCTTTTAAGTGACATACTTCCTGGCCTAATGTATCCCTTTCCTGAGTAAGAGCCTGCCTCTGTGCCACCATGTCACCCCTCTGCCTTTGAAGGGCACCAGCTTTCTAGCGCTCTTCATCAAACTCTGCCTGGGTGTCCAGGTCTTTCAAAATCATCTTATTGCTCTCTGCCTTCACTCTATCTAGATGGCTTTGCAGGGTGGCTACCTGCTCTGTGCATGCCCTATTGAAATCCAGTTGTTGCTCCAGCTTTTTCGGGCTCTGCATTAGGGAGTCCAAACCTTCTTGGTACTCCTTCTGCAAGGCCAGAATTCTGGTATCCTAGTCTGCCCTTTCCTTTTGCAGGATACCCATGTCCTCTTTGATTTTAATGATATACTGTCTACTTTCATTTTCTGACACCTGGCTCCTCTGCAGCCTCTGCTCAGAAGAGTCCAGGTCAGATTGGGCCTTCTCTAATGCCATCAGTTGCCTATTTACTAGATCTTGGCCTTCAGCACTTTTGGCCTGTATGGCTCCCATATATAAATATAAATATAAATATGCCGCTATCCTGACAATCTTGTTGTGCTCATCCTTGGCCTTAGGGGCCATATATAGTTCACTCAGGGCCACGTGTAAGGGACCCTGATTTCTCCAGATATCTAACCCAGTTGCAGTGACCTGTTGTGTGATTGCCTGCAACCACACATTCTGGTCTTGCTCAGTCCACTCACCTCTCACAAATAGCTTGTGTAAGAGGTGTTCTCTAGCTATCTTGATATCTACCAATGTCGCCATTCTGGAAATTGATTTCCTTCCTGACTTACAGAAGTTTATTATTTTATTTTGAAAAACAGACCGTTTCTGAGAGCGTTCCTTTTTGAGGAGTGCTTTTACAGCATAACACAGCCTAGTAGCCCAACAGGATTTATGTATCCTGTCAGTTAGCACACTGTATTAAGCTGCACAAGTGGTAGATCTAATCCAGAAGTCCCACCTCCGAGCCCCCAATCTGTAAGTGACTTCAATCCAGCAATCCAACTAAATCAATGCTTAGGATGGGATGCCCAATGGAAGCCCTTATTTATATATTTGTATGTCAAAAGTTCTTTAAATCTGGATGATGAACCCTTATATAACATCCCTCTCTTTGAATCCCCCTGACCTCACTGAACCAAGAAGTAGGTTTGTTTTGCAAATTAAAAGGATTATTTGAAGAATTAAACAATATATATATCACACTTTTATGAACAAAATAATATCTGAATAGCATCCTTATGAATATGGACGGTAATCAACAATGGATAATATTACAAAATTGACACTCTCTTTAATCACTTAGGAGTATGAATATGGAGGATACTGTAGCAGAGAATACTTTATGTAATTCAAGGAAATGCAATAATGGGAAAGAATGCAACACAGAAATAAACCTTCATATGATTTCAATCAAAAGATAATATGGTCACTTTTTTCCCCTGTGACTACTCACTCCCCCCTATGCAATATGAAGAGATGGAAATGAGGGCACACAGATGTCAGGAATACATTCAAGACTGCAGTTCAATTCCAGTTCCCCCCAGCAAGATTAGAGAAAAGAGGTATGATTTTAAAACAGGCAAAAACGCTTTAGAAAGTGATTGCAATGGATGGGAAAATCTGCTAAATTGATTTTAATTTACTAAAAGAGATTCAGGATGAGTGATAGTTACTTGAGATTGGTTCAGATCAACACTAGCAATGATTCATGAATGATTATCAAATTGAAAACGAAATTCAGCAGTTGCAAGCAAGAAGCAGCTATTTTTACAAGTGGTGAAATGGTGCTAAATTGCAAATCACTGCAATTTTTCCCCGTGCGTAAATCGAGATTACGGAACAAATATAATGTATTGGAATGTTTTGAGTTTGTTGGAAAGCCTGGGATCTTAGCTTTAAAATGACAGTTAAATTTTGCTTCTAGGACGTGTGGTTCAACAGATACGGATGTTTTGTGAAGGTAGATTTTCAGAAATAAAGTCAAGATTTCAGAAATGACAGATGCGCCTTAGATATTTACCAACAACAGGATGGACAAAAGATTCTATAATGCAGTTCTGGAATGGTTGGAATAGGATTACTTTAAACTAAGAGATTGGTTCTGTACAGTTGTAGACTAGATACTCACTCCTTGTTTTGGAATGGAATGGAAATGGGCCCCGTCAAGATCTGGTCAAGGGATTGGGCTGCGGTTCTCTTGCCACCGGACAGGTCAGGCACCCTGGTCTGCGATCAGCACTGCACGGCGGTCTGCGCAGCCTCTTAGACTGGATCAAGCGGGTCCTGGATACAGCTCTGCTTTCTCTGGATCTTGGTTCTAGCACAGGGTTCTTGGCTACAAGCAAACAGCACAGCCAGGCTGTTGAGAATCGGGTTGCAAAAGATTCTGAGGCCTGCTGAAGAGGATTCAGCTTGTGGATTAGGCCTCTCTGCTTCAAGGTTATAGAGTTTGGTTCTAGAGTTGGTTCTACATCTGGAGTCTGGAGTCTGGATTCTAAGTTCTGGACTCTGGAGTCTTTCGGCAGGGTGCTGCGCAGGAATCAGTTGAGTAGTGGAAAGGTGTGTCCTAAGCAGTCTCTATTTATCTGGTTCCAAAGTGGGTGTGAAGGCTTACTTTCTATGCCAACCCCCTAAGGATTTGATATGTCAGAGATTCTCCTGTCCCCTGACTGGAGAAAATGATCAGCATGTCATGAGGTGTCATCATGATGCTGTGTATATGGCTTAGCTGAAATCCCTCCCCTCTGCTTTTCCATGGAAAATCAATTTTTCCCAAAAAACATATTTCCCAGATACCAAGTTGTTCATAATTCATATACACATCACAGATTAATGAAGGCACGTCTCTGTTCAAGTCCCATGTTCCTACGAGCTTGGGTTCATAAATGACAACTTATTTGTGCTTTTGGTGGGTTTCACAATATTGGTTCTGCACCAAATTTGATACATGCATGCAGATCCTCCCTGGGCATATTACTGTAAATTCTTATGTTCATAGCAAAAACACTACAGCTGCAATATTAATAAATCCCGGAGTTTGGTCTCAGAACATCGCACGACGTCCAGCTTAGTCTTAAATTGTGAGTGAATTTTTCATATTAACCGTCTCAAAGTTTGACATTTCTGTCAGCTTGGTACGCTTTGTTTATAAGCAATTTCATAAAACACATATTTGCTGGGCTCTCTGAATCCACAATGGTTTGTCTCTGCCCCCAGAATCTGGCCTGACTCAGAGGTCACATGGCCTGTCTCTCCCAGAGCAGTTGTTGTTGACAGTTACACCCAAATTTAGCATATTCTATTCAGTCAAGGAATCTATTGTCTCTTTTTCCTGCCAGCAGGGGAAATCTCCTCCTCTCACAATAGTTCTAATTAACATGTTCATGCAATATCCTCTCCTGTTGGTAGGAAGGAGAAGGTGTGAAGGGTTCCCATGGACAGAAGGCCTCTTGAAGTTTTAATTAAATCAGATTCCTTCTAGTCAATTGCAACATAGCTCCTTGTAAAAAATACATTTATAAACTCACAATAAGCAACATATCTTTAAATCAAGTCTTTTTCAACAATGAAATGGCTGTGTGGGACTTTATATGGCATTTTGATGGAATTCTCTTCTTTGGCATATTTAACTTCTGAAACACCAATTCTCCTGTTAGAATTATAAATCGCCAGAACCTGACAGAGGCGAGTAACGGTACTACACCCATTTTTGACATCTGTCTATCTTTAAAAGGAGATTTAGCTTGATAGCATATGATTCTTGCTGACATTGTATTGATGTGGATTCTGGCAGTAGAATAATGTGGAACACCCATTTGATTTGTGAGCCATGATTTTAGCACATTTTGACAATCAAGAAAATGAATTCCCAAACAGCTCTGTGTTGCTTTTGGCAATCAGCATTGCTTTTTCCAAGTGGTTTCAGGCTGCTTTATGGATGGCCCCATGGTGGTTTTAGGCAGTGATCTCCTGTGCTCCCTAAGATAGGCAAAAGTGGATGACAGCCTATCTTTCAGATTTTTACTGTGCATTTTTGGCTGGTTTTGAGTGATCAGCATGCTTTCCAGTGGCCATTCTGATGTTTCTGCTGCCAGCAATGCACAGTACTGTTGCAGGGCTTGAATGAACGGGTTGATGCATCCCACAATATGTACCGAATAAGGAAATGTTAGGCCAAACCTTTCATGGTTAAAATTGCCAAAATTGAATAGAAATACAAAACCAAGTCCCACGACTTGGGAGGTGGATGTAAATGTGACCCACAAAATATGTAATTTATGTGTCCGATTTTCTTTGCGATCATAAGTACATAAATATGTATTTGTGGGAAAGTTAGATTTTGGTCCCAATAACTATGGGAGGTTTCCAGACCATATCATAAAACATGACAGTCCTTTCTGTCATCTGCAAAAAGCAAGGCAGAAACTGTGCCTTTGACCAATCACAGCATTGTGGGTGTGGGTTGTAAGTCTGCCCTTACCATAAACTTGAGTGATGTCATTTGGCAGGATAAATAAGGGAACCTCACAACACACAGAAAAACTGATTCCTGACTCCATCCTGACTTCTGCGTGGGACTCTGTTCCTGAATTCTCCATCTTGTTCCTGATCCAGATTTCTTTGCAAAGCCAAGGCCTCTGCATTGCTGAACTTATTTTTCAGTTAGTCCCAAACTCTGAAGCAATCCCAAAACCTCAGGGAAGCAATTTTGATCCAATCTGGCTTGCTACCACTAAAAGCTTGCCTGCTCCAAATTCGCCATCCCACTTATCTACAGTGTCCAGTAACCAGAAGGGCCAATCCAATCCAGTCCAATCCGAGGTGCCAGTCCAGCTGACCAGAACCACCCAGCTGACCTATCCTGCCAGATGTGCCCTGTTTTCCATTGATAGACCCGTCCCGTGGAATGACCTGAACCCTTGACGGTCCAAAACCTTAAATTAAAGTGGACTGTAAGTATAAATAGGAATTATAGTAAACCATAGCATATCTTGTCTTTTCCTATCCCAATCTATAATCTATCCTGTCTGTACCTTAAGAATCCTTAATATTGTTAGAATCTTTATTGCATTCATGTCTTTGATCTATCTTGCTACGCACCATTCCTTTAGTCATTTTCATCTTGTGTAAATCTTAACCCATCCATCCTACTTCAAGTGATCCGACTGGTTCCTCCAGGAGAGGACACTGGGGATTTGCTGTTGAAGTCATGAATCAACTCCAGAGCTCACGTTGTCCCTCCTTGGTATTCTAGCCGGAATGCTCTAGTCTGTGTAGAATTGCTTATTTGTGAGTTGAGAAATTTGCAGGGGGAAATCTTAACTTAAGTGCTATCTTTCAAACAAGCCAAAACTGTTCTTTTCTCTGTGTTTCATATTCTGTGTTACTATAAGTGAATTCAACTACCTTACCTACTTCTTCTTTGTATTGTCACCACATTGGTGATTGCTGCCCCATATATTAAAACATATGTTTGATTTGAATTTTGAAAAAATAAATAAATATTACCTTTACCAACCATCCTGATTCCTGGTCCATTGTGACCTGGGGGTATTTTGAGAAGGGGTGTGATATGAGTTGTATATCACTCAGAATATTGAACCTATAGACACAATAAAATAAGCATTTAATTTGTGCACTGCATACTAGGCTGAGACCAGGGTGTATTGCCTTATTGAAATCCTTAACAGATTTGGGGCTCGAGCCGTGATTTTGAGTTCAAGTTACCACCGGTAACAGTCTAACACAGCAGACTAGCCTGAAGGGTAGAGACACCTTGCTGGGTTGGTGTTCTGTGCTACACTGTACAAGCACCTCTCAAAATAAATTCTCCAAAATCAGGCCAGAACAGAATGAACATGTCTGGCTGTTGGAAATCAAAGAGCAGGTCACTGCCATGGACCTGGATATATGGCAGGACAAGCGCCCATTACACCAAGCCCTTAGAGAACTGTACATGGCCCCAAAAGTGAAAGACGAGCAGAGTAAAATTGCCAGAATAGCGGCCTACCTATACCTCCACATAGGAGTAATACAGGAAAAGCATGCTGAAAACATAGTTCTGGCAAAGAATCAAGTGGAAACACTAGAAATAATCCAGACTGATTTAGACTCTGCAGGGCAAAGGCTACAGAAGAGCCAAGAATTAGAGGCATCTAGACAGTATGTTACAAAATTAAAAGATGATCTGGCTCTCCTACAGAAAGAGAATGCAGAGCAAGACAACCAAGTACAGGCACTGAAAGAGGAGTGTTAGGAAATGGTTGACACTCTGCAACAGAGTCAACAAAAGCTGGCACAGCAGTTACAATTTAATAGAGCCTGCACAGAGCAGGTAGTTACCCGACAAGACCAAATAGAAACCTTGGAAGAGGAAAATAATAAATTAATTGTTAAAGACCTCCGCTCTCAAGAGGAATTTGATGAGGAGCGCCAGAAATCCATTGCATTTAAAAAACAAAGGGACGACTTGGCTAAACAGAGGGGCACCCTAAGTCACGAGAGGGACGCATTTGGCCAGGAAGTAAGCCAATTAAAAACCAAGCTAGATGGAAGAAAGCTGGCCCTCCAGGAGCTCAATTAATTAAAAACAGAATATGAGAAGCTACTAGAGCACACAAGACGGGTGGAGTATGCTCTTGAAAAGAACACCCAGACCAATGATGCTAAAACTCAGGAGGTGAGTCTCTTGCAGTAGAAATTGGCCCAGTATTCCCAGACCAGGCAGGAAGCACAGAGAAATAATGAGGCTATTTGTGAAAAGAATGATATGCTCCACCAACAGATAGCAATGCAAGAGCAAATCATTGAGACCAGTAAGGCCTTGATAGAGGAACAAAAAGCTCAGATTTGTGCTTATCATCAGGGGATAGGGGCGGAAAGAGAAAAGGTAGAGAGGGACAGAGCAACCCCTGAGCATCACATCAGGACCCATGTACTCAGGGACTCAAACCTCTTCAGTACCATGGACTCTGCCAGCTTCATGACCGCTTGCTCATATGAACCAGGGGCCATGGGAATAGTAGAATTCAACAGAATTGGTAAAATGGGACTGACAGATCAGCGCCTCTCAGAAATGGATGGACAGGTGTCTCTGTACAGATCCACAAATGTTAGGGATAACATCTCTGATCAGGAAGACTCCTATGAGAGGAGAGTCAGGGAACTGGATCCACAAAACTACCGCCTCCCCAAAGATCAATCTGTTAAATTTGATGGGGAACTCCAAGAAATAAAGCCCAAGAAGAGCATCCTAAAGACCTCTTCCCAGGAAGGGGAAGGGGGGGTACTCCGCCAATCCTGTAAGCAGGGGAGAGTCAGAAGACTCTTCTGAGCACCACAGGAATAGGAAAACTAGCCCCCCACATTCTGCAAGCCCCTCTGAAGCTCACAGAATCAGGGAGTGCCTAGAGGATCAGATAGCCACCTACAGTAGTAGTGCCTCTGAGTCAGAGGATGAGTGGAGGCGGGTGACTAAGACCAAAGAGGCAAACAAAATCAAGAGGGCTATGCATCTCCTGAAGCAGATCAAGGCCATTAGGAGGGTTATAACTCCCTATCATAAAAATGCCATGTATTCAGTCTGGGAACACCTTGAATTATACGAACAGATGATTGACACTTTTCATCTGAAAGATAGTCAGAATTGCATCCAATATGTGAAATGGACATTCTCCCCCGATTACTCCAGCTTTTTTGCGGGACTGGAGGATCAGAACCACTCAAGATGGTCCACCTACAGGGCGGCCATCTTAAAACACTTTTCTGTCCATAGAAATCCCCAAGAGGCCCCCAAGGCGGCCTATAATCTGCAGTGTGGGGAAGTTCAGGCCCGCAAGAATTTGTGCAGGAACTCAAAGGTGCCATGCGCAGACCACCAGGAGGGTGCACACAGATAGTAGGGAGTTCATCAACAACTTCTTCCATGCACTCCCCAAATAAATCATGACTCAGCTGGTGTCACAACCCTCAGCCCTGATCCCCACTGGCAAGCCCATTGGCCAGGTGGAATCAGGACTCGGATAGCTTATAAGGCCTGACATCCACTTCTCAGGCTCTCTTGGGGCCAGTCCTGGTGCCTTTGGTGCCAGGCTCATTAGCACAGACAGACATCTGCTTGTGGAACTACTTTTTAGGGCTTTCAGTCAACATGGAGGCATCCAAATAGCTTGATTCTTAGAACCAAGCTATGCGGTATAGTGTTTTGGGTGTGGTGGCCTAGGGACTACTTTACCTGGACTACTTTGCAGTGGCTATTCAAACCATACCCGAACAAGACAAGACGCTTCACGTTACTTTGCTACTAGCAACGTGACGCTAACCGTGGCCAGCTTTCTCACGAGTCTGACGAATTCCGGACCTGCAGAAAAACAATGAACATAGTTAGCAGCAGAATCTTACCTGTAATCTCCATCCTTCACTGCTCGCAGTTCCTGGGCAGCTCCGCTTGAAGAGTTTGCCGTCTGTATCAAAGGACCTAAAAAAGGGAGAAAGACATTATTAAAGGAGGTAGAAGAGACATTACAACCACAAAGCGCTTAGAGACTTACCTGGTTGACTGATTTTCGACCGGCAGAGCTCCAGAACTCCATCCGCGCTGGGAGCACACCGCGACCTACAAAAAAGAGAAAAGCACAGGTCAGTGAAGACAAGACATCGCTGTTCTGCACAAAGCACTTCCTTACCGCATCATAGCGCTTTGGTGCGCCATCGTTTACCGGCAAGAAACAGCCTACCCAATTCTCCAAGCGAACACTCCGCGCACCTAGGGGAGATAAAAAGAGACATTTTAGAACAGTGAAGAGGCATGCAAGAATAACAACTTCATAAACTCGCAATAAGACCTACCTGAAAGACATTACTAGGGCCGCAGTCAGTGAAGTAACTGGACAGCACGCGCCCACCATAGACAACGCGCACCTGCCCAGAGAGCAGGACGGAGAGCCCACCAATTCCGACAACCAGGTGAGAAGAGAACCCGGAGGGCTGCAATCACAAAGGAGGTGGGAAACAAGTTACTTTGGTCATCCAGTCCTAACGTAGTCTTCATTTCCAGGCGGAATCCCATCGACACCGAGAACCACACCAGGGAACCATTGAGAAAGGCATCGGCGACCAACTGGCTGGGTGGCATCCACGTGGATACCAGGTGAGTGTAACAGCTGGTGAGGGACTTTCACGAGAAGAGATCACTGGACTGGGTTATAGAACAGGTGACCCGTATTTATGAGGTGCAGAAACCTGTAGATAGTAAGAACACCAATAAAAACCCAAACCAGCTATCACCCCTGCTGCTGCTAAGGTGGCGGAGGTGAAGGTTGCCCCCATTTTAGATTTAGAGCTGGGGGGGCCTAAAAATATACCTGTACAGAACCTATCCAATCAAGGAACCAAAAGGCCCTCGGGCCAATTCCCGATTGGTAGTCAGGGAGGTAATCCCACAAATGGGATCCCTAACTTCCCTGATTGCATTAGCCCCCAATACAAGGATAACAAACCCATCCTGGGGTATGTGTGGACTCCCCCAGCCCAAAGGTACCAACCCAGGAAACTTCCCTCCTAACTTTCCCCAGGAGGGCGGTAATTATCACGATCCATGCCCCTGACCCCCTCAGGTAAAACAGCCCCCTGGCAGCATTGAGGCTAAGGCCCTTCACACTGGTCTCAAGGGCCTTGAAACTCCATCAGAAACATACATGGAGCCAGTCCTGGTGCCTTTGGCTCCAGGCTCATTATCAGGAACTAAGCTACCTTAATCCAACATGGAGGCCTATTACACAGCTCAGTTCTTTAGACCCAAGCCATGCGGTCTAATGTTTTGGGTGTGGCTGGGCCTGGAACTGCTTGGCCTGGAACTACTTTACCTGGGCTATTTAAACCACACCCAAACAGCAGAACACGCTTCGCGTTATTCTGCACTCCTGCAGCTTAACGCTCACCAAGTTCAGCTCCTTCTCATCTGCTTCTCCGGCGGCCCGATCTTGAGTCCTCGATCCAGATTCCATTTCTAACCTGGAAGAACAAGAACAGCATTAGCGAGCAAGAACACTTACCTGTGTGTAACCGGTTCTGAAACCATCCTGCGTTTTGCTTAACTCGGCCATCTCCGGATTTCACCGCAGCCTGCAAAGGTAAAAGAACAAGAACAGCATTAGCAAGCAAGAACACTTACCTGTGAGTAATCAGTCCTGAAACCATCCTTCGCTCCGCTTACCTCGCCCATCTCCGGATTTCACCGCAGCCTGCAAAGGTAAAGGAACAAGGACAGCATTAACAATAATTCTTACCTGGGCAAGCAGCGCTTCGATCGCTCATCACTCCGCGCAGTGCTGCGCGCATCAATACCTCACCGTGGTTTTTGCCATCTGGCATGGCAACTCTGAAAATCGCAATCATCCCTGTGAAAACAAAAAGAGACATTGTTAGGGAACAGCGTAGCGGAGCAAAGACGCTAAGAAGACAGTGAAAACGAAGGGAAAGGATGAGACAGAATAAAGACTGAAAAGACAATATAACTCACCTGGAACACAGCAAGCAGAGTCGGAGTCAGAGCTGGTCTGGACCCGACATGAGGGCATACGGACCAGTGAAGAAACTAGGTCCACGGAACGCGGGCATCGACCACACGCGCCTGCACAGATACGCAGGACGGAGAGTTCAACGCACAAAAACCTAAGATGAGCAATAACCCCAAAGGAGGGGATTTGGACCAGAGGGAGGTGGGAGTCCACCCATCACAGAACCAGTATCCTAACCCTCCATTCTCCTGTTAAAGATGCTACCCAAGATCTGGCACGTAACCAAGCAGAGAGGGGTCCGGGATAGTACTTAGACGTCCATCCAGTATCGTGTTCCACCTCATGGATACCAGGTGAGCATAACAGAATGCGAAACCTCAATTAAACATCCACCTGGGCGTCATGTTAACATCATAGACTGATGAACTAGCCCAGTTACTGGGGGAATTACGGGCTGAGGTACACTCCGCCCGGCAAGAAACCAACGTCCTTAGGAGGGAGTTGATTGTCACCAGGACCGCACCGATGAATTGGCCAGACAATTACTCCAAACACAGGCTGGGCAGGCTCCATTGCCAGGAAGTATTCTGTCGGTTTCAGCCTCATCCGTCAATCCAGTGCAGGTGGTCCTCCCTGGGGGGGTTCCTTTGACCCACCAGAATGTTTTATGGGGGACCCAAGAAGATATGCAGTGTTCATGAACCAGTGCCACCTCCATTTTCTTTGCAGACCCGGAGCCTTTCCTAATGATCAATCGCGGGTTGCCTTCATTCTGTCATATCTGAGTGGCAGTGCCACGGATTGGTCCATAAGGTTAGTAAGCCAGGATGACCCACTCCTACGGGATTTCGGGGGGTTTCAACAGGAGATGGAGAAGCTGTTTGCCCGACATACCCAGGGCCAAGGTCTGGATAACAAACTTCTATCCCTCCGCCAAGGCAGCCAAGATTTGTTAACATATATCACCACTTTCAACAAACTTGTTGTTGAAACTGGGTGGCCTGAGGAGAAACGAACAACGTTGTTCCATGGAGGATTATAGGGAGAATTGAAAGATGTCTTAGCCCAGGTGGTAAACCCACCAAAAGATTGTACAGATTTCATCAACCTAGTGGTGCAACTAGACCACAGGCTGCAAGATCAAAGGACAGATCGAGCCAGAACGGATAATCGGACTGTGTATGTACGCTCAAGGGAGAATATTCCACGTTCATCAGAAAACACTTCAGAACCCATGCAAATTGGGGGAGTACGGAGCCCATTAACCAAAGCCAAAAGAGACAAAAGGAGGCAACAGCAATTATGCCTGTACTGTGGGCAATCAGGTCACTTCCTCAGAGAATGCCCAGTAAAGCCCCCCTAGGAGAACTGTTGGAGCCACAGAGAAAGAAGGAGGAGAACAAGAGTCAGAAAACATCCAGGCCCGGCAAGCTTAGAGGTCCATTTGTTGAGCGAAGGAAAAGAGCCACAGACCTCACACCTTGCCCTGCCTGTGATTTTAATTAGTCACCAAAAACCGTCTTGGATGCATGCTGTGGAGGCATACATAGACAGCGGAGCCGTTGGTAACTACATAGACCAAGGCATGGCAACAAGGATGGCCCTTCTCCTCTGTCAGAAAACAACAACTGAGAAGGTCACCACCATCACGGCACAGAGATAGCTTCTGGTCCTGTAACGCAACGCACAGCAGAATTGACCTTTCTGTGCCAAGACGGACATCGGGAAGCCATTGCCTTTGACCTTATCAAGGCCCCTCAGTTACGGGTGATTCTAGGGATTCCATGGTTGGTGGCTCACAATCTTAACATCGACTGGCGAGCAAAAAAATTGGCCTTCTCCAATGAGTGTGCTCATGCGTGCTACCAAGTGGAAATGCCATTATCTGACTCAAAGACACCTGTCCAAGATAAATAGGCGTTGGTACTAGGTGTAACAAGTACACTACCAAGTGAATACCATGATTTCCAAGACGTTTTCCAAAAAGAACAGGCTAATATCTCACCCCCTCATAGGCCATATGACTGTCAGATCGACCTCGTACTTGGTGCACGAATCCCATGTAGTTGAATTTACACACTCACCGAACCTGGCAATCTCCATTTGAAATCATATCTGGACTAATACCTGGGAAAACGGTTTAATCCGCCCATCCAAATCCCCGGCAGCCTTGCCCCTATTCTTCATACCCAAGAAGGAGGGCGACTTGAGAACGTGCATCGATTACCGTGCACTAAACCAGGTAACAGTTAAAAACTGTTATCCTCTACCCCTTATCCCAGAACTGCTGGACCGAGTCAAATTTACACTAAATTGGACCTCAGGCTGGCATACCATCTCGTGCATGTAAAGAAAAGAGACAAATGGAAGACCGCCTTTCGTACTAAGTACGGGCTGTACGAATATCAGGTGATGCCCTTTGGACTTTGCAACGCTCCCGACATGTTCCAGTACTTCATGAACGATGTACTACGGGAATTGATCGACGTATGTGCCCTAGTTTACATCGACGACATCTTGGTGTACTCCTCTTCTAAACAGGATCATGTCAGGCACATTCGCTCCGTCCTGGCAAATCTCCAACAGCACCAGCTACATGCCAAACTTTAAAAATGCTCCTTCCATGTCACCGAAGTCAAGTCCCTTTGTTTTGTCCTCACTCCCAGAGGCGTCTGGATGGATATGCACAAAGTAGATGCCATCCTTAGCTGGCCATCACCGTCTTCAGTCAAAGGTGTCCAAAATATGCTCAGCTTTGTGTACTTTTATCGCTAATCCATCCCGGGTTTCTCCCAGATTATGCACCCAATGCCTTCTTTATTACGAAAAAACAACTAACTGTTCCAATGGACAGAAGAGGGTGAAAAGGCCTTGCAGAAATTCAAGAAAAGATTTACCTCAGCCACGGTGCTACGACACCCCCGCCCAGATCTCCCATATGTAGTGGAAACAGATGCTTCCAGAATGGCAGTGGGGGCTGTTCTTTCCCAAAGGGATCCCGAAACAGGCTAGTTACATCCCGTGGCCTTTTGGTCGTGAAAATGTATTACACCTGAACTTAACTATGCAATAACAGACAAGGAACTCCTAGCAATATAGGCAGCCTTTAAGGCTTGGCGCCATTACCTCCTAGGTGTCAGACATACCATCACAGTAATCACCGACCATCGCAACCTACTATACCTCAAGACGGCGAAAGCTCAATCATCCCGTCAACTCTGATGGGCTTTATTCTTCACAGAATATGATTACATAATCACGTACCAACCTGGAGTCCAGAACGGAAAAGCCGATGCCCTATCCCACATGGGTATTGATGAGAACGCATATTCCCCCAGACCTGGTGGCCATTATTCAAGGTGACGAACTACTAGGACACACAACAACGTTATTTCTGGGAGAACTCCAAAAGGAAATTCAGCTCCTAATGACCACCGAGGCTCTACAAGACTGGACCACTCAAGATGAACATTACACAACAAAGAACCAATTCCCATATTTCAGAGGCCGTTTATATCTACCGAATAAGGCACTACAAGAACAAGTCATTTCTGGTTATCACAACCCCCTGATAGAAGGACATCCAGGAATTGCCAAGACCCTAGCCAAGGTGAAAAGAAATTATTGGTGGCCGACCTGGCGAAAGGACATTACGCAGTTTATTCTGACATGTGGCATTTGTGCACAGAATAAATCCCAGAAACAAAGACCTGCAGGCCTTTTTCAACCCCTGGAAATTCCACCTGCACCTTGGCACGCACTCTCCCTCGATTTCATCCCAGATCTCCCTCCTTGTGAAGGGTTCAACACTATCCTAGCGGTTGTTGACCTATTCTCTAAAATGGCCCATTTTATTCCGCCAAAGGGTCTACCAAATGCATCCAGTCTGGCAAAGATGTTTTTAGAGCAAATCGAATGATTACATGGTTTCCCCTCCATCCTGATTTCTGACAGAGGTAGTCAGTTTGTGTCTAACTTCTGGAGGAAGTGTTGTGCAATTTCCCAAATCGATATCCGTCTGTCCACTAGTCACCATCCCCAAACTGATAGCCAAACGGAGTGGACGAATCAGACACTAGAGCAATACCTATGGTGCATGTTACATCAAGTGGAAGAAAGCTGAAAGGATGTGCTGTGGATAGCCGAATATGCCTACAACTCACTACACACCAGTACTGGACAGAGTCCATTCTATACCGTATATGGAATGCACCCACGTACTTCCGAATTAGATACCCCCATGGCCGTGGAAATGCCTGTGGTGAAGACTTTACATACGACCATCACTCAAGCCTTCAAAAGGGCAGCAGAACACTTGATCCAAGCCAAAGAAAGACAGAAAAGATTCTCTGATCAACACCAAAGAAAAGCCCCAGACTACCAAGTCGGAGATGAAGTCTGGTTGGCATCTCTGCACGTGCCCATAAGAGGAACTCGAACATTTCTTCCCAGATATCTAGGGCTCTATACCATCAAGGCAAATCCTGTGGCAGTAAAACTAGCTTTACCACCAAATATGCAGATCCATCCTGTATTCCACGAGTCACTCTTAAACCTGCTCAGCCTGGAACTCGGTTCAAAACACCACCAAATCCGGTACTCGTTAATGGAGAACCCAAATTCGAAGTCAAGCACATCCTAGATTCTAAACTCACCAGGTCCAAGTTATATTACTTAGTGGACTGGAAGGGATACGGCCCTCAGGACAGAACATGGGAGCCTAGCGAGCACATCCATGCACCACGCCTGGTAAAACGATTTCATCGGAACCATCTGACCAAACCAGGGCCAGATGGAGGAAATACCTTGAGAGTGGCCTTTGGGGGGAGTGCTGTCACGATCCAAGCCCCTGAACCCCTCAGGTATAACAGCTCCCTGACAGCAGTGGGGTTAAGGCCCTTCACACTGGCCTCAAGGGCCTTGAAACTCCATCAGAAACATACATGGAGTCAGTCCTGGCGCCTTCGGCGCCAGGCTCATTGTCGGGAATAAAGCACCACCAGTTTGGACCTTAATCCAACATGGAGGCCTATTACACAGCTCAGTTCTTTAGAACCAAGCCATGCGGTCTAGTGTTTTGGGTGTGGCTGGGCCTGGAACTACTTTGCCTGGAACTACTTTACGTGGGCTATTTAAACCACACCCAAACAGCAGAACACGCTTCGAGGGGACTGCGGATTTGGAAATTCAAATTGGGTGACACAAGGTGAAACACCCGGTCATATTCGTGACTCCGGAGGGCACACTATTTTTACTGGGGAATGACATCCTGCGCAGATTGTCTCCCCTAATAGACTGTGTAAACAAGGTCCTCTGGTCCTAGACTAACCAACCAATAGAATTAAAACATAGTGTCAACCATGTTAGTATAAATGGCACATGCCACATTTTTGAACAAAAACAGGATCATATTGAGTTCCATTTTCAAAACAACCAAATCCCTGACATGACAGTAATTGCAGTAGGACAACAAACTGGTGATGGGAATTCCTCTCTATTTCTGAATCTTGCACGACCCAACAGTTCTGTACTATGCTTTTGTTGCCCATCGAAATTTTGAGCATACACCTGCTAGGCAGGAGGTGTTTGGAATTCAGAGTTTCCATGTCCATTTCCCATTCGTCTATCAATTTAAATATGGGACTGGCTGGATCTTTTGTGCGTTTTCGGAACATGGCTTTGCTGATGAAGCTCTTAACATTGTTCACACACACTCGGGCGAGAACAGAGTCCTTCCCCTCATTTAACTGAATATGGATAAATAACTGTTCTTTAATCTTCTGAATGTTAGCTAAACTTTGAGCTGATTTCTCATCATTTTGGCTATGGAAGTGGGATTTTCTGATTGTGAATTAGTATAGAATTCCAGGGTATCTCCTTCCAGTGTGGAATGCCACTTGAAACTTAAAGTAAGGTTGATTTTCAAGAAAATTGAAACTTACTGCATAGGGGGGAGTGAGTAGTCACAGGGGAAAAAGTGATTATATTATCTTCTGATTGAATTCATATCAAGTTTATTTCTGTGTTGCCTTCTTTCCCATCTTGCATTCCCTTCAAACCATACAAAGCATTCTCTGCTACCTTATTCTTTCTATACCAACTCCTAAGTGATCAAAGAATTGTGCTATAGTAATATTATCCATTGTTGATCACTACTATATTCATAAGTGTGCTATCAAATATTAATTTATTCATAAAAGTGTGATATATATTGTTTTATTCCTCAAATAAATCTTTTAATTTGCAAAACAAACTTACTTCTTGGCTCAGTGAGGTCAGGGGGATTCAAAGAGAGGGGTGTTATATAAGGGTTTATCATCCAGATTCAAAGAATTTTACAGAAAAATATATTAATAAGGGCTTCCATTGGGCATCCCAGACTAGGGATTGACTTAGTTGGATTGCTGGATTGAAGTCTTTTACAGAGTGGGGGCTCGTAGCCGGGGATTCTGGATTAGATCTAGCACTTGTGCAACTTAATACAGTGTGCTAACTGATAGGATACATAAATCCTGTTGGATCACCACGCTGTGTTACGCTTTAAAAGCACCCCTCAAAACGGAACACTCTCAGGAAATGGTCTGTTTTGCAAAATAAAAAACAAAATTCTGTAAGTCAGAAAGGAAATCAATTTACAGAATGATGACACTGGTAGACATGAAAATAGCGAGAGAGCACCTCTTACATAAGCTATTTGTGAGAGGTGAGTGGACTGAACAGGACCACAATGTGTGGTTGCACGCAATCACACAACAGGTCACTGCAACTGGGTTAGATATCTGGACAGATCAGGGCCCCTTACACGTGGCCCTGAGTGAACTATACATGGCCCCTAAGGCCAAGGATGAGCACAACAAGATTGTCAGGATAGCGGCATATTTATATTTATATATGGGAGCCATACAGGAAAAATGTGCTGAAGGCCAAGATCTGGCAAGTAGGCAGCTGATGGCATTAGAGAAGGCCCAATCTGACCTGGACTCTTCTGAGCAGAGGCTGCACAGGAGCCAGGAGTCAGACAATGATAGTAGACAGTATATCATTAAAATAAAAGAGGACATGGGTATCCTGCAACAGGAAAGGGCAGACCAGGATACCAGAATTCTGGCCTTGCAGAAGGAGCATCAAGAAGGTTTGGACTCCCTACTGCAGAGCCAGAAAAAGCTGGATCAACAGATAGATTTCAACAGGGCATGCACAAAGCAGGTAGCCACCCTGCAAAGCCAAATGGAAAGAGAAAAAGAGGAGAGCAATACATTGATTTTGAAAGACCTGGATACCCAGGCAGAGTTTGATGAAGAGCTCCGGAAAGCTGGTGCCCTTCAAAGGCAGAGGGACGACCTGGCAGCACAGATGCAGGCTCTTACTCAGGAAAGGGATACCTTAGGCCAGGAAGTCTGCCACTTAAAAAAGAAAATGAAAGAAAATCACCTGGCCCTCCAGGGACTGGGTGACCTCCAAAAAGAGCATCAGAACTTGTTAGAGCACACCAGGAGGGTGGAAGATGCTCTGGTAAGAAAGGAGCAGGCCGACAGGGATGGGACTCAGGAGGTAATCCTCCTCCAGCAAAGACTGACCCAATACTCCAAGACTAACCACGAAGCACAGAGAGAGAATGACGCTCTCTGCCAGCACAATGGTAGACTCCAGAAACAGGTAGCCATGCAGGAGAGACTGATAGAGTCTAGTAAAGCCTTGATTGAGGAACTGAAAGCACAGGCTCTGGCAGGGCAACAGGGAGCAGGGGCTGATAGAGATGAGGTTCGCTGGGAAAGGGAAACACCTGAGCATAACCTCAGGAGCCCTAGTACCAGAGGCCTCCATCTCTCCCAGTCCCTGGACTCTGCCACCCCCATTTCCCCTGGCGCACCCGAGCCCAGGGCCACGGGGATGGCAGATTACTATCCAGCCAGAAGTATGGGGCTCATAGGCCAGTACCTCCCAGAAACGGACGGGTGGGCCTCCGAGTATGGGCACTAAAAGTACAGTGCAATTTAGTGGGGAACCCCAGGAGAGTAGACCCACTAAGGGCATCCTGAAAACCTCTGCCCAGTTAGGTCAGTAGGGGGGGTACCCATCAAATCCTGGCAGCAAGGAGGAATCTGAAGACTCCTCTGAACGTCACAGGACATTGGAGACCAGGTCCCCACATTCTGCCAGCCATTCCCAGGCTCACAGAATCTGGGAAAACCTGGAAGATCAGACAGGCACCTCTGGGAGCAGTGCTTCTGAGTCAGAGGATGAATGGACCAGAGTTACCCGAACCAAGAAGGCCAATAAGACAAAAAGGGCCCTGATTAAGGACCCTTTAAAGCAGATTAAGGCAATAAGGAGCGTCATCACTCCTTATCATAAGAACTCCAAGTATTCTGTTTGGGAACACTTGGAGCTCTTTGAGCAAATGATGGAGACTTTCCATTTGAAAGACAGCAGTAGCTGCATTCAGTATGTAAAATGGACATTCTCACCAGAATACTCCAGTTTCTTTGCAGGGCTGGTGGACCAGAATCATTCAAGATGGTCCACATATAGGCCGGCCATCTTGAAACACTTTTCTGTTCACCAAAATCCCCAAGAGGCTCGCAAGGCAGCCTACAATTTGCAATGTGGGGAGGATTCGGCCCCACAAGAATTTGTGCAGGAGCGGAAGCGTGCCTTTGCGCAGACTACCAAAAGGGTGCACACTGATAGCAAAGAATTTGTTAACACTTTTTTCCATGCCTTACCCAAATACATAATGACCCAGCTAGTGAGAGATTTTCATGAAAAAAGGTCACTAGAATGGGTCATTGAACAGGTCACCCGAATCTATGAGGTGCAGAAGCTCATAGAAAATAAAAGTAATGCTCTGAAAAACCCCAAACCGATCAGCACCCCTGCTGCTGCTAAGGTGGCAGAGGTAAAGGTTGCCCCCATTTTAGATTTGGAGATGTGGGGGCCTAGAAAACTTGCCTGCACAGAATAATTCCAAGCCCAGAAGGCCCTTGGGCCAGTCAAAGACAGGGAGTCAAGGAGGTAGTCCCACAAATGGGGTCCCTCGCTCCCCTGACTATGTAAGTCTCTGCTACAAGGGAAACCAACCCATCCTTGGTTATGTGTGGACTCCTCCAGCCCAAGGGTAGGGGATCCGGCCAAGCACCTAACCCAGGGTACTTCCCTCCTAACTTCCCACAGGAGGGCAGAAATTCTCCAAATCCTGGGCAGAACTTTTTCCCCAGGTATCCACCCAATTTCCAACCCCAAAATCATCCATCCTTCTTTCCCCACTTCCCTGAGCCCAGACCACCTAATCCGGGAGAGGGGAGGCCAAGGGTGGAGGGGTACCCAAATCTACCAGAGAAGGGACAGCTACCCTTCCTGGGATCAGCCCAGGGGAGAAAACAGAGCCCTGTATCAGCCTGAGTGGGTTTCACAGTTAGAGCGCCAGGTCCAAAATATGGCACAGGAGCTGGGTCATGTGCTGAGGGCTCAGCAGAACCCTCAGATGGGCATGCCGGCGCAGAATGCCCCAAACTCTGGGCCTGGTGCTCCAGAACAATGACAGGGGCAGCACCCCGATAACCCACCATTCCCAGGGCGGAGGCACAAGGGGAAGGAAGGGTGTAAAGCCTTGGAGGAAGCTTCCTTCCCCACTTGTAAACAGCCCCTGGAAACCCAGGAACCGGAAACAAAATCTCCTACCCCTGAAAGTATGCCACCCAAGGAGCAGAGAGGAGGTAGGAGAAACAAAGGACCCAAACAGACCCACTTTGAAGAGGAGGTACAGATCTTCCAATTTGAGGGAGAGGGATCCTCAGAGGATCCTGGGAAAAGAATCTTCTCCTTCAGAGATGGGGGAACTCTTCCCAAAGAAAAATGGGTCCCAAGGGATTCAAATCCAGACTGGGTAGAGGTGGGGACTGAGCTAGCGCCGCCCATCATCTCATCCCAGAACCAACAGCATCAAAATCCCCTGGTTCAAACCCATTCTGTTGACTGCCTCCAAAAAAGGGGAGGCGGCCCAGAACCGGAACCAGGGGAACCCAAAACATCTCCTATCTCTAGTTGCCAACTTTTTCTTTCAGATTCCCAAGACTCTCGACAGAATTCTGCCCAAATCTCTTCTCTTTCAATGTCCAAAACCAGAAAATTAGCCCACCAGTTGTCCAAAAATGTGCATTATCTGTTCCCCCTTGAGGAGAAGGAGGGAAGATGCTATGCACCGGTACAAGTACAGGGGTAGGGTACAATTTAGGCACTGGTGGACACTGGATCCCAAGCTACCCTTCTGTCCAGAAAGGCCTTTGATGAACTGAATTCAGGGAAGGGGAGAATTACCAAACTCCTCTCACCTCTCTTCCTGGACAACTTCAGAACTTTGACAGGAAGGAAATTCCTGTCGAGGGGACTGCGGATTTGGACATTAAAATTGGGCGACACAAGGTGAAACACCCGGTCATAGTAGTGACTCCAGAGGACACCCCTTGTTTACAGGGAATGACCTCCTGAGAAGGTTGTCACCCCTAATAGTTTGCGTAAATAAGGTCCTCTGCACCCAGATTAGCTGACCAATAAAATTAAAACAGAGTATCAACCATGTTAGTTCAAATGGCACATGCCACATGGTTGAACAAAAATCTGACCAAGTAGAATTTCACTTCCAGAACAACCAAATTCCAGATGTGACAGTAATAGCAGTAGGACAACAGACTGGTGATGGGGCGTCCTCTCTATTTCTGCAAATCAACCTTCCTTCCAGTTTGAGGTCGTATTCCACACTGGAAGGAATCACTCTGAAATTCTTTACCAATCCACAATCAGATATTCCCACTCCAATAGTCCAGAAAGATGTGAAATCAGTCTGGCTGATATTCAGCAAATTGGAGAGCAGTTGCTCATTCCTGTTCAGTTAAATGAAGGGAAGGACTCTGTTCTCGCCTGAGTGTGTGTGAACAACAGTAAGAGCTTCATCAGTGAAGCCATGTTCCGCCAACTCCCAAAAGATCCGGCCATTCCCACATTCAAACTGATAAACAAATAGGAAATGGATCTGGACACACCCAATTACAAACATCTCCTGCCAAGCAGGTGTATGCTCAAAATCTCCATTGGCAACAAGAGCATAGTCCATAATTGTTGGGTCGTGCGAGACGTCACTGCCGCCTTTTACTTAGGCAGTGACATTCTCAATCGCTTTGCCATTAGTTTGGACCTAATAAACTTCAAAGCTTGGTCCCGATGAGCGGATAATCCCATGGGCTTTGATGATCCAGAGAAAGCATTTAGGTCAGCTCAATTGCTACCTTATGCAGTTGAAATTCAGATTAAAGAGGAAGTACCATCCCAGAAAGGACTCAACAATTCTCCCTGGGAGTGAAAGTTAAAAGAGGACAAAAATTTAAAAAACCCTGATGCTTATATTCATCTAAATGCTTCTCTCCAACAGCAAGGGTTAGGGGTAACCCACCACCATTAGTCAATATAGAACATGACACCATTCCAATAGAGGTGGATAACAGTGACTTAAAGAGTATCACTCTAGCCACAGGCACCATTATTGGAATGGCGGTTGATGAACGACAATTTTCCATTGATTTAGGAAATGAACTGTTAGGACCAATCCCCAAAGACTGTTTTGACAGTGACAGTGATGACCATACAACACCAGACAGGATCTTTACCCAGCATGGGGGAACTTCCTGGTGTACACTTCCTGCCCTTATGGTAAGGAAGATGTGACTTGTGACTTCAGAGGGGATGAGGTGATTTTCCAGGTCCATGAGGGCTGCCTTTCCCACCTGAAGCCACCAGTCCAAATCAGCACTCTGACCATGGACTTCCCCAACCAGCTGGAGGGGGCCGCTGAGATAGCAAAACCAGAAGTCTTTTCAGGCTTCAGGCAGATGGTTGAAGAGAGAGTCAACCTAGCTGATGCCTGTGTGACTCTGGAGCAGAAGCAAAAGTTGAAACAAGTTTTCTTGGATTTTCAAGATCTCTTTGCGGTGGACTCATATGACTGTGGTCGCACTGACATCCACACAACAACAATTCCCACGGACCCTGCCATGACTCCAGTGTTTGTGAAGCAATATTGCTTGCCTCTCGCATCCATGGAGTCCCTTACTGAAATAATTAAGAACCTTGAGTCCCTGGGGATAATCCGTCCAGTACACAACACCTTCAATAATCCGGTGCTGGGAATACTGAAGCCAAACGGCCAGTGGAGACTCTGCGCCGACCTTAGGGAGCTCAACAAACAGGTCCATACTTCCCGATGGCCTCTTCCCTACATTGACCAAGGGCTGGCCCAGATCCAGGGATCACAGGTATTCACTGCAATAGACCTGACCAATGGATACTGGACTGTGCCTGTCAGTAGGGAGGACCAATGCAAACTGGCTTTTACCTTTGGGGGCCAGCAGTACACATGGACCCGGACTCCCTTCAGATACCTCAACTCCAGCAATGAATTCAACATTTTCCTACACAAGGCCATGCCCGACCTGGGTACGAGGGGTAACCTGGCTTATGTAGATGATGTCCTCATCAAAAGTTCATCTGTGGAGGAATACATAGCGGAGATCCGTTATGTTCTGACACAGTTGAGGGCCACCGGAGCAAAACTTTCCTTTCAGAAAGCACAGTGGTGTAGAACCTGTGTTAATTTCTTGGGGCTTGAGATTACTCCTCAGGGTCTCTGTCCCCAGGAAAAGAAAGTGGAAGCACTTCAGAAACTGAAAGACCCCACAACTCTGCGGGAACTAAGGAGCCTCCTTGGACTGACTAATTACAGCAGAAAGTTCATTGAGGGCTAGGCAGAGATCACCAGACCCCTGATTCATCTCTTGAAGGGGGGGTCAAGTGGGAATGGGGTCTAGGACAATCTGAGGCAGTAAGACAGCTCAAAAGACGCCTCTCACAAGTGCCCTGCCTAGCTTACCCTGTCAGAAACAAGGAGTTTTTCTTGGAGACAGGGTTCTCTAATACATGCTTGACTGCAGTATTATATCAAAAGCATGACAAGGTCAATAAAGTAATCTCCTATGCGAGTAAAACTTTATCCTCTGTGGAGGAAAAATTCATCGATTGTGAGAAGGCACTCCTGGTAACGGTGTGGGCATTGAAGAATTACCGCACGTTTATCCAGGGGGAATACACCATAGTGGAGACTCCACACCAGCCTCTGCAATATCTCCAAAGTGACAGAATCCGGCCCGGAAATGTGAGTAGTTCACGAATTACTTCCTGGATTCTGTCAATGCAAGTCTTTCCTGTGGAGGTCAGATATGGCCGAAACAAGAAGAGTCCCCTCACGCAAGGTCTGGCTGACTTGCATGATTGTGCCAGAGAAAACTGTCTCGAGGACGAAAGTCTAAAAATCAAGGACAACATGGAGGCATACCTCAATTCCCCCCACAAAGTCTTTGAAGAAGACACGTGCGAGGGACTGCCCACTGTCTATGTGGATGGATGCTCTTACCATGTTGACAACAACGGGGAGAAAGAACTTGTGGCCGGCGTAGGGAATGGGTGAATGAGTCCCCAGAACCCTCCGCTGGGTACAAGATTGGTCCCCGAAATAGTCAGGTGGCAGATCTGATGGCAGTTCATCAAGCCATCCTCACTGCTGTCCAACACCAACTCCATGAACTGGTCATAAACACTGATTCAGATTATGTCTGGAACAGGTTCGTCGAGCACCTGGTTAATTGGAAAACCAGAGGCATGCTATGTGCTAACAACAAACCTCTCAAACATGGCAAGCTAATACAGAATATTGATGATCTGGTCACTTCTAGTGGGATAACCATCTACTGTAAAAAGATCAAGGGCCATTCCAGAATAGAGGGACCAGACAAAACTGGAAATGACTTAGCTGATCAGTTGGCCAAAACCAGAGCCATCCAAGGGGATCACCTTGAGATTGAGTCCCTGTTGGAGTAAATCCAGGCCACTGCTATCACTAGGTCCCAAACAAATGCTCACAGTTAACTCTCAACTGCCCAGTGGAGTAAAGAGACCCCAGATGCTGATTTAATCACGGGTCAAAAATGGGAGCCAATCATTGGTAAGTTTTATCAACACATTGAGGACCCTGAGAACTTTCCCCTGACCGATACCGATTGCATTGGGAAGGAGGACCTCAGAGTGTTGATGAAATGTCCAAAAATGTTCTGAATCCAAGACGGTTTGTTGGTGAGGAGATCCATATCTAGCTGTGACCAGTGGGTGGTCCCTACCTCATTCTGAAGCCTGATGCTAAGTC
Source organism: Ambystoma mexicanum (assembly GCF_040938575.1). Taxonomy (NCBI): domain Eukaryota; kingdom Metazoa; phylum Chordata; class Amphibia; order Caudata; family Ambystomatidae; genus Ambystoma; species Ambystoma mexicanum. The sequence goes on along the minus strand of NC_090934.1, from coordinate 607,911,833 downwards.
ACGCCCACGATGCGGCCACAGCTGGGCGTTTGGGGGTTTCATACTACATTAGAAATCTTGCGAGAGGTTGCATACTGGGCACACATGGGGCAGGACCTTGACCAATACTTGAAGAGGTGTCTTGTGTGTGCACAATTTCAGCCAACATCACTCAGACCGAGCTCCCCTCCAAAAGAGAGGCATGACACTGCCTTGGTCAGATTTACAAGTAGATTTCATCGGGCCCGTGATTCGCTCCTCTAGGTGGAACAAGCACATGTTAACCATAACATGCTTGTATACTAAATGGATGGAATGCCTCCCGGCCCCAAACTGCAAGGCAGAAACAGCAGCTGCCCTGATGATCAATCACATCTTCTCACATTTTGGACTACCCCAAATGCTTGAGTCACACCAATGTAGTCACTTCACCAGTGAAGTGATGATAAAGATGTGGAAGATACTTGGGGTAAAAAGGAAACTACACATTGCATACCGATGTCCTCTAGTGGTGGATTTGAAAGGTACAATAAAACCATTGTGAGCATATTAAAAAAGTTTGTGGCAGATTCTGGGCCAAGTTGGGATATCTGCTTACCTCTTGTCCTAACGGCCATCAGATCTCCCCCTTCATCTGCAACTAAAATGTCACCGTTTGAGTTGATGACTGGATGAAGGATGGTGCTACCCCAGCATCTGCTCCATAGAACCCAAGAGCAGACATTGATAAATGCCTCCACAACTCATAAGCATGTTGAGAATATGAGAAAACACCTTCAACATGCTTTTGCGTATGCTCAGCAGAATCTAGAAAGATCTTCAGACAGCATGAAGACCCACTATGACCTTAAGACAACCAAAAAGGAATATCAAGTAGGAGACCGGGTCTACTTGTACAATTTCCAAAGGAACCAAGCGAAGGAGTGCAGAATTTTGCCCAGCTGGTGGGGACCTTTTGAAATTATGGACAAAATCTTGCCAATCACCTACAGAATCCGCATCCCCAAGGGCGACTCGACAGAAGAAGAAAAGTGGGTCCACATCAATCAGCTAGAGTTGCCACCCCAGGCATACTTTGCGGAAAATAGAGGAGCCTACAGAAAACCCAGAGGGAGAGAATTCTGAAACATAGGAATATTTTAAATTGTCATTAAATACATGCAGGGAATATTGTAAATTGTCACTGAATGCATATGGATATCCCACGGCTGTCTTCCCTATTGGAGGGCAGTAGTGGGAAAGGTTTCATAACTGGGTTGTGTTCTGTTTTGTAGATTGCCACTGAGTGTACTTAACAACCAAGGAGGACCTCCTCGGGGACCCGGGAGGAAAAACCAAAGAAATCCAGAGTGTCTCTCCACACCGGAAAAGACAGCATGAGAAAAGACAGGGGTATCGATCCTATTCCAACCAGAGTCGGCGAGGAGAGCGCGTTGCATCATTCGCTGATGGAAGAAGAACTTACACCTGAAGAAACCTGTGTTCTTCATGAGAAGAAAGAAAAATCCCACATGCCTGACTGGAAGTCAAGCCGAAGTCAGGGGGGGGGCTTCTGTGGGATATTTTGACCCATTCCTATGTGCCCCACTGCATCACTTTACAAATGGTGAAAGAAACAGCCCAAAATGGATGCCCTGACTCCTTTGCGCACCAAAATCTTCAAAACTGCATTTGGGTCACAACCAGAAAAAGGCTGCACACCCTGCCACACACAGTCAGAGGGGGTGAAAACAGAGTTCTCACTGTAGAAGCATGCCAGTGGGCTCTGCCACATTCAACATGGAGCAAAGCAGCAGAATTGTGCTGAAAACTGAAAATGCCTTTTAACATGTTAGCTTTGCCACCTTAAAAAGTTCTGTTTTTGGCACAAGATCCATTCATTTCCATTGAATCATTGAGATTAAAGGGGTACTTCAATTACCAGGATCATCCAGTGTGGCTAAGAAGAACCGGGCCTCATTGACTGAGAGCTCTATAAAATGTATCTAATGAAAAAGCAACCCAGGAATCCTTGTTTTCATTTTCCATAGGAAAAACACAGCTAAACTTGCAACAAGTAACAGAATCAGCTGTGCAGAGAGAAATTCTAAACAAAGGCAGGATACATTTATCCAGACTGCAAACAATCCCAGCACTAAAGAGAAGAACTGGTGCTGAATAAAATGTGTATGTACTGCAGAGGAAAATCAGATTTAAAGAACTCAGCTTAATGTGCTTCTTCATGAATGAAGTGCAAAATCCCCTGTTGTGCAAGCATGTTTTTGTTGAAAGGCCTAATTCTTTAAGAATGTCAAAGGATTGCTAATGTGGAAAATCTACCTATAAACTGTGTTCATTTTATATGTTTAAGTGAATGATTTAGGTGAAACCTAAAGTTAAACCCAGTCTTGAGTTAATTAAATATTTGAAAAATAACAATTCTGCTCTGACAGATCTTAGCCTGGGAAAGGTTGACACTTCACTGCTGGTAGGAAGGGCTAATTGCTGCTGGAAGGCCTTGCATACCCATGGCAAAAGACCTCATTAGACATTCATCTGGGCCCCAGGCAAAGACAATAGCAGGCTTGGACACTCATCCTTCCAGGGGAGGGGCAGGATGCTCCACTCTCCTGGAGGAGACTTCTCATGGAACTTCAAAGGACCTACCATTTCCTCACACTTGGGAAGGAAGACAATAAAACTGACACGAGATGTTTGGTTTTAAAATGCTTACTTTGCCACTGATCGTCAAGACATTTAACTTGGCAGCAAGAATAAGTAAAGGATTGAAAAGTACATACATTGAAATCTGAATTGATGATAGACATTTGAAGACTTGGTAGAATTTCTTACTGCGTAAGGAACAGAAGTTATGAAGAATTACCTAGTGCGCAGAAACTATTAATGCTGCAAATCTAATACTGTGTTCCCATGTTCTCGGGGTGATTGCACATATGTGTACCAAATTAGGAAATGTTAGGCCAAACCTTTCATGGTTAAAATTGTCAAAATTCAATAGAAAGACAAAATCAGGTCCCACCGACTTGGGAGTTGGATGTAACTGTGACCCACGAAATATGTAATTTATGTAGATGATTTTCTTAGAGGGCTTAAGTACATAAATAAGTATTTGTGGGAAAGTTAGATTTTGGTCCCAATAACTATGGGAGGGTTCCAGACCATATCATAAAATATGACAGCCCTTTCTGTCATCCAACCAGCAAAAAGCAAGTCAGAAACTGTGCCTTTGACCAATCAAAGCATTAGGGGTGTGGGTTGTAAGTCTGCCCCTACCATAAACTTGAGTGATGTCATTTGGCAGGATAAATAAGGGAACCTCAAAACACACAGAATGACTGACTCCTGACTCCATCCTGATTTCTGCGTGGCGCCCTGTTCCTGAATTTTCCATCTTGTTCCTGATCCAGATATCTTTGCAAAGCCAAGGCCTCTGCATTGCTGAACTCCTTTTCCAGCTAGGCACAAATTCTGAAGCAATCCAAAAAACTAAGGGAAGCAATTTTGATCCAGTCTGGCTTGCTACCACTAAATGCATGCCTTCTCCAAACTCGCCATCCCACTGATCTACAGTGTCCAGTAACCAGAAGGGCCAATCCAATCCAGTCCAGTCCAATCCGAGGTGCCAGTCCAGCTGACCAGAATCACCCAGCTGACCTATCCCACCAGATGTGTCCTGCTGTCCGTTGTTAGACCCGACCCGTGTGATGACCTGAACCCTTGATGGTCCAAAACCTTAAATTAAAGTGGACTGTAAGTATAAATAGGAATCATAGTAAACCATAGCATATCTTGTCTTTTCCTATCCCAATCTATAATCTATCCTCTCTTTACCTTAAGAATCTATAATATTGTCAGAATCATTATTGCAATCCTGTCTCTGATTTATCTTGCTAAGCGCCATTTCTTTAGTCATTTTCATCTTGTGTAAATCTTAACCCATGCATCCTACTTCAAGTGATCCGACTGTTTCCGCCAGGAGAGGACACTGGGGATTTGGTATTCTAGCCGTAATGCTCTAGTCATAGAGTAAAATATAGTAAATATTTTCTTGTCAAAACTGAGTTCTTTTTTTTTTCTCTAAAAACGGTTCTCATTCAACCTTGCATAACTTCCTCAATTTAATAGCTGGCTACATCCCAACCGTAAATCTGCACCCAAAAACAGTGTATTTGACCCATTTTTCTTAAAAACTGTTTAATGAATTTTAGGTGGGAATTCACAATTCTGAAAAGTTGTACACGTGTGATTTTCAATTTCAAGTATTTCCAAACTTCCATTAAGATTCAAAGTGTTTACTGTTGCTCATACTATAGGGTATGATTGTTGGCATCTTTCCCATTTTGCTCCCATAGAGATTTATATTGATTGACAGTCTTTTTCACACTTTTCATTGTTTTGCTCAGCCATTTTTTAATGTCATTTTAAAAGTGTAAGATTTCTAAAATGTTTTTCCCTCTTGTTTCGGGGGTGAAGGTTATCTTTACATTCTGTACACTGTTCTGTATTCCTGAATACCTGCTGCTCCCTTACATCTGTGTAGAATTGCTTATTTGTGAGTTGAGAAATTTGCAGGGGGAAATCTTAACTTAAGCGCTATCTTTCAAGCAAGCCAAAACTGATCTTTTCTCTGTGTTTCATAATCTGTGTTGCTATAAGTGAATTCAACTGCCTTATCTACTTCCCAGTTTGTATTGTCACCACATTGGTGATTGCTGCCCCATATATTAAAACATAAGTTTGATTTGAATTTTGAATAAATAAATAAATATTGCCTTTACCAACCAGCCTGATTCCTGGTCCATTGTGACCTGGTGGTATTTTGAGAAGGGGTGTGATATGAGTGGTATATCACTCAGAATATTGAACCTCTAGACACAATAAAATAAATAGTTCATTTGTGTACTACATACTAGGCTGAGACCAGGGTGTATTGGCTGACTGAAATCCTTAACGATACACATATAACACTGAAACCTGACACATCAGAACAATACATCCACTTCTCTTTTTTCTTTCTGTTTCACTCTCTCTGACCTATTTTCTCTATGATGATGTTGTAGTGATCATGTAATTTGATATGATGATCCTTGGTATCTTAAAACATGTGCTCAATTCTGATAAGTTGTATTTTAAAGGGTTGTAATAAACCAATAAAAAAAATAAAATTAAAAAGTCCATTATGTGTTGGCTTCCATATTGAAATTACTCCTTTTTTCCCCTGGATATCTGTTTAGGACCTGTTTTCTTTTCATTTTAAAACTCTAACAAAGCATGTAAGGTAAAGTCTTGGAAACAGAATGCATTTTAAGCGATGAAAAAATTAAATACGTTGTCTAACTTTTGAACCATTTGCTAGATTCAAAAATTAAGATTACATCTGAATTCGGCAAAGAGACCCAGATCTTATACTTATAAAAAGGATGTAGATATATGTATAATTGTTAATGCATTCATATATTCTAATAACTCTGCTATGCCTGCAGCTCCAGAGACCTGCAGGATATATCTGAATTCACAAATGTATTGTGATTCTGAATATATAGGCCTCACTAATGGCAGAGCTCCATACAAAATATTGTACAAACACTTACAGGGGAAAGACATATGTCAATCCAATTTCATCATAATCCCCAAGCAGAGGGTTAAGCCACAGTTAAACAGACAACCTAAAGACATGAAAAATGAAATGAGGCCGATCACAGCAGAAAAGATTCCTGTAAGTGTGAAGGGAACCTATCAAAGGTTATGTCCAACCAGAAATTGCCATGTCAAATGATATTGCATGGTTAGAGCATTTTGGGTATTTAAAGTTAAACACAAAGAAAGGTAGGAGTGTTTTGGGGAAATGAGCAGCAGATGAGAGGTTGTATGACCAGAGAAGAGCTGATTGGGGTTCTACCTGGACGTAGCTGATAGAAATCCTCCTTAAGAAGGCCTTTTTCCCAAAGCAGCTGTCTGCAGGAAGCTTTCCCAAACCAGAACCGGAGTGCAGGAGCAGGGGAGCAGACGGAAAGCTAGAGCTGGAAGAGTGGCCTTCAGCTGTTGATGTCCCTACCTGTCCTAGACCTAAATAAGACAAACCAAAAATGAGTACAATAACCCCATTGCATTATATAAATGTCCCAATAATTGTTTCCATTCCAAATGGCAAATAGAGTGTTTTGGGGGAACCATGTTTGCAAGCAATGCCACTAAATGGAGACTAGGCATGTAAATAAAAAATGTAGGAATTATATTTAAAATATAGTGCCCTAAAATCAAAAATTGTGCAAGGAATATTAATCTCTGACAATAACGAATAATTCCCTGAGTTTTCACAGCAGCATATTATATCTAGGATGGTGAGCATGGTTTACATCATCACTTGCAGATTTACAGGGATTGCTAAACCTCGAAAACCATAGTTTACATGCAAAAGAATCCTGAATAGAGTTTTCTACCCCTCAAAGGTAAATGGGAAGGAGGGTTTTTCTTACACTTTGTTCATACGAAAATAATGTCAATTTAAATAACCACTATCATTTGTTTTTAAACAATCTTGTGCAGGAAAGAATTATTCTACCTTAGGTAGAGTACTAATGTCAATTCAAATGTAGTGGTGATTGCTTTTCTATTTCAAATTTATTATCTCATGCTTTTGTGACCCTTTAATACATCAAGATATTTTGCTCTCTAAAATAAATAATAATTAAAGCTTCTATCCTGAACATAAGAATAGATATACGTAGTTAACCCTACCAAACATTCTTGTATTTATATCCAATTTAGAAACCAATAGTATCCAATATTTTAAAGTGAATGAATGGCATCTTAAATCAAAAATCATCCCTGATGCCAACACCTGTCAATGGTTTGAGAGAAAACAATGTGAATTAAAATGTTCTAAAGTTTATTTATTTGAATGTTTTTCTGTTTTCCTTATTCAATGAATAATGACAATGTGCATGTTTATATTGGACAGGATTATATTATTTGTCTAGAATAGTTATTCAGATTTATTTAATACAAATTGATGTGACTGTGTATTGTGAATGTAACCATTGGCGATATAATTGCAAGCAAGTTGTCATTCTTTTTTTGTTAACAAGCTACCTGTATTACTGTGGAATATTGTGATTGACTTCCCTAGCACTGAAAGTTAGGGGACCACCTTCTTTCTTGTCCCAGGTTGGGATTGATTTTCATGGTGGAGGTTATTAACTCAGGGACATTTCTCAGTAAAAGAATTAAATGTTAGAAATTGAAATATATTCTATACATTCAAATAGTCACAAACCAAATGAGTACTACTTACTGGACATTCTCGTGGATATATCTCAAACCCTGAATAGAGTCAGAGAACCAAGGAGAAAAGTAATAAACGGTTGAGGCTGACAGCCTTGGCCCAGTAGGGTGACCACAGGTTGGAGGGTTGAATAATGTAGCATGCCAATGACTAAATGGTGTATAGAATAAATACTTAAATACTTGCTAGAGGTCTGCCACAGAAATACATTAAGTTAAGGGGGTTTGGAATTGTTGCTAGTACAATCATGCCTACAATCACTTCAAGAAACCCAGGAATGTGACCCATCGCCATACCTTGAAAATATCTTTGTCAAGGATACAAGGAAACATGTGTCCACCTGAGAATCCAACAAGCAGGCTGGCCACTATATACACAATACTATGCATATTAGATGAGAGATAGAATGGAATTCTAGAAAGGAAAGGGAGTGCATTAGGTTGATTATTTCACCTCTGAGTTTGCCATCCTGATACCGAGGACCCTATTTAGTTATAGTTAAAATCCTAGGTCCAATATGTCTAATACAAACTCAGTCTGCGTGATTTGTTAAACAATGTAATGAACTTATTATCTTGTCTCCAGTGTTCCTCTGACCACTTTGTCACATTCTCCAACAATAGTCTGCAAGAAACTGGCTAAGGTTTCTTATTCAGAAACAGGCAGGTTCAGAAGGCAGGCCCACTGTTCCTGGTGTCACAGGCGAGGTTAAACTCAAAACCTCTGACAAATCACCTAATTGACAACACAATACATCAGAATGGAAATCTAAATCTATGGCAACAGTGATCTGAGTTGGTATCAAGACTGCAATAGTGGTTTCAACATTGAGACCTGAAGACAGGGTTTGTCCGGAATAATTTTGCTCCTCTAGTTCTCACCTCGGATGGCAGAAGATTGGGTTGGTGAGTTACCCACTGAGATCAATTTGCACAAGAGAAATGTAACATCCAGCAATTCAAGGTGGTATTCAACTGAAAGGAACTGAGGCCAATTCTAAAGACACTGTGGTCATTCTCAGGCATTCTGTAGGAGAGATAGGGCAATGGTGTGTAACAGCAAAGGTATACATTAACCACCAAGGTGGCCTTGAAGTCCAGTCACTAGCTTGTTTGGCTGCTCAGACCTTTGAATGTGCAGAATCCCAACTATTCTCCCACCTGGTTGTTCATATATGGCATATTCAGAATATAAAGGCTAAGCATATCAGTAAGATATATCCATCTTATCTGCTATACTCCCTGTCTCAAGAGACATTTCATCAGACATGCAGGAAATTTGGGATACCAGAGATGCACAGGGTTACTTCTATAGCCATCTGCCAGGTTTCTTGATTCTGTGTCCAGGGCCCTGATAACTAGTTCTGGTAGTTGAATGTAATATATCTTCAAAGGCTCCTATACAACTTCACTTCATTCATATTAACATCCAAAATACTGACCAAGATCAGCGCATTGTAGGCAGAAGCACTACTGATGGCAACACATTACCCAAGAAGACCATAATTTCCTCTAATCTTGAACTTAGACATGGGGCCTCATTACACGGTAGGCGGTAAGGGAATAGCGGTACCGGTAATGGTTTACCGGTATCGCTAAATTCCCTAGCTAATCAGGACCCTGAGTGCCCGCTATGAGCGGTACCACTAATAGCGGCCAGTCCGTGGGCGCGTGACCCCTCAGGTCGGAAATAGCGGCAAGGCGCTATTAGCACGCTATTACAAGGCATGCAGGCATGCAAATAGCGGCATGGTATTGGCCGAAAAAGCCCATACCGGCATGGAGGAAATACCTGCATTGCGAACCACACGTTAAGAGACCTGAGTAGTGATCCCACCTGCCACAGGTGGCCACAACAGCACAGGTGGAGGCAATGGAGACTTGGGCAGCACAAAAGGAGCACACCGCACCCCTTCCCACACCCCTTCCCACACCGAGATGGTTGCAATACTTGCAGCATTACATGGGCTGGAGGACATGATTGCATTGCAGTACCAACAACAACAGGCAGCAAAGAGGTGTCGCAGGAGGAGAAGGATGGCGAAACAAGCCCAGCAAGCCCCACCAGTGCACCCAGTCATACCACAGAGGCAGCCAGCAATCACCAGGATTCGAGCCAGTCCATTCAATGCAACCCCTGAGCAGAGACACACCCTGTACCGCCTCGACCGGGATACCATCACCAACATTGTGGACATGATTCACAACGACATAGTGAGCCACATAGACATCCGTACTGCCATCCCCCCTCCACTGAAGGTGGTAACTGCTCCACTACCTGGCCACAGGCACCTACCAGCACACGGTAGGGCAGATGCATGGCATTTTAGAACCAGTATTCACACACACCTGGACCGATGCCCCCCTGAAGCACACAAGTGACACATATCCCTGCCACGGACAGCCCAGGAGAGCTCCAATGACAAACTTGGCATCTATTCACTGGCATGCATCCCACGTAGCATCGGGGCAATCGACTGCACCCATGTGGAAATGGTGCATCACAATGAGGCTGTCTAATGAAACAGAAAGCATTACCACTCCATCAATGTCCAAATGGTATGTGACTCAAATAAGAGAATAACACATTGCCGTGACCAATACCCCTGATCAACCCATGAATCAATGGTCCTGCGGAATTCAATGATACCACGCAAGATGGAGCGTCATGCTGGACAACGTTTGTGCCTAATTGTTGAGTAGCAGGGCAGGCACATGGCAGTGTGATATGGGTGGTGTTTGGGAGGTAGAGATGCATACTCAAACTGGTTGTGGACTGTCGTCCGTACAATAAAGGGACATACAGATGTACGCCAATGTCCACCAACGCAGCACACAGTGTAGAGGACACGAAACCACATGCAAGCAGCAAACAGCACAACAAAGACATCCATCCCTAACCCAATACATGACACATCTATCCACATGCACATTGCACATCATACCATACCATACATGACACAAAGATGCTACATTCAGCCAATATGCATAATCTAAATGTGCGTTGAACAACATCACAACAGATATGCGCCCTTGAGTGCATGCAAATGGATCACCTGTAGCCATTGTACAGAACTACACCCGTACACCACTACTGATGTGCCGCTTCACAGCATGGGGATATTGGAATCCTAATGGCAGTACACTAGCATTGTCATACAAAGGTTGTCTGCGCCCATGAACACCTAGGACCCATCCACACCCAGGAGATGGGAAATACTGCCGGAGGCATGCATGGTGCACGTCCATTTGCAGGGACTAGCTTACTTTCTCACATTGCAGTTACACTGATCATCTCCATGCATGCTGGGATTTGTGGATGGCAATCAGAATGCTAACATGTCCCGGTTGCAATTGAGGTGACGAGTTACAAGGCCCCGTTGTCCCAGCCATGCAGGTGATGCTGCTTATCCCCTGAAGATTTTGCTCCCTACCCCTATACGGACCCCACAGATTGACACGAAGAGGAATACAACCTTGCACATAACCGTACCCGTGTCGTGATTGGGAAGGCATTTGGCCTTCTCAAGGCACGGCTCTGGTGCCTAATCTGGCCGGGTGAGGCCCTCCTGTACGGCCAGGACAAAGTGACGAAGATAACCATGGCATGTGTCATGCAGCACAATGTGTATCAGAGGGAATGTGCCTATGCCCCCTGACATTGACATGCAACCACCTGATGAAGATGATGTTGATGGGGATGAGGATGGGGGAAATGGGCCACCAGGACATGCAAGAGGCGATGTCCAGGGGGGATACGATGTGCGTCAGCATCTGATATATCAAATATTTTGAGAGACAAGGGCCAACAATTTTGGATGGAGATGGGCATTGTTGCCCTGCTGTATGTGGTGAGGCGCAAATGGACCCTGTCCCCAATAAAGTACACATACACAATGATGAAGACCAAGCCTGTGTTTCAACTTGTCAACAGTGTATTATGCATAATTCGTGAACAAAAAGTGTATGGCCCCAACTGTGCAAACACCCTTTCCCCCTCCCCCCAATACACTCCCAAAAACACCCTTTCTCTCCTCCCCCAATACACTCCCAAAAACACCCTTTCCCCCTCCCCCAATACACTCCCAAAAACACCCTTTCCCCCCTCCCCCAATACACTCCCAAAAACACCCTTTCCTCCCTCCCCTCACAACACTCCCATGTGTGGCTTGTAGTGCATAGGTGTCCTGGTGCACATGTGCCAGCTAGTTCTTGCTGGCCCTACTTCTCCTGCCCTTCACCGCCATTGGGAGGTTGGGATGGCGTGCGCCTCATGGTGCGCAGGGAGTGGCGGCGGGGGCTTGTCTGACGGGAACTCACAGAGGAGGATGTGCCCGGTTGATCCTGTGGTGGGGGGGTATTGTCGCTCCATGGCGTCCGCAATGTGTGTGAGGACCTGCCTCAGTTGGGCCATTTCCTCACACATCCGGTTTGTGCAGGCCTCCATGCCCTCTCTTGTCTGGCTTGCATACGACCTGAACTCCTCCCTCAGGCGGGCTGCCTCTTCCATATGCTGGCCAACCAGCGCAGTGATTTCAACCTGCCTCTGGCTGATGGTTGCCAGGTCATGTTGACTGCGTCCAGCTCTTGGGGTGGCTGCTGCGTCCTGGTCCATGCCTCTGGCATCAGTTGAGGACACCTGAGGGCTCCAGCGCCCTTCCACTTTGTCATTGCCTGATTGTCCATGGCTACTCGATTGTGATGGTGGCCGTGGGCTTGGCTCAATGGATTGCAGGGGGCTGGGGGCCTGCCTTTGCATTTCAACGTCAATTGCCTCCTCCACGTCCGACAGCGGCGCAGTGGCTGCTACCTCACCAGTGGAACTGGTGGCAGCAGAGTGCGGGCCCTCCGTGCTTGTTTCCAATGACAGGGGGAACACTGCCGTGGGTGCAGCAATAGGGGCAGCCGTGGCTTCAGGCCGTGTTGCACTGGCGCTCTTGCTGCCTTTACCCCTCTGCTGCTGCTCACTCCTCCCGGCGCCCCTTGAGGTGGTGGCGATGTCCCCTGTCTCATGTGTCCTGGCCTTTATCTTTGCTGAGGGAGCAGGTGTCACAGTGCCCGGTTCATCACTGTCTGTCTGTGATCCTGTAGGGGACAAAAATAGGGAATATCATCGGTTATGGTTCTACGTGCCTTAGGCAGAATGTTTACGTTATGCCGCTCTATGCATTGGTACCTCTTTAGTTGGGAATCCAGTAATGGGGATGTCGGGTGGGTCATGCATGAATGGGTCTGTGTTGCATGTGTATGTGGTGATGCATGCATGTATGTTTGTGGCTGGTTCCATGGGCTGATTGTGGATTTGGGGGGCCCCTCACTGTTCACAGTGCATTATTTCATGTGTACACTCACCTCCATCTGATGAAGTGGGCGCACCATGCTCCATGTCTCCCACTCCCTCAATCGATTCCACGCCAATTGTGCTGGCGCAGGTCTCCTCCCACTCCCGGAGTTTTATTGGGGAATCAGCGTCACCTCCTGTGGCCATAGCTAGGTTGCGATTAGCAGCCAGAATGCCGAGGACCCGGAGCCGTAGGTCATCCCACCGCTTTCTGCAGTCCTTGACAGTGCGGGTGATGGTGCCCAACGCACTGACCTGTGGGCAACCTCTGCCCAGATGGCCTTTTTCTTGACGAGGGTCTCACGCCACATGTCATTGGCGAATACTACATTGGCATTTGCCGCTAGGGACTGTGTTAGCATGATCAGCTCCTCGCTGGTGAATTTTTCTTTGCACTGCCGATCTGCGCCTTTCTTGACGGCCTTTGGCATCTTCTGGGTATCCGGGATGATTTGGTGTTGGAGTCGTGTGGAAACAGGTCCTGGATGCAGAGGATGGCAATGGATTGTGTTTTTAAAGATGGCTGCCGTGCTCTTTCCCGTTCCTGTGCGATGACGCTATTTCCATTTCCGCAATTTTACGGTCACCGCTAAAGGCGGTGACCGCTATTTGCATGTAGCAGGAGGGCGGAAGTGCTATCAGCACTTTCGTCGATGGTGGTAAGGGACTTTTTGGGGTCTTTTGCAGCATGGCGGTAGGGTCATTACCGGCCTGGTGCTGCGCTCGTGTCCGCGTACTTGTAATGCCACGCTATTAGCGGCATCAGGCCAAGGCGGACACGTTAATAGCGCCATGCCGGTAATGGCCGGATTTTACCACCTACCGTGTAATGAGGCCCATAGACTGAGCCCTCTTCCTACCACTATCCATGCTCCCCTGAACCCTGTGGTAGCCGCCCTGTAGTTATGGTTAAGTTGCTCAACTCATAGAAAGAGCAATTGTTCATCAGCTTATAACTTTGCTGCCCCCAGATGAATCCTCAGCAAACTGCAAAAAAAGTATATGGCCCCCTCACAATGATTTTGCGAAGTTCGATGCGGTTTTGTCCAGGGGGGCAAAGTTTTAGGGGGGTCCCAAAATTTGTGGAAATCCTCATAGACACAATGGAGAAATAATTTTGGTCACATGTACAGCCCAAACCGCTGGATGGATATTTACCAAATTTGCACTAGGAGTGGCAGCTTAGTCCCGAATGTGTGCTTTTGTACATTTGCTGTAAATCCATCCAGAAATTTTATATAAAATGGACAAAAATAGGTACAAAAAATGTGTGATATCTGGGTACTGTCCATGACTGATTTCCTGATTCAGGGTCCGCGGACAAGTCTGGACCAATCAGGGGGTGGCTCGAAGTCCGTGGACACCTAAAACGCACACTGATTGGATGGCCATGCACCCAAGAGTCTGCCCACTGGTTGCAAATACTGTAATAGAATGTGTACACAAGTAGACAGGGTGTGTGGCAGCTGGCTTATTGGACTGTCCTGAGATTTGTGGGTGTATGAGAGTCTGTGCAGTGGGTGCAAGTAGTGTAATAACATGTGAACTGAAGTGGATAGGGTCTCAGGCGCCTGCCTTATGTGTGTGGGTTGTGGTCAGTGGGCAGGTTTTTGGGTGCATGGCTGTATTATGCTGTAGTGGTTGTGGCCAGGACCTAGACTCTTGAGTGCATGGCCTGAGGCCGTAGACCGTAGGCCATACATCCAAGAGTCTAGGGCTTGGCACAACCACTGCAGCATAATACGGCCATGCACTCAAGATTGTGACACTGGCTTATGGATTGCACAAATATGTGTATAGAAATGCAATTTGCTAATTACAAAGAAGCATGACACCAACAATGGTATACTCACTGTAAATATTGTTGAGGCACTGTACACCTTTTTTGAACTCAGTGTAGAATACTGTTGAAGTGGCAATAGCAGATTTGAATATTGCGGCACTGTGGGCACATATTGTCTTTATAGCATCTGCCCACTGGCTGAAAGTAGTGTCACAGTATGTGTACAGAAGTGGTTAGGGTGTGTGGCAGCCCACTGGTTGCAAGTAGTGTAATAGTATGTGTGCAAAACTGGACAGGGTGTGTGGCGGTTGGCTTATTGGACTGTCCTGAGGGTTGTGGCCACTGGGCAGATTCTTGGGTGTATGGCTGTATTATGCTGTGTTAAATGTGGTCAGCTACTTGAGTCTTGGGTGCAATGAGACCATGCACGCAAGAGTCTCTCCACTTGCTGCAAGTAGTGTAATAGTATGTGTACAGAAGTAGACAGGGCTTCTGGTGGTTGGCTTATGTGTGTGGGTTGTGGCCAGTGCACAGATTGTTGGGTGCATGTCTGTATTATGCTGTGGTGATTGTGGCCAGCTACTAGTCTCTTGGGTGCATGGCCACAGGCCATACACCCAGGAGTCATCCCACTGGCTGCAAGTAGTTTAATAGCATGTGTACAGAAGTGGACAGGGTGTGTGCAGTTGGTGTATTGGACTATCGTGAGGGCTGTGCCCACTGGGAAGATTCTGGGGTGTATGGCTGTATTATGCTTGTTAATTGTGGTCAGCTAATATAGAGTCTTGGGCACCCAATAATCTGTCCACTGGCTGCAAACAGTATAATAGTATGTGTAGAGAAGTGGAAGGTGGCTTATTGGACTACCCTGAGATTCTTGGATGTATGAGAGTCTGTGCAGTGGGTGCAAGTAGTGTAATAGTATGTGAACTGAAGTGGATAGGGCCTCAGGCACCTGCCTTATGTGTGTGGGTTGTGTCAGTGGGCAGAGTTTTGGGTGCATGGCTGTATTATGCTGCAGTGGTTGAGGACAGGCCCTAGACTCTTGGGTGCATGGCTGGAGGCTGTAGACCATAGGCAGTTCAAAACCCATCCCCTTTAATTTTATTTTAGAGTTTTTTTGAAAAAAGATCTGCGGTAAAAAACCCTGCAAAAAAAATCCCGTGATGAAATGACGGTGTACCATGCAAGAGATGGAGAAAACTGTTCTCTGCGTACATACATGTCTTTGAAACGAAGGAATCGGGGTGCTGGGCATCCTATCCTTTTATCTTCTGAAGGTTTGTCAAAGTGGATGTTGACAAACTGAATGCTGTTGTCACGTGGGTATGTCTGGAAGCCAACAACTGTACCAAGTGCCCCATTAACTAAACCTTGCTCCACGTCAAGGTTACGCTTTAGCAGTTATTTAGTCATGCTGTGGCTTGTCGACACATAGGTACTGTCATACCGTGCACATCCAGTTTGTCTGTGGAGTAAATTTGCACTATTGGTTGCATTTCTTTTTTCAACAATGTTTCATTGAATTGTGCACAGCTTGCGAGGGTTGGCATTAAGGACATACATTTTATATTTTTGTGTGCTAATTGTCCCATGACATCAGTAGCAGATGTGTTATGCCCGTATAGCTCATGGATGCGTCTGCTATTTAAGATAGACTGTGCTTCCTTAGAAAGCACATGAATCCAAATGTTTTTCAAAATGTTAGCATAGGTGAGGTCTGCAGACTGACGCATGTTTTCAGTTCATTCTCTGTATTGGAAATGTTGCAGCAGATTTACATTTCCTATGCTGCCAAGTGTGTTATGGCACAATTTGTGTCCTAATGTTTTAAAAATAGGTTTACCTTTCACTAGTGTTAATTGAAGAAACTCTCTGAAAACAATAACGTGTTTTCCTCCAAAGACTTTGTTATACTCCGTTTTAAGGGTCTCTTTCAATCTGAGGTGAATCAAAGCCAACATTAGGTTGGAGACCATGCTCACCTCATCTATTAGGAACATATTCATTTGTTTCAAAACTCTGCATAGCTCCATAGCAGCTTCTGCTGAAAGTTTGTAGTAGTCTAATTTGTTTTGGTGTTCTACTGGAAGGAGTAGCAATGGGCCTCATTACGACCCTGGCGCTAAGGGGTTAACGGCGCCGTAAAAGGCTGCGGTGCCGTTAACCCCTTAGCGCCTAATTACGAGGTCCCTTTGCGGCTCCCGACCTTAATGGCTGGTCTGGACCAGCCGTTAAAGTAGGGACCCGCAAAGGGACCTTGAAAGTAATTACGATACCGCAATTTGCGGTACCGTAATTGCACCTTCCCCATTCCCATTGAGCCCTATGGGGCAAAAATGGGAATGGGGAAGGGCCAATGTGCATGAGGAATTACCGCCCCGCCAACTTTGGAATGGGGTGGTAATTCCCCATTGCACCATGGTGGACTCGTTACAATACCGGCAGCAACCATGGTGCTAATAGCGCCATTGGTTACCGCTGGTGTTGTAATGAGGGCCAATGATTGTAAAGTAGCACCACCTATGTTTTAGGCAGCTAAACCTGTGGAGCAGTTACAACAGCTGAAATCTTGTTTGTCAATTGTTGGAGGAACTTGCTGATAATTTTTATTAAGAATGTTTTGCCTGAACCAGCTTAACCACTTACATACAGGAGCACAGGTTTATAGTTTTGACAGGTACATGTTTTAGTTTCGTGCTGCAAACCATGTTCAATTTCTTTAGTTACTTCTAGGAAAATGCTATGCTGTTCATCATTCAGTTATGATTTCCATAGAGCAAAGTTTTCTTCAGATTGCTCATACTGAAACATGGTGTTTCTTCTTTAGTCATGGCTAATTCTGCTTCCTTAACTATCAGTGGCTCCCCAAGTGGTTCTTGGCTTCCTGTAAGAGAAGGTTGATTGCTCTCAGGAGTTAGTTGTGCTTGAAGTTCTTCCTCTTGTTGGCGTTCATTGTCCAATATGTTTTTGCACTGTTTAAAGTTTATGGGCCTCATTACACGGACGACGGTAAGGGTTTAACGGTACCGGTATTTTACTGGTACCGGTAAAACCCTTACCGCATTACTACGAGGTCCATTTGCGGGTTGGGGAATTTAACGCCTGCTAAATGGGAATGGGGAAGGGCAATGGGGGAAGGGGGAATTACTGCCCCACCAACCTTGGAATAGGGCGGTAATTCCCCTTTCCACCAAGGCGGTGCCGGTATTTTACCGGCATGGACCAATGTGCTAATAGCACCTTGGTCCACCGCCGTCCGTGTAATGAGGCCCTATATCTGTTATAGTGCTTTCACTTGCATTGAAAGCATCTTCATAGGAGGCATGGGTGTCCAATAAATCTGCTTCTTTTCTCCATGGTTTAAAAAGTTGCAGTAGGGACATGTAGTAAAGTTCTCTATGTTGAGGTGTTTTTAATGATAGATTCATATAATTAATCAGGCTGGGTTTGTTAAGTTGAACCAGGCTGCCCTCACAACTTTTAACTATGTATTTACTTTTTTTCTCATCTGGTTTAATATTATTTTTGTATGAGAAGTTTTGGGCTATGTGGTATAGACACATGGTTTCCAAAGCAGTACTCCTGGTAGAATTTGTCCACTAAATTGTTTTTTCAAAATGTCCTGGCTGTTGGGATCATTTTTGGCTCTTGTTTCTATGGGCCTCATTACGAGGTAGGCGGTAGCCATGGTGCTATTAGCACCATGGCTACCCCCTTACCGCATTCCAGGTCTGAGTTGTCGGAATAGGGACTTACCGGGTCATTTCAACCTTGGAGGACCCGGTACATCCCCATTCCAAAAACCACTCCCCATTCCCAATCGAGCCCCCATAGGGCTCAATGGGAATGGGGATGGAGCTAGTAACGTTATTAGCTCCCTGGTCCCTTAGCGGCTCCCGCTAAGGGTACCTGCTAAAACCAGGCGCCCATAGCGGGACCCGCTAAGGGACCTCGGAATATAGCGGTAAGGGTTTACCGGCACTGGTCTCCTTACCGGTGCCCGTTAACCCTTACCGCCACCTCATAATGAGGCCCTATGTCTTGGTATGATTTGAGAACTCTTTTTCTGGATGCAGCAGGACCAAGGCTTAGCCAGACTATGTTTTCAGATTTCCCATACAAGGCTGTGCTGGTTAAATGATCTGTGGCTTCATAGCAGCCACTTTCTCTATGAGAGAGCATTTTTATGCCAACGCTGTATAGTTTTTTTTGACAGTGTTTTGTCAGATGATATGCCATCCCAGAGGTCTCTTAGCTCTCTTTTCTCAGTTTTGGTTAAGTAGGCTGTGACATATCGTGCAACTGCTGTGGAATTGTCTGCAATGTCCTGCACATCTATGTTTGCATTTCACAGGAGGGCAATGATTGCATTGTAATCATTGATGTACTCTGAACCTCGGTTCTTTTTATGCAGTATGTTTCCTTAGGAGATTTGTCTTTCACACTTTGTCTAACAGAAGACATGAAGCTGTTAACTTGTACTTTTGCTGATACTGGTCTAGGGAAACCAAAGCAGCATTTGTATAGTACTTGCCTTTGTTTTCATGTCTGCGCTAACAATACTTGCCACATTTGTGTCTTTGAAACCACAAACTTTGCTCAGGTAGTTCACTATGTGTGCTTTCTGAAAGGATTTTGCAAGTGACAAATTTGTGAATGAACTGCAAACGAGTGACATCACTGTACTGACCAAATCTAGGAGCATCTTTAATCCACATAAGCATGTGGATGCGTGGTGCTCCTCTGGATTTATATTCTTTTCTCCAAAAGAAGTGTTGCAGGAATTTTGGGAGGAATTGTTTCATTACAAATGAAATGGAACATGGCAATAAAGTGGTGATGGAAGTACCTTGACACATCTACAGGGTCAAGATAGCAGAGTTCTCCTGGTGTTTTCAAGTCTATCCCTGCTTTGTTTTCATTTGCTATGCATAGAAAATTGTGCAAGTATTCCCATGCATACTCTGCACAACTTAAAGTGACAAACCATGTGGGTGGGCCAAGGTTGCATAGCATACCCGGACATCTGTGTGATGTCGGAACCAGTATTCTTTCATACCAAGCATGTTTGACAAGAGATTTGTAATACTTGACTGTAAAACTTCATCTTTCTATTGCACCTTTTGAAGTAGCTGCATGTTTAAAAAATTGGAAGAGGAGGTGGAATATGTATTCAACGTTTTGTCTGAATCTGAGTTCTTCAGAATGCATTCTTAAACAGCGGTATTCTAATGCTGTTATTTGTGTGCATCTTTCATCATACCTTCCACCTTTTTCAGTAGGAAAGAGTAGAGGAAAGGCTTGTGCTTCTACACTTTTTTCCCATATGCTGATTGGAGATCCTTTGGCTTGCCGCATTTGAAATGTTTCTAGTGCATTGTCTATGGTGTCTTTGGAGTGCAGTGGGTGAATTGTATACCGGTCTGCAATATTGGAGACTGTAGTAGGATCTAGAAGTTCAAATGGGCCAGTTGATGGGGAATCCTGAATTATTTCGGTGGTTTCTCTCAGGTATTCTTCAATGTTGATTTCTTTAAAGTATTCATTGTTTTCTTTAAGATATTGCAGGGCTTCTCTAACTTTGTGTAAGCCTACTAGTTGCTGCTAATTGTTTTTGTCTTTTGTAGGTACACCAGTCACTAGGATAATCAAAGATGACTTTACTTTACTTTATTTATACATTTATATAGCGCGTCCATGGACCCTAAGGCGTGAGGGCGCTACAAGACATATATGACAAATAACAAAAGTTATGGGAGAACAGGTGTGAAAGCTGAAAAGGAGAAGTACTCAGGTAAAAACTGTACATAAATTAGTTAAAAAGATAAGTCTTCAATCTTTTCTTAAAAATGTCAAGTGACTCAATGCATCTCATGCACAATGGTAGTGCGTTCCAGGCCTTCGGACCCATGGAGAAGAAGGCTGATTTAGCCACTCTGGTGGTTAGGCATTTCAGTTCAGATAAGAGGTGCAGATTATTAGACCTTAATGTTCTAGTGTTGTTTCTCATGGTAAGGAGCTGTTGCAGATATTCAGGCATGTTAGCAGATCTGCATTTATGTACTAGAGTCAAAGTCCTGAATACAATTCTGGACTCTACGGGCAGCCAGTGGAGTTCATGTCTTGCCGTTCAGACGTGATCTCTGTATTAAAGTTTCATAACGGCTCTAGTTGCCCCGTTTTGGCATACTTGCATGCTGTTACAATCAGACGTGTTAAGTCCCATAAAGAGACTAGAGCAATAGTCTATTTTTGAGCCTATTTTTGCTCTAGCGATGGTCTGTGCATTATCTTGGGATATAAGGGGCCTCAAGTGAGCTAACAGTTTGATATAATAAGCACAGTTGATACCAGACTACTAACGTGTTGTTTCATAGTCATATGTTGGTCAAAGGTCACTCCCAATGTTTTCACCTTTTTTAAAGGCATGATAGATTCATCTCCCATCTGAAAGCCATCATATTGTGGGCCGAGTTTATTTATGATGTGTGGGGATCCTATGACCAGTAGCTCAGTTTTTGATTTATTCAAGGCCAACTTGTTGTGGAACATCCAAGTTTTGAATAGGGTAAAAACTCTATTGATGGCAAGTTTGTCTGCACTGTGAGAACCAGAGAGTGTCATCCGCATATTTGGTGAATATTATGTTGTCATGGGCAAGCATTGTGAACAAAGGAGCTGTGAAGATATTATAAAAACAGGGGGAGATACAGGCACCCTGGGGAACGCTGCAGGTGATTGTGACAGATGCAGATTCTGCTGTGCCGCAAAAGACTCTGCTATCACGGTTGTTAAGGAAGGATGAGACCCATTTACATGCAAGGGGGGAGAAGTTAGCTACTTCACACAACCTGGTGGCCATGATGTCATGGTCCACCAGGTCGAAAGCTGCTGAGAGATCAAGTAGCATAAGTAATGAGGCTTCCTTATGATCCATACGGGACATTAGCTTGGATTTGAGTTCTAAAAGCGTGGCCTCGGTTCCAAAGCCAACTTGGAATCCCGACTGATGATTGTTTAAAATAGGATTTTTTTTAGATGATCTGCAATTTTAATGTAGGCCACACGATCAAGGATTTTAAGGAGGAATGCCGTGTTAGTAATCGGCCGATGGCTGTTTGGCATATCAACTGAGAGGCCAGAATTGATTTATTGGCCGTTGCACTGCCAGAGTGTCTACATTTTTTTAAAGAGCTTATGGCAAATAAACTACTTTGCAACGAATGCCTTTCAGTAATTCAGAAGGTAGCAACTTGGCTGTTATCGGTTGAAGGCATATTATCGCTTGAAATGGGTGCACTGTTTGGATTACAATGCTCTCATACAAATTAAGCTGTTGGAGTGGTTTTGGCAGTGGGAATATTTCCAAGTTGTTAGTGATAGCCCACGAAAGTTATTCAGTTTTTGGTTATTGTCAAGTTTTCCATTACAATATGTGCAAAGTATTGAGGGGTTAGTAATTTCGTATTTGTTTTCTGCTATATGAAAGAGAGCTATTTGGAACCCTTGGGATTCCTCATTGTCTTCTATTTTGTGCATCATATCTACAATTTTGGTGCTCTTTGTATAAAATGTTCTGCGACAACGCACACATACTTGGTTTGGTACTTCAGCAGATGTGCTTTAAAACTTTTCTATTTCTTTTTTGTACGTGTATAAAAGAAGGTTGGCATCTGCAAGGTTGTCGCTACTCTCTTCTAAAGTTACTGGATTTTGTAAGTGCTCTTCGCTTCCAGAATATTTGCTTTGGATGTGGTCTATTTCTTCCAGCAGTTCTTTGGCTGTACCACGTAGAATGTGATTTAAATACTCCAGTGCTAAAGCAGGACTTTTTGCATAGTACAGTCTCTGAACGAGATTTTGTATAGTACAATGGTGTGTTGCTAACATTTTGATATATTGCAAGGTGCTTTTGCAAGCAGTCCTGGAAATGCAGGCTAATGAATGTCCTCATAGTCCTGTGTATTTGCGCACTGGACAGGAGTCCATTGTTTGTAATATTTGAATTTTTAATTTGTCTTTGTCTTTCACATACTGATTGAAGAACTTCTTCAATCAGTATGTGAAAGCCAAATTTTAAGGATTGTTTTCGTACATTACACATTAAGGTACACTGCGATTTGTAGACGGGCTGGATTGGTTTGGTGGAATGGAGATTTGATTGTAATTTTGTTGGAGATATTCTTGCAATCAGCGTTTCTACTGCCATAATGGTACTGTCTACCTTTTCATACCCGTGGCCACTGCTATGTATGGCAACTGGGTGTGTTTGCTCTTGTTTGTATGCCTCTTCATTGAAATATGGCTCTTTGCTGGTTGTGTGAATCCACGCACTTGCACAGATGTTTGCAAAGGTATTTATGTTGATATTGCATATATTGCGAAGTACTTTTTGTAGTAAACTAATTAATTTTGTTAGTGGTTTCATTCTGTTTAAGATTAATATAAATAATTTCCTTTTGAGGAGCATTGTGCTATGAGAGCTTCCAGGATCAGTTTTCTGTGGTAAGTTTTAAGGGTTGAGTGTGATTTCTTCCCTGTTTTTATTAGGTTCTAAAGGATTCCTTGCTGGAACATTTTTTGTAAGAATATGTTTTTGGAATGCTTACTTGTGCTATGTTAACATTCGTAGATGTAGTGTTAGCACTACTGGTAGTTGCATTCTTTTTAATATATTTAGTTTTAGTTTTACATTTTGGAAGAGAAGACACACTTTTTTCCTGCTACCTGGTTCTGTTTTGCTCAGTGACTGTATTAGCTGTTTTGTTTGAACTTTTTGTACAAAGTCTGCTAGAGGTGGAGGGCCATTTTGCATGGTTTGAGTTGTATCTGCTCTATTTCTGCATTGTTTTCTATCGAGTTGCTTTTTGGTAGGAATGGTCTTGTGTATGTTGGAGAAAAGAGGAAAATGTGGGTTTGGAAGTTGTGCAATGTACTTGTGTGTACTGTGCATGAGTGTCTGAATATGAGGGCAGGTATTCATGGAGGAGTGTAATTTTGCATAGGCCTGTTACTTTTGGTTGGGAAGGTTGTACTGGTATGTGTGTGTGTTCCTGTGGGAAAGGTTTGCTTCAGTGTGTCTGACAGTGTAATGTGCTTGAAGAAGTAAGGACATTACAATGTCTTTATAAAACTAGTGGGTATTAACATACTGGTGTTCTGATGACAATAGAAACAGTGGAGCTGCAAGGTGCAATGAGTAAGGGTGAAGCGAGTGCTGTGAAGTTGGATAAAATTGTCTAGGCTACAATACAACACTGCACTGTCTGAGTGAGAGGCAGAGAACTACAACAGTACTGCACTTACTTTGTTGTATTTGAAGAGTAGGTTTCTTCTGGGTTTTATCTTCCAGCAGAGACATCACTGACTTTTAGGAGGCGGTTCTTCGCTGCAATTACAAAAGAAGGAAGTTAGTGGGTATGAGTGGTAATGGTACAGTAATAACATTAGGGGAACACATTATTTTAGATTGTAGGAGGATTTGTTAAAGAGTTAGTGTGTGTGTGCAATTATACAGCACAGCATACGAGTGGGGTCTTGGGAGTATTAGCATAGTTGGTATGGGGATCAGTGCTGCAGTGATAACTGTTCCCTATGGGGTGCATATTTGAAGTTTGTGAGATGTTGTTGCCCTACTTGTTTTGGAAATGGATTAGTGCAATTCATAGTAGAGTGAGAAAAAGGGCAGAAAGATGTAGAGGTTGGAAAGGAGAATGTTACTGTGTGTAGAATTTTGTTAACTTTCTCACACATAGATGCTTGCTACATGAGTGCAGACATCCTTTTCTGTTGTTTCATTTATTTATCCAAATGTACAGAAAGCACTCTTTCCAATGTACACATGCATTTATCTGCTTTCCTCAAAATGGTGCATTGTGTCAGTTATGCAATGCATGCACTTGCCATGCTTTTCTAACATACATGCAGTTTCGCTTTTTAGTGTGCATTCTGGGCATTTGACATAGGATCTGGCACTTGAATGTGCTGTGCAAATGTTCCTTATGTGTTTTTTTATTTAGAAACATCACAGGAAGTGGTGCTAAAATTGAAATATATGGTTTGCAGCTGTTATGCTAATGGGCAGTACAAGAAAACTGCAAAAGCAAACAGCATTGTAAGTGAGATGGTGCATATGAGAGTATGATTATTGAGTAGGTTATGCAGGGCAAGTGACAGGCACCCTGTTCGTATGCATGCAATCTATGTACTTACTATGCTTTGGCAACATACATGCAGTTTTCATGTTCTGTGTGCATTACAAAACATATGCATAACTGTAGTTTGTATTGGTGGGTGTAGATGTGGATGAATCTGGAAGTAGACATCTTGGAGAGTTTTACAGTACTTTTGGATGCAGGTGCTTGGGAATCATAGGAGACCTGTGCTCTGAGTGTTGAACAGTACATCTGCAGTGTTGTACTGAGTTGATAGAGTAAGACGTAGAGATCATGGATGTGATTGGTGGATGGTTGTGGGACTGCTTACTAGTAGCCAATGAGAGAGTGCTGCAAAGTGTGAAGTGGAAAGGGAAGAAGGGCTGCCCCAGTGTTATGGGATCCGCGTACACTGCAGTATTTCACGGATCACATGCGCTACATTTGGGGCTTCTCAGCATGCCTTGCATGGAAATGGGGCTGAGGGTATTAGCCAATCAGGTGTTAAGGGCGTGATTTAAAGAAAAGGAGGGTAACACCTTTTTCATTGCTGTCTTGGTTGTGTTATGAAGATGGCTTGAGTTATTGAATGGTATGGATAGTGGTAGATGTCTTTGTATGTGATCTGGAGAGGTATGCAAAGGCAAGAAGTGTTTCTGCAGATCTTGGTTTTCCAGGCCCAGAGGCATTATAGTGCATTGTGCCTGGCCGCAATTTGCAGGTACTGATTGCTCTTTGCAGAAACATGGCTACTTTTGGTAGTCCTGATGTTTTGGTGGTGCACTGTGGAGGAGAGCATTTGGGCAGCATCAGTGCTCCAAGTTTGGTTCCTGTATTGAAGTTGTTGGTGGAAGAACAAATGCTGCTTTTCGCGACTGCAAATATGTTTTTTTCTGAAATACTAGCAAGAATACAATGGAACAACCCCAATGTCTTAAATACCCAGCAAAATGTTGGAAGGTGCCTTGTTAATAGAGGCATGGGTATAGTTTTGCAACGTGCTGAGATGTCTGTTTTCTCCAATGACAACATTTTGTTGTCCTTTCTTGGAAATGCTCATTTTTTTTGCAATCTAAGGGATGCTTTTCATAGGTTGATGTAAGGCAGTAAGGAGGAAAAGAAGAGAAAAAAATCACCCCAAAAAAGAGAACAAAAGGTTTTTGTTCAGTCGCTTCTAAAAAAAAAGGCTCTTTTCAGAGCCACCACAATAGAGGAAATCTCTACATCTTGGTTATATTTCTCTCCCCACCCCCTTAAATTGTCTGATTTATCTGCAAACTCTGCAGTAGTTTGCGGATCGCACGTACCACATTTGGGACTTTTAAGGATGGCAGGCATGGAAATGGGACTATGGAGGCCAGTAGATTGGTCAATAAGGTTCCCTGGGTGTGGTGTGCAAGGATAGAGTGCGGGAGAGGCTCTGTTTGCTGAGAGGAGTGCAGATGGATGTGGCTATGGCTTTGTGTTTTAGGAGGCAGAGTCTCTGTATTTTGGGGGGACTCTTGGATGCATTGGTTGCAGGTGTATGCAGAGCACTGTGGAGTGGCTGCACATCTTGGATTCCCTAATGTGGATGTGCACTGTTATGGAGTGTGTGACATGAAGTGGCTGGATTTGTTTTGACGTTGTGCCACTTTTGTGACGCAGCATCATCCAGCCATCATTATTGTTCATTGTGAAATTAACAGTTTAGGCCATGTTACTGGAATCTCTCTGCAGTTTGCAATGAAGGAGGCATTTGGGAAAGTCATGGACATGTTTCCAAACTCTCAGGTAATATTTTTGCGCATTGCCCAGAGACAGATGTGGCTGCACTCTTCATTATTTGGCCGCAAAGGAGAAAGCAAGGCGCAATGTGAACAAGGCAGTTTGAGAATTTTTCCAAGATGTTGGTATGTCTTCCTTCCACAATAAAAACATTACATTTCTTAGCACCAACATTTTCCGCAGAGATGGCGTTCATCTTACTGACACTTGCAATTACCTTTTTTTGCGCGAGAATGTGTGCAGTAGGTGTTGACCCCTTCAAAACTTCCAAGAACAAAAAAGGAAACCCAAAAAGGCTTGTTTCAGAGCCACCACTTTCTCCCGGAAAAGAATGCAATGGTTTATATGCTGCCACACCCTGCATGCTTTGGGAGTCTGTGGACTACCACACTGCCTGCATAACTTTGCAGACTGTGCAGGGGCCTGCACCATTTCATTGGCACTTCTATATTTAAACTGTGAAAGGTGGCTCTGAAAAGAGCTTTTTTTATTTTTGTGTTTTTTATTTTTTTGGGATTTTTTAAACATGACACACAAGGGAAGGAAGGGTAGGGAGGGTGGGGAAGGGGCACAAACCACAGGGATAAGAAAGGGCAGATGGAGAGAGGAAAATGTTGGGTGTGCCTCATTGAGGTAGGGGGCACTTTCCTTCGTGGTGCCGCACCGCAGCCTCAAAACCACTCCAAAACTGCTCACCCCTTCAGAGTACCGTGTCGCAGTACACACACAAAACAGTGACCTTTGAAAGGTAAGGATCTACAGCGGTGCGTATGGCCTGCAAGGCTGTTTGAGGGATCTGCTGCTCCACAGGAGTGTCCCTTGTGGTGACAGGAGCAGATGCTGAGGATGCTACAGTGG
Organism: Ambystoma mexicanum; assembly: GCF_040938575.1. Taxonomy (NCBI): domain Eukaryota; kingdom Metazoa; phylum Chordata; class Amphibia; order Caudata; family Ambystomatidae; genus Ambystoma; species Ambystoma mexicanum. The sequence continues at coordinate 607,884,664 of NC_090934.1, read as the reverse complement.
AATTCAACCTAGTACCCTGTTCAAAGGGGATGACCCTCCAAACTGCTGCTTTGTGGCTAGATCTCAGGTGTTGCTGCATGGAGGTAGTCCCATAATTGTACAGCCCAGGTTTTCTGTGACTGAGTGGCACTCATTGCAGCAAACCTTGGCCACACTAGCATTGGGCTTACCACCAACTGTGGTAAAAAGCCTCCACACCCAAGACTCAAATCAGCAACTGGTAGTGGGGACTTCTACTACCTCATTATCTTCTTCCTCTTCTTCCTCCTATGCCTCATCATGCCTGTTCCCCTCTCCAGGCTCTTGGGAAGGTGATGGTGGTGTGGGTAGGGGTGGGTTGGTGGTGAGGCAGAGGCAGCAGATGCAACAGCAGTGGATGCCATTATGCAGATAATGCAGGAATGCAGGAACAAGCAGCAATCTGGTGCAAGCAGCAATCTGGTGCAAGCAACAATCTGGTGAAACAGCTACCTGGCAATCTGGCACAGTGCTCTGTTCAGGAAATCCAAAACCAGAATGAGGAGCAGCATTGGGTAATTTCCTTTTATAGGGGTGCTGGGAAGCACTTTGCGGACAGTCGGCTGCTTCGCGGACACTTCGAACATCAAGCTGGGCTCAGAAAATTCCAAAAAGTGTCCAGATCAACAGGGACTTGTATGGGACCTCTGCAAGGATGAAGTTTCACAGTAAAACACCTTGGATTGGCCCAAAAAGTGGGGCCCCCGGACAGTGTTCGCGAATAAGGACCGACGCTCATCAAGGGTGCAGTCACATGATGATGTTGCGAATGTTTGCGAATGACACGGCTGTCCGTAGGACGCCTATTGCACGGGATATGTTGTGCCCATGTGCATAGGTGTCCTACGGACAGGGTTGGGGTCCCTGCACTAATTAAAATTATGACAAATGTGCGGCAGACAGTTCCAAACAGACTCAATGTTTGTAGGACACAGGGGTTGCAATGCGCATGTGCCAGGTGTCCCCCTGACATGGATGGGGTCCCCAAACTAATTAAAGCATGTCACCGCTTTACGGACATGCCAGACAGGCACGTTATTCATAGGACCTGGGTGGGGAAAAGATGTGCATGCCCCCAAATGTTGCTGGACAGGGCTGGGGTCCCCAAACTAATTAAATGTACGCCACAACTTTGCAGACATGCCGAACAGGTGCGTTATCTGTAAGACACAGGGAATGTTCTGCCCGTGCGCCCAGGTGTCTGCAGGACAGGGGTGAGGTCCGCAAACTAATTAAAGGTACGTTGAAGCTTTGCAGACATGCAGACAGGCGCAGAGTCCTACGGACACCTGCATTATGAATGCAGACTTCCCGGACAGGCGCGGTGTCTGTAGGACCATTTTGATTAATTGCGGACATCCCAGACAGTACCGTGCTCTGCAGACTCCTAACAGAAACACACACATATAGCAACAGTATACACATAGAACTTTATGTACGCACATAAATACACACAATTAGGAAAGGGAAGAGGTAGCAGAAATTGAAACATATACAGGGGAATTGGGGTTTTCCAAAGGTTGGTCATCAGGGGAGGGAGGGATTGAGGTCTCATCATAATGTCTTTACCTACAGGGAATTTGTGTGGATGGTTGGCTGTCATCTTTGATGTCATGGGTGTTAGTCTTAGCAGTGCACTGTGGTGGTGTGAGTTATGGTTGCTTAGCTTAACACAACTGGCGAATTTCTGGGGGGTTTCGGTTTTACTTGTAATCATGATATGGATAGGTTGTTATTATAAGTAAGTATAACGTCCCTATAACAACGTTTTAGCACTGAATTTGATAGATTTTTATTAGGGCAACTGAACCATAATGTCGCTATAACAATGTTTTTTCACTGAATTTGATAGGTTTTTATTAGTGCAACTTAACCATAATGTCCCTTTAACAAAATGTTTTCGCTGAATGTATATATATATATCCGGGGGGGGGGCAAAGTTATAGGGGGGTCCAAAAATGTGGGGAAATCCTCATAGATGCAATGGAAAGAAATGTTGCTCACGCCTACAGCCAAAACCGCTTGATGTATTTTTATCAAATTTGTGGCAGCTTGGTCCCGGAAGCATGCTTTTGTAAATTTGGTGTAAATCCATCCAGTAGTTCTTTAATAAATGGGCAAAAAGTAGGTACAAATATATTAGGAATATATGGGGCCAGTCCGCTGCCTCATTTTCTGATTTGGAGTCTGCAGACACTTATGGACCAATCAGAAGGTGGCTTGGTGTCTGCGGACATGAAAGATGTATGCTGATTACATGTTGAAAAACATGAGGTGCGTCATATTTTTTTTAACGGACGCCCTATTGAATCTGCCGATAATGCCCGTTGTCCGTGGACACTGTGGTTGAAAAAGGTCTGGAAAACACATTTGGAGTTATTTGGTGGCCGAAAGAGGGTCTGGAAAGGGCGGGCGAGTGGAATAAAGTTGATATAGAGATGTTTTTATAGATGCAAAAAAAGGTTTTCCAGTGCTGTTGAGTCCGCTGACATCGCCGCTGACCTTGGGCAGCATGGTGAGAAAAAAGTCTGGAAATGTCATGCCAAAAGAGGGCATGGAAAGGGTGGGGAGTGGAAAAAAGCAGTGTGGGTTCTATGGCGTCCATGGACAACACCGTAGTAGTCCATGGACCCAGACATGCCATCCAGGGCTTTTAGGGATGCCTGGCATGGAAAGAGGACATTGAGTAACCAGGATTTGTGGTTGTGGAAGAGGGGTTGAAGTGTACCAGAATACACGAATGCAAGTATTTTGTTTGTTGTGTGTAGTGAAGATGGCTATGGCTATTGCTATGGCTATGAAGAAGCAGAGTGTGTGGATGGTGGGGGATTTGTGGATCCATTCATTGAAGAGTTTTACTGAATCTCATGGCATCTCTGGATTGGAACAAGTGGAAGTTTCATAGTATGCAGATTGTGGATTAAAGTGGGTGACTTTATTACCATTCTGTAAAATTATGGTTCACTTTAAACGTCCTGATATTATTATTTTGCCTTGCGGAGCCAGCAGTTTGGGCTATGGGACTGCAGCATCTTCGCAGGACATGTTGAAAAGCCTATTGGAACTGTTTCCAGCTCTTAAGATTATTTTGTCTGAAATTCATGAAAGTCAAATATGGAGACGTCCAAACTTGTCCTGTTGTTAAATGGAAGAAGCTAGACAGCATGTCAATAAAAGTGTATGTGCTTTTTTATTTGGTTTATGAATGGCATCTTTTGATAATGCAAATATCAAATTGGATGGTGAAAATATTTTTCGAGGATATGCAATGCAATGCATTTCACTGATGTCGGAAATCAGATTTTTATTTTGAATATCCAAAATGCACTGACTTTTTTTGTGAAATATCTCATTAAGTGTTTTTTTAATATGTTAGTAGATAAAAAACAAAAACAGAAAAAAATTAGAAGTAGTTTTGTTCAGTGGAACATTTGTTTGTTCAGTATATAAAACCCACCAAAAAATAAAAAAGGTTCTTTTAATAGCAACCATTTCTGAACGAAAAACAAGTTAATTGATTTTATTTTCTCCGCCTCACGCTTGTAATTTTCCAGATGTCCACAGCCTTTTATACTGTTCGTGAACTATGCAGAATGCAAAAGGTGATTCTTTTTTAGTTCTATTTTTTAACTGTGTAAGTATGGTGGGGGATGGAAGGGAGGGAAGGGCCAGCAATGACAGATATGGAGGGGCAAGTGGACAGAGAAAGATGTTGGGTGTGCCTTGAGTGTGTGGCTACATGGCCACAGACTAAGATGTGAGTTTTTAGTGCTACTGCTGATCCGTCACCGATTCTTCTAAAACGAGGCATTCTGAGTCTGCTGTGCGAGATGGAGCTGGAGCTGTGACGATATGAATATCAAGAGAATACAGCAGTAGGAAAGCTTGAGGAAAAACGCACATGTGGAAGTGGATTCTTAGTCGGAGAAGATTGTGGGATTCTTCCGACAAAGGATACAAAATAGTGCCTGCTGGAAACAAAGAGAAGAGCTTGAAATTGTAGCATGGTGAGTCCAAAGCTTTGTGCCGTCCTGTATTGCGTGCAGACCCAGTGTATTGAAAGAGGGGTCAGAGTGACATTACTAATGGCGGTGTGCAGTAAAGCTGAAGCGCAGGTGGAAAACAACAGGAGTGCGAGGCACAGCTAAACAAGAGATACATTGTTACACCGCATGACGGGTGGAATGGCTGTAGACATACAAGTGTTTGAAGTACTCCACAGGCAGCAACAACGCATCAGAAAGGAGCGGGCGGCTACCGTGTTAATGCATATTCCTCCAAATACTGAACAAAATACTGGGTTACCAGTTCAGAAGCTCCGTGCAATCATTTGGTGTAAATGATGTTGGCTGTGCCTTAAATCCAAGGTAGGTGGTAGTGTTTCTCATCCACCTTGACCACAGCCTCAAAATAACTCCGAAATTGCTCCCCTCTGCAGAGTGGCATGTCACAGTACATATTCATTTCTTCTTTGGGAAAGTTTTCTTCTAGCCACTGAAGTGTGTTTGCCATTTCTGACATAATAAGAACTAGTAATATTTGTTTATGAGAAATGTTTATATAATGAATGGTATTAATATCATTGGGGAAATTGCTCAACTTAAAGAAAGAGTACTTTTTTGGCAGCTTATAACTTGGGCATCATTCGATGAATGGTCATTAAACTTTACAGAGAGGTATATGCTGATTGGATGTTTGAAAATGTGAGATGCGTCATAATTTAAGAAATGGTCGCCATATTGGATGAGCGGATCATGGCCTTTGTCCATGGACAGCGCAGTGAGGGGAAGAAGTATGGAAAATATATGTGGGTTTATTTTGTGGACAAAAGAGGACCTGGAAAGGTTGGGGGAGCGGAAAAAGGTGATATGGAGTTGTTTTCATAGGTGAAAAAAGCAGTGCAGGTACTGTTATGTGTGCCGTTAATTTTTCTGTCCACGGACATTATTGGTATTGGGGGGGTTGGGTGAGTCTTGTTATTTGAAGATATATTGTACATACTTGTTTTATGGTTTAATTCTATTCTGGTGGTTGTGGGCAGTGGCCACATTTTTGGAAGCATGGCCATAGGCCGTGCCCCAAGAATCTGGCCACTGGCCACATACAGTATAGTAATATGGGTATAGTTATTATAGGTACTTTAGGGGGAGTATACCATAGTTTTAATATGGTGGAATGATATAATTGAAGTTGACGACTGGACACTAAACGTAACAGAGAGGCGTATGCTGATTGGATGTTTGAAAATAAGAGGTGCGTCATAATTTAACAAATGGTCACCATATTAGATGAGCGGATCATGGCCTTTGTCCGTGGACAGCGCAGTGAGGGCAAGAAGTATGGAAAATATTTGTGGGTTTATTTTGTGGACAAATGAGGGCCTGGAAAGGGTGGGGGAGTGGAAAAAGGTGATATGGAGCTTTTTATAGTTGTAAAAAGCAGTGCAAATGCTGCTGTGTGTGCCGTTAATTTTTCTGTCCACAGACGTTATTGGTATTGGGGGGGATTGGATGAGTCTTGTTATTTGAAGATATATTGTACATACTTGTTATATGGTTTCATTCTATTCTGGTGGTTGTGGCTAGTGACCAGATATTTGGAGGCATGGCCATAGGTCATGCCCCCAAAAATCTGGCCACTGGCCACTGGCCACGTACAGTATAGTAATATGGGTATAGTTATTATAGGTACTTTAGGGGGAGTATACCATAGATGTAGTATGGTGGAATTATATAATTGAAGTTTAAATGGTATTTCCGATTGTGGTACAATTGAGGATAGTGCTCCTTGATCTCTCTTCCACCTTTAACACAGTCAACCATTCTATCCTCACTAACCAGTTACATGATACCTTTGGCATCACAGACCGAGCACTGGACTGGCTGACTTGTTTTCCACACTAACAACCCTTCTCAGCTGCAACTGGGCCATTTCTACTCCACAACCTCACTCTCTACTGCAGCATACCCCAGGTTTCTATCATATCATTGTGGTGCTTTAAAATCTATCTCATCCCTCTGGCTCACCTGATCTCCTTCTTCTCTTCTTGTCTTACCGCCATCCAGGCCTTGTGTGTGGCTAACAATGTCTGTCTCAATTGCAGTAAAACAGAGATCCTTCTTTTTGGGACACCTGTGCCTTGTTATCCTCCTACCCTATGGCCACCCTCTTTGGGCCCTCCACCCTCACCATCCTGTGAGGCCAAAAACCTTGGGGTCATCTTTGACTCCACTCTCTCCTTTATGCATTACATTTTGTAGCTTACAAAGAACATCCACTTTCAGCTTCACCTTCTTACAGGCATTCTACCGGTCCTCACCTTCCCCCAAAATCTCAATGTCTCTAGACCCCTGGACCTCTCTAGGCTGGACTACTGCAATAACCTCTTCCTGACCCCCCTTCATTATCTATGCCCCCTTCAGCTAATCTAGTATAGGGCTACAAGACTTATTCTTGGCCTCAAGCCCAGGGATCGTATTGCTGCAACCCTAAAATCTGTACATTGGCTCTGGGGGCCGCAACGATGAAAATCAAGATACTCTATCATTGACAAGGCATTCTGGGGCCTGGTACTACGCTATCTCCAACTTTGTCTTAGTAAATACTCGCCTGCTAGAGGCCTCCACTCCTCTAACTCCAATTCTCTGCTTGTAAACCGCTTTTTGTCACAGAGAGTGGGAGGCATGTTTCTCTCTACGGCCGGTGTCTCTCTTTGGAACAACCTTCCTGCTTCTTCCAGACTTGAGCTGCACTTTCTTAAGTTCTGGAAATGTCTCAAAAGTCTGCTTTTCTCTTCCTGTTTCCCTCAATCCCTTCCGTGCTAACTCATACCACTGCCACTGAGATTGGTGGCCTGGTTCCTCATGAACCTCAGAGGTTCCAGGCCATATATCTAGTGAACACCAGTACACTTCCCCCTCAGCACTGCCCTTGCAGGTCTACCACCTGGCAGCTGTGTACAACACCCTGGGGACTGCTCCGCCCAGCAGTTAGCCAGTGGCCTCACACCTTGGAATCCCTTGGCACTTTCTTCCTGGGTTCCCATCAGCAGTTGGCCATCTCTACTCCCCTTCCATTGATACACATCTCTTACTGCACAATGCATATGTGCATTTATAGCAGCACTATGTTTTTTTGTATAAGTAAGGGAAATTGAGATGCAAAAGATTTCTAGAACATTGTTAAGTGGCAGTTGGTGTGTGGACGTTTAATATGTTGGTAGGGATACATGTAGAGATTTTGGCAGTGATTGGTGGATGGATGTGTGACTGTTCGAAAGCAGGCAATCAGGGAGTTTACAAACATAAAAGTAAAAAGGGTAGAAGGGCTGTCCTCTGCGTTGGTGTGCACATGCCATCGGTTCTTTTAATGATGCATGGCCTGGAAAGGGGACTGCAGAGACCGCGGATAGTCATAAAGGTCCATGGATTATGGTCCTTGTTGTATGCTAGAGAAAAGCATTTGGGACATAAAATAGTTGCTGTACTTTTTTCTTTTTCTCTAGTATACTATTGTCCATTATTACCATTAGCATAGTACAAGATGCTCATCAAAATGTTGAAAAATCTTATTGAGTCTAACTACTTTACTGAAAAATGTAAAGTAGATGGAGTCTTTAAGATTATTTTTTTTAGTTCTATATTTTCACCGTGAAAGGTGATTCCTAAAGGAACCTTTTCGTTAACCTTCTTCTATATTCTCAAAGTGCTTTCCTTAGGGTTTACTCTCAACTCATGGTGCACATATATGGGGCAATACGCAAGCCTCAAACACACAAGTCATGTGTATACATGATGATGAACTTTAATGTTATTGACATTTTCTAGTGATGTTTCCTTCTTCCTTACTTTAGTTTCTCTGTATGTGCCTCTGATTTGTATGCATTACAGTTCTTCATATGTATTGTTTGTACTAATACAAGTATGTAGTAAGACTTCCTTTATTAGTTATTTATTCCATGTTTAACGTTACTCAAAACTCTGATAAGGTAACATTGATTATTTTACTGACACATTTCTGGGGTTTTCCAGTTTTACTTGTAACCATAATGTCCCTTTAACAACGTTTTTTCACTGAATTTCATAGGTTTTTGTTAGCACCAGCCCTGTAGTTATGGTTAAGTTGCTCAACTAATAGGAAGAGCACTTTTTGGGTGGCTTATAACTTTGCTCCCCCTAGACGAATACTTACCAAACTTTGCATAAAAAGTATATGGCCCATCTGAATTTGTTTGGCAAGTTTGGTGAGGTTTCATCAAGGGGTGGCAAAGTTATAGGAGGGGTCCCACATTTTTTGTTCTTCCATAGATGCAATGTAAACAGAAGTTTGCTCACGCCTACAGCCCAAACCGCTGGATGGATTTTCACCAAATTTGCAGCAGGAGTGGTAGCTTGGTCCCAAAAGTGTGCTTTTGTAAATTTGGTGTAAATCCATCCAGTAGTTTGTTTTTAAAATGGCCCAAAAATAGGTAAAAATAATTGTGATATCTGGGTTCGGCATCAGATTGGCCTAGAGGGTGATGTGATGTGCACAGTCATCAGATGCGCCCTCTGATTGGATGGTGAAAAGCGTGAAGTGCGTCAGATTTTTGGAAACTTCCGTCATGTTGGATTCGCGGACATCGGCTGGAGTCTGCGAACATCGCGGAAAACACATATTAAAAAACACAATATTGAACTTGTTGAACTTATCAATCAATTTCTGGGGAGGTGAGGGGTGATTGAGATGGGATATGACCGTAAGAAGCGGGTGTTTTTCATCCCCGAAGTTCGTGAACACTTCAGAGGTTCGGGCAATCTATGCCTATTTCTGCATTACAGGGTTGGTGAAAAGCAGTTTCTGGATGGCTTATAACTTTGGTGCTACTTAATGAAACTGCATGAAACTTTAGAGTTTTCTTCTAGACCTGATTCTGAATGGTATTCGAAAGTATGGAGCTGGTTTGTCAAGAGGGAACAAAATTAGAGCGGGAGTCCCAAAATATCATAAAGGCTTATACATAGGGTGCCATTTGATGAATCTGCACAAACTTTTGTAAAATGATTTTAAATCTACATATGAAGTTTTTTTTTTACAAAGTTTGGTGGGATTCTGTCAAGAGCAACATTAGAGGGGGGGTCCCAAATATAGTAAAGGCTTGAAATGTGGTGGCATTTGACAAATCTACACAAAAGTTTGCAAAAAACAATATTACATCTCGATATAAATGTTTTTCTAAAGTTTGTGGGATTTTGTCAAGAGGGGGCTAAATTAGAGGGTGGTATCAACATTTTTAGATGGCTTATAACTTTGCTGCTGTTTGACGAATGTGGACACACATTTTCATAAAGATTATAGAGCCAACCTTGAATGTTTGTGTAAAGTCTGGATGGATTTTGTCAAGTGGGGGCTAAGGTATATGACTATTGTATTTACATACATTTTGACACTTTTGAAAAAATAACACATGGGCGGTTTTCAAGCAAACTCATGTAAAGAGCATTGGCAAGGACATTAAAGCATGGTTTTGCAAATGTGCCTGTGTTTTATTTTTTGACAAGTGTCATAATGTAGGTACAAAAAATAGTGATATACCTTTGGTGACTGAGGTATAGCCTGTGGCCATGGGCAGTAGCTAGATTGTCTGGGTCATGGCATAAGGTCATGACCCAGACAATCTGTCCACTGGGCATGACCACGAGGGACGACAAATGGGTTTAAAGTGTCCATGTCCACCTGGGACTTGCTATGAATGAAACCCACATTTGCTAATGATGAAATTACTGCATTTCATTATCATAGTTTTATAGACAGGGATCTTGGCGGCAAGGTCCCTTAACTAGACTGTGTGTCGTAATGTTTGTGTTACCTCCTGTGACTTGTGAATATATTTTATACACAATCTTAATCAGAATCACATTTGGAGCAATCTATACACATATAGTTGCAATGCCGGACACAAAAAGGGTGACCCAATAATAGGTCTACATCTGGATCACAATCAAAAGTTCAAAGACAGGGGACAGTCTGTACATAAGGAGTACATTCTTGGGTTTAGTAAAATCTCGACTAAGTGCAGCAGAGACCTGATGGTGCTCACAATCATGACTGCCCAAAGAATACATACTAAAATACAGGAAGAACTGAAACTGGAAGAAGATAAATTCCTAAAGGACGAAAGCCTGCAAAATGCACGGGAGAAACTAAAAGAAATCAACAAAGCACTGGATGACTTTATGGCTAGTACACTAGAGAAAAAACATAAAAATCTGGCTAAGGACATCGTGAACTTCAAAATGTAACTAGTCTACTCATACCTCTCATCTGACTATAAGGACAACAAAGACAGGGAAAGAGCAACAAATCTGTCAAGTGCCAACTGAATCAGACGCAAGTGGGTTTCATTCACGGTTACATCCAGTTCCGGGTCATCCTCAGATGAGCAACACCAAGTCAGTGGAAGACACTCTCAAAAAGGCCAATACCAAGCCCCACCGATGGTTCCTTTTTTAGGCCATGGGGGTCCCAGAGGAGGATACTGCCCCCCCTCCACCACCACTGCAAGCAATGCAGCAATCTTTCCACTACCCCCAATGGAGACGATCCAACAGGAGGAGTTGCGGCAACTGGAGATATTGAACGAAATCCCTATTTTCAATCTTTCAGGGACATCTCTTACCAAAGTATAAACAGCAGCCCCAGCAATGGGACTATCATTTGTACCTACCAAACCCACTGACTGGTTCAAACTGGACATGGAACTATGCAACTTCTTCAGAAACATCAGAATGAAAATCTTCTTTAAAGAGCAAGTAGTACCTCCACCACCACGAGATTCAGGTCTCTGAATGAAGTCATCTTTCAACCCTAGAGATAATGAAGTCCCAGCAGCCATCATCACCTTCAAAAAGTGTGTCAAACTAGAGATCACGAAACTACAGGAAATCCCCCAGAACCAAAGACACAATTTGTCATCAGGACAAAGGACTGATCTCAAAAACCTCACAGAAAATAAACAACTGGTTATAAAACCAGTGGATAAAGGAGCAGGGATAGTGGTCCAAAGCGTCAAGCAATACAAATACATGGTGATGAACCTATTAAGTGAGGAAGGCAACTACAAAAAACTAAAGAAAGACCCCACAGCGGATATAAAGAAGAAGATCCAGGAATCCATTCGTTTTTCAGTGGAGAAGAACTGGATAACAAACGAGGAGGAAGACTTTTTAACCACCTCAGAAGAGAGAACCCCGGCCTTTTACACCCTTCTTAAGCTCCATAAAAACAAACAGCCCCCCTCTGGAAGGCCATAGTTTCCGGGTGAGGATCTATCCTGAAACCCATATGTAAATTAATAGACAATTTCCTGAAACCACCTAGTCAATCTACACCTACCTACCGCAAAGATACAATAGATACCATAACGTTTTTTGAAAACCAACCATTCAATCAAGACAATGAGCTGCTGGTCACTATGGACAATGTGAGCCTTTACACCAGCGTTCTACAAGAAGCAGCAGTGGAATGCATTAGATATCATTTAACTCACCACATGCAACAGAAGAGTGTACCCACCAACTGTTTAGTGGAATTACTCGAACTAGCCCTAACAAACAACTTCTTGTTTGAAGAAACCTTCTACATCCAAACCAGAAGGACTGCCATGGGAGCTGCATTTTCCCCCAGCATGGCCACAATCTTCATGGCCGAATATGAACAAAACTATGTCCTTAACATTAATAACCTCTTCAATGACAAAATATGTCTCTGGCGGAGGTATATTGATGACATCATCCTCATTTGGAGGAGTAACAAGAACACCCTGACAATTTACTCATTTGGATTAACAGACAATCACAGGCAATAACGTTTACAATGACGAACAATAACACAGAAATCAACTTTTTGGATCTTGTAATCAAACCAGTCATTGGCTCCCTCACATGCACGCTGTTCACCAAAGAAACGGATAGGAATACTATCCTTCACTACAATAGCAATCATCCAAAGAACTTGAGGGAAAATCTCCCATATGGACAATTTCTATGGATGTTCAGGAATTGCACTGAAATGGACCAATACCAAAACCATGCTTTGACTCTACAAGGAAAACTACTGGCAAGAGGGTATCCCAAGAAACTCCTTAGCTGGACTAAAAAGAGTTAGTGAATATTGTGGAAAAGGTGGCCCAAGAAATTGTGTGGATGCGCAACCTTGAGATATTCACAAATCGCGCTAAAATAAGTCAAAATAGAAACAGCTGCAGCCGTGTGGTTAGACTGGTGATTTTCCACTGTCACCTTGAAAAACATGTAACTTAAAAAGTTGCTAGCCTCACTGACTGCGCTTGATCTTGCATTTGTCACACTCTTGTGGCATTAAATAGGTGGGTTTGTTCAATTTGTGAAATATATTCATTGATTAGAGACACACCTGGTAAGTGTTGATAAGTAGGGTTCCAAGTTTTAATATCAATAGAGAAACAAATCACTTAGAACACATTACATCGATCTGGCAATATCAATTATTCATTGCTGAGTGCACCCTAGTATTCCAGAGCACTTTTCGCATTAGAACATATTACACCAAAAACACATTGCGCCAACACGTGTTTCAACCTTCCTAGGTCGTCTTCAGGGCGTCTAAATTACTAACAATTAATCCAACGTATAACTTCAATAGATAAATCCTAATTTCCAGAGGTAGTCAAGGGAGGGAACATATACAACGAAGAGGTCAAATAATTTCCCAAAGGAGAGCAAATGATAGAGTCAGGGAAACAAAAGACAAAAGACAAAATTCTGCTTCGACAGAAAATCATGTAGCAAGTACCGTGACTTAACATAGGAGAAACTCGGGGCCAAGTCCTTCCCCCCATATCTCACCTAATGTGAAAGTCTTTTCGGCTGCTGAGGCCGTGTATTTTCCGCTGACATCATTAACAAAGACTTATTGGTGATGAAACGTTGCTATTTTAGCAACGGTCAGATTTCCTGAAAGTACAAGTAAGTGTCTCTCCTATGTTAAGTCACGGTACTTGCTACATGATTTTCTGTCGAAGCAGAATAATTACCAATATTGCCTGTACACCAAATAAACAGCAATAAGTTACATAGAAAAGTTGCAACCTTCTTCAAGTGAAAACCTTTTGATCAAGTTTTTAAATCTTTGGTTTATTTTTGGAAATAGAAATGTCATTATAATTATACTAATGCTCTTTTGTCTTTTGTCTTTTGTTTCCCTGACTCTATCATTTGCTCTCCTTTGGGAAATTATTTGACCTCTTCGTTGTATATGTTCCCTCCCTTGACTACCTCTGGAAATTAGGATTTATCTATTGAAGTTATACGTTGGATTAATTGTTAGTAATTTAGACGCCCTGAAGACGACCTAGGAAGGTTGAAACACGTGTTGGCGCAATGTGTTTTTGGTGTAATATGTTCTAATGCGTAAAGTGCTCTGGAATACCAGGGTGCACTCAGCAATGAATAATTGATATTGCCAGATCGATGTAATGTGTTCTAAGTGATTTGTTTCTCTATTGATATTAAAACTTGGAACCCTACTTATCAACACTTACCAGGTGTGTCTCTAATCAATGAATATATTTCACAAATTGAACAAACCCACCTATTTAATGCCACAAGAGTGTGACAAATGCAAGATCAAGCGCAGTCAGTGAGGCTAGCAACTTTTTAAGTTACATGGACTAAAAAGAGGGCTAGATATATGCCACGTGAATCCCTACTGGCACCTAGGACCCCAGACACTGAGAACGAAGACATCCTCACTTGTGTTTCCACCTTTTGACCAATAACCACTAAACTGAAAGGGCTCATAAAAAAATGCTGGCCCCTGGTGCAACTTAGCCTACCTGAGGAGGAATTACCAAGAATGGCACTAAAATGTTCTAAGAATTTAAAAGATATGCTCCCTAATGCAAGAATGAGTAAAAAGACCACCAGGTCTACAACCTGCAATATGAGAGAGATTAGGGGACACCATCCCTGCGGAACCTGCACCTGCTGTAGATTCACTAAAAAAATGTCTTCCTTCCTGATTGAGGACAGAGTCTGGTACTTAAGGCATTTCTCAAATTGCAAAACAACTAACATGATTTATGTCATAGAGTGCTCCTGCGGGTTGAGATATGTGGGCCAAACTGTTATGTGGTTATGTTAATGCTGTGCTCCACAGCACCTTCTCCGCCCTCTTCATTAGTTGACGCTGCAGACAGGGAGAAATAAAACACAGGCATCAGGGCACTGCACAATGGACACATACACACATGACAGTTGCACATGAGTGACATTGGCAAACCTCAGACATGGCATCACAATTGGCAACACACATGTCATTTCAATTTGCACACATGAGCCATACCACAGCCACATCGCAACTGCCAGCACCATCCATACACATACAACAGCATGAGCAGGCAAGAGTGAGCCAGACATCACATGCAACACAGGGAGTGCACTACACATGCACGCACACCACCACACTTGCATGCATGTGTACACCTCAGCCAACTGTCGCAGTGTTCAGATGGGCATCCATGTCACATCTGCCAATCAGGCTTCCACATCCCACTGTCACATGCATCCATGTTGCATCACTGTTGCACCCTTGTCAAATACACACACATGCACATGTACACAGTGCTGATACATGCAGCTGAAAACAACATACATGCGTGACTTCACGAACATGCATGCTTACATACACATTCATCCAAACATGTGTGCCCACACAACTGCATTTGGCATGCAAGCCTACACACACAAGCACCATCCATGTCTCACACATGACAGCCCTCGCATGTGTTAGCCTCACGGCCCTGTACACCCCCACCCATACTCGGCCCCATACAAACAGATGTGCAACCGGCACACTACTGGCACATCACCACACACACAGCTTACAATCATGATGCATGTACACTTACCGCTCGACTCCAGACGGGTCTGCCTCTCAAGGACCTGGACGTGGAGCGCTGGGGATATGCGTTCCAGGACCCTCATCTGATCTTCCGACAAGTGGCCCCGGCGCCCCTTAGCATCCGCTGCCTTCAAGAGGCGCCAGGCCTTGTTCAGGGTCCTAGACCTGAAGTCCTCCCAGCGCTTCTTGACATGTTGGAAGTCGCGTACTGCCACC
Source organism: Ambystoma mexicanum (assembly GCF_040938575.1). Lineage (NCBI taxonomy): Eukaryota > Metazoa > Chordata > Amphibia > Caudata > Ambystomatidae > Ambystoma > Ambystoma mexicanum. The sequence continues at coordinate 607,869,511 of NC_090934.1, read as the reverse complement.
CCCTCCGCGGTGATGGCAGTCACGAAGTCCCTCCAGATCCGAGTCCCTCCTTCCTTGTCGGCGCGCACACTTCCAAAGAGGGCATCATACTGCCCCAGGACTTGCTCCACCAGGACACCAACTTCCCTGGCACTGAAGCTGGTGCCCCTCTGCCTCTCTGGCCGGGGGTTGTCAATGGTGCCAGATGTTGCAGTGCCCGACATGACAACCCCAGAGGCAGGAGTGGGTGGGCAACTGGGTCCTGGGGCTGGGCTGTGGAGCGATGGAATCCCAGTCGGGAGTCTTCGGTTCCAGCAGGGGTGGTCACAGCAACAACACCCCTGGCTGATGTGCAGGCAGCAAATGGCAGGGCACGTGGGCAGCAGGCAGTCAGGCAGCAGCAGATGGCAGGTGGGAGCTTGCTCGGGGCTCTGGGGGGCAGTAAATCGGCTTTCTGGGCAGGAGCGTGGTCATCCGTGTGCTTACGCGTGGCCAGCTTGATACAGAGTGATTTGGCACGTGAAAATCCTGCACGTCTGCGTGTAATTCGAGGAAAGGCCCTTAGCGCGTAAGCGCGTCTGCACGCAAACGCGATTTCATTGGCCCAAAGGCCCCCATGCGCAGCTATGACGTCACGCGCATGGCCGTAGAGAATGGCGCGTGTAAAAAAAAAGATACACGTCCGAGTGTCAAAGCGTGTAATTGGTGGAAATGGCCTCATCGCGTATGCGCGTCTGTGACGTGTTTATAAAAGGTACGTGTAGAACGCCATTTCCTTGTACGTGCTTTTCGTGGAGAGCGAGTGGGTGAAATCTGTACTTCTTGTTGGTTCACATGCGATTTACTTCACGGTGTTTCAAGTTCGTACTCCCTGTTACCTCTGACAGCGTTTTCTCTTTTCCTCTTTTTCCTGGGCCTGTTTCCTCAAACAGCGTTCCCTTCTACTGTTGTCCTGTCTCCTCAGACAGCGTACAATTCTTCTTTTGGCGGGGGTGTTGCCAACGCGCACACGCGCATATTTTTCACGCTTTTGTTCCTGGCAGACGGTGAGTCGCGCACGTATTTAACATCTGTGCTTGCCCCGTGTGTCGCATACCCCTTCAGAGGTCATTCTAGGCTGCGTGTGACACGCATCCGTTCATTCTTGTGTTTCTGGGTGCCACAGCGTAGTGCATGTTTATTTTTCCACGCACGTGGTCTAGCAGGGGTTGCGTGCACCTTACTTCCCTTTTTTGGGGTGCCTGTGCGTTGCGTGACCCGTCATCTTTCCCCAGGGGTGACATACAGCCTTGGTAGAGCACTAGGGTACGATTACCATCTGGTACCCAACCCCTTTGACCCCCAATTGCCCAGGACAATAGTTCACATCGACTCCCATACGCACAATAACATCAGTGCCATGGCTGGGAGGCGAACAAGCCGTAAGGGTGGCAAAGGTGGCCGAGCCCCAAGTGGTGGCTGTGGTGGATCCAGTAGGGGACGTGGCCGGGACTTGCAGGGTGCCCCTAGCCCCCCATGTGTGGAGGAGCAGTCAGGGACACCCACTGGTTGAGGGTAACGTGGCTGACACCCTCCATGCTCAGCCCTTGTTGGACCAGCCCACTGTGGAACCAGACCTGGCACAGGGTGACTCCATGGCTGACTTCCAGGTCAGCAGGTCTAGGCCACGTGCGCCGGTGCACGTTGGTGTCATCAGGCCACGTGGATCAGGGGCAGCTAGGTCATCTGCTGCCCCGCATAGGCAGGCTGGGGAGGCTGCAGGGGCAGCTGCGGCTCCATCCACCCCACCTCTCACACACCCAGCCAGGACAGTGTCGGTCCAAGTCCATCATGCTGACATTCGCCCTGACACCATCACACTTGAGCTAATGCCTGCACCAAATCCCATGCTGAGTGTGCAATCCCACACTCCTAGTACAGAGTCCACCGGGGCTCCTGCCCCTAGTGTCCAGAGCGGCGTAGGACACTCAGGATCCCCACCACCTTCCAAGCAGAAGAGGAAGAGTGCTCGTCCAGTAGAGGCTGATGCCCCAGACTTGGCTACACAGTCCGGCCCATCAAGGAAGCCCAGCTTCAATGAGGCCGAACTGAATGCACTTGCAGAGTATGTGTCCGCACATGGCCGCGAAATGGTGATTGTTTCAGGATCCAAGACCACACCTGCACAACGTCAGGCACACTGGCAGACCATCGCGGACATCATAAGTGCCCTTGGAATCGTGAGGTGCACAGCTACTGAATGCTACAAGCGCTGGAATGACCTGAAGCGCAGGGCAAAGAATAAGCTGGCCTCAAGTCATGCCGCAACTCTAGTGACTGGAGGTGGGTCTCCAGCAGAGAACATAGAACTCACTCCACATGAGCAGGTTGCTGGGACCTACGTCACGGAGGAACAGATCCAAGGCGTGGGAAAACTGGCAGATTACGAGGCATTGTCCGGTGAGTGCACATGCATGTGTGTGTCATCCATGTGCATGGTGTGTGTGGGAGGGCTTCTGTTTGGGTGCCAGGTGAGGGTGTGTGTGTCTGGTGGTGTGGGTCACCCATGTGCCTCATCCAATACATTCTGCGCACCAGCATTTGGGTATAGCAGTATCCCTTCTGCCAACATTAGACATCCAGCCCAACACCACGCCAGTTGCCCTTGGAGTGTCATCTTGCCACAACATTGTTGCTTATTTACCTCTGTTTATTCAGGCAGATTGTTTGCAGAACACCACTTTTACTCAGCATTTCTCAGTCCTATTGTCACATGTCTGACATGGCTATGGTACAGTGGACTGGCTTTGTTTCCTGGACATGATTTGTTTAGACATGTCCCTGTGCTATAGGACCATTTTGGACTGGCAGCTCCAGGTTAAACATTTGAACCATTTCAATGAAAAAATCAATTTCATGAGCAAACTGGACTGAATGAACAATTGGTGCCCTCCTCTCCCTCTTCACTTTATGGCTAGGGTACCTGCTGCCATCTGTGTGATGGCATGTGTATTTGACCTGCCAATCACTGGCCAATGTGTGATGCCACTGCTAGGCAGCATGCAGCAAATGTGTTCATCTTCCATCTTGGTGTCATCAATGTGTGCCATCTGCCTACCCTTCACACGCAGTGACGGTGCATGCATGGGAGGGTTTTAGTCATGTGGGACATGTGTCAATCAAGTACTGTTTCTATTGCCTCTCAGCCCTAATTGTGTGCCATAGTGCTAATGCCTGTTTCCATTTGTTTTATTTTATGTCTTTGCAGGGGATGACGCACTTGATACTGCTGGGGTTGTGGAGATGGTGCAGACCCAGGAGGGGTCTCAGGCCAGACCGACCACCAGTGAGGGACGTGGTGTGGTGGTGGGTGAGAACCCACAACTGCTGCAGGTCGTGCTCTCAAGGGGTGTCTCTGGCTGCACCTCCCCCAAGCTGTATTCAGGTGTCGATTCGGATGATGAGACCTATGTGCTGTCGCAGGTGAGTGTTCCTGGGAGGGATTCTGTTCTGTCTGACCCACCTGCACCAGGGTTAGAACCCTCAATGGGGATGTCAGTGTTGGCAGGTACGCCTTTGGTGGTTACGGATGCAGGGTCACACTCCGCAACATCTGATCCTGTTCCTGGGCCTGCAGATCAGAGGGGGAATGCAGTCCTGCAGCCTCAGGCAGTGCCGGCACAGGAAGGCGCAGTTCGCCTTGCCCCAGACAGGTGTGTTGCCCGCCGACGTGGTGGCCGTACGCCACCTGGCAATACAGCATGGGAGCAAACCATATACGGTATGGCAACCCAACAGGCAGCATCATCAGAGATGATTGCTCAGGCCATGGATAGGGTGGCCACTTCCATTGTCCCCCCGAAAGGCTGATGGAGCGACTACAGCAGGCAACAGACTCCATCTGCCAGTCACACAGGGAGGACATGTTGGCGTCTGACAGGGACAGGTGGGCGGCACTGGCGACTCTTCGGGAAGCCATTTCCATAGAGTCCCAGGGCCACAGGGAAGCCCTGAGGGCGGAACTCCTTCACCCCAGGACGACTCTTGTTGAGCTTGAGGCTTCAACAAACAGAAGGACAGAACAGCAGCTGGAGTGTCTCACACGTATGCTCTCAGCTGAGATGCAGGCAACTAGGGCGGAGGTCCAGGCATCTCGTGAGTTGTTGCATGGGGACCTACGCACAATTATCCTCCAGAACGAGACCTACCACACCTGCATGCTTGCTGCCATGGAGGAATAGACTAGGGCTTTGCGTGGGCTCCCTCCCATAGTGCCACCACCTCCTGATGCACTTGCAGAGGGGGAGGAGAGTGACAGCAGTGATTCTCTCACAATAGGGTAGCCGTGTAGGCCATGAGCCCATGGAGGTGTTTTTTTTCTCGAAAGATCCACACAGGTGGGTTTTGGTGTACACCCTGTTCTCGGACCTCCTGGGTGGCCTCCCCCACCCCCCTCGGGCCCATTAATGGCCATTTATTTTATTTTATTTTTTATTTTTTTTAATTTTATTATGTGTGTTGCCTTGTGTGGCTCCCGTGGGCATACGCTGTATTGTGGCTGGGCACATGCAGGCTTGTCATGAATTTGGTTCAGATGCTTGGGTTTGTGTGACACACACCCCTCCTGCTTCCCGTTTCCATGGGCTTGCAAAGGGTGTGCCCAAGTGACATTGATGTACATGGTGACGTTGGACTCCCATTCGATGTGTGGGCAGTCTGTAGTCAATACTGTGTATACATTCATAGTGCATATTGTTGTTGTATTGTACACTGCATGGTGTATTGATATGTGTCTCTGCATCCATCTCATCCTCCTAATTTGCAGGTCCATTTCTCATGTCTTCACAAGGCAGTCCACCTTGGAACTGAAGTCCATGTTGTAAGCAGTGCACCTACACTCTTGCGCGGCGCTAACACTGTATACTTGGAAGTGTTCGAAGTGCTGGCATCATCAGGTAGTGAGGCTACCAATTTTTTAAGTCTGTAATGTCATGTTTAAGGTAGGTTGGAGGTTGTGTAGGTGATTGGTATTCTTGGTAAGTATTTGGTAATGTGTGTTGTAGGTCCTGCCTTACTGTGAGCATTTCATGTGTGGCCATGTTTCCATTAGGGACACTGTAGTTGGTGACACTTGGGGCATGTTGTGGGGATTAATTTGTTTGCTCTCACATTGCATGACATGCCATGGTGTGTTGTGTGGCCGTGCCGGGGAGGGGTTGGGTGACATGACACTGTTCTCATGCAGTATTTTGCAAGTGGGTATTCATTTCTGCAGCATGGAAGTGTGTCTTTTGATGACACTGCATTGGTGGTGTTTGTATAGGTAGGGATGCACACATTGTGACACTTCCACATGAACAATCTCAGGCTGCTATGGTTCTGACAGTTGACTGTCCCTTTGTTCGTCATAATTGTCAGGTCAAGTCATCATTGCTTATCAGATGGTATGTGCCAGGGCTGTGTGCACTCCACAGGGGTGTGATTTCTATGTGAAGTAATTAGCCACCAGCTGCGTACAGGCTGCCTCACCCCGTGCCCTTTCCCCTCCCATGCGCAGCAGGCGTGCATGTGGTTGGGGATGTGGGGGCACCACCATGTCCACAGCCAGGCCCCGGCGTGTTGCAACATTGTGCAGGAAACAAGCTGCCACTATGATCCTGCACACTACTGGGGGCGCATATAACAGCTGCCCGCCAGAACGGTCAAGGGAGCGAAAGCGTGACTTGAGCACTCCGAATGTGCGCTCCACTATGCCCCGGGTTGCAATATGGGCTGTGTTGTATCTTACCTCGGGTGGCGTGATGGGGTTCCGAATTGGCGTCATCATGTGGGTGCTCAGAGGGTAGGCACTGTCCCCTGGTGAGGAGGTGATGGGTATCATTAGTGGGGTAGTGACATAACTCTGCATCTGACATGCATGCATGCGCAGTGGCATTCATACTCACCAAGCAGCCATGTATCGCCATGTCGCCCAGCTTCTAGATCCCGGTTTAGGGTAGACATTCGGTAAATGAAGATGTCGTGGGTGGACCCTGGATAGTTGGCATATACTGAGGTGATGATTCCCGTGGCATTACATACTACCTGCACGTTGATGGAATGCCAGTGCTTGCGGTTCCTATAGATGTGCTCAGATGCCCTGGGGGGACGTAGTGCCACATGGGTGTAGTCAATGGCACCTAGCACTTTGGGGAATTGTGCCACACCGTAGAAATCAAGGGCGGCAGCCTGCCTTTCTGCAGGTGTCCTGGGCAGGTATATGTGCCTACGGACTGATGGGCGTGCAGTGAGGATGTACAAGACCTGTTGTAGGCAGCGTGACTGCGTGGCCTGTGACACCCCACTCACTATGCCACTTGTCCGCTGATATGATCCTGTGGCCAAGAAGTGCAGTACATTGAGGAACTTCTCCAGGGGGCTGAGTGCTTGGGAGCACAGGGTGGGTGATGTGAGGTCATCCTCCCACTCACTGACCAGGTCCAGTATTATGTGTGGTGGAAACCTGTACCTCCCATACACCTGGTCATCAGGCATCCCAAAAAGGCTGGTTCTGGGAGTGAAAATTTGGGCCCTCACTATCCTCCTCCTCCTCCTTTGGTAACCCACGGCCACTGCTGCTAGGAACGGTATATTCATCCTAGCGTCTGAGCTTGTTTGTTGCTTGCAAGCACTTTTATGCTGCGCGGGTCGACGTAGGCCTGCTTCATGCTGGCGTACGTGTTTCAGGATTGGACCATTTATTTTTCGGCGCGTTGTAGACGAACGTGTGAATCTTCCCGCCCACCCCAGCAATACACGTAACACGCTCTCCCAGGCCCAGTCGCGAGTAAATATTCCCGCCCACCCCTGGAATACACGTACCCCACTCTCACAGGCCCAGTCGCGTGTGGAAGTTCATGCGCACCCGAAATACACCTACCCTGCAAAATCGCGTCTGAAACTTTACACGCACCCCGAAATACACGTACTCAGGGCAATCATGTGTGGAACTTCCCGCGAACCCCGTAATACACGTAGCCTGCTGGTATCACGTGTGGAAGTTCACGCGGACCCATAATACACATACTCTGATGGTATCGCATTGGAGACTACCCGCACACCCCAGGAATACACGTACCCAGGCAAATAGCACGGCTGGGGGGTGGGGGTGGTGGGAGACATGTGTGGGGGCCTGGTGGAGGCTGCCCCTGCACTGCTAGGGGGTGGGGGTGATGGGAGACATGAGTGGGGGCCTGGTGGAGGGTGCCCCTGCACTGCTGGGGGGTGGGGGTGGTGGGAGACATGAGTGGGGGCCTGGTGGAGGGTCCCCTGCACTGCTGGGGGGTGGGGGTGATGGGTGACATGAGTGGGGGCCTGGTGGAGGGTGCCCCTGGATGCTGGGGGGTGGGTGTGGTGGGAGACATGAGTGGGGGCCTGTGGAGGGTGCCCCTGGATGCTGGTGGGTGGGGGTGCTGGGGGACATGAGTTGGACATGAGTGGGGGCCTGGTGGAGGGTGCTCAGCACTGCTGGTGGGTGGGGGTGCTGGGGGACATGAGTGGGGGCCTGGTGGAGGGTGCCCTGCACTGCTGGTGGGTGGGGGTGCTGGGGGACATGAGTGGGGGCCTGGTGGAGGGTGCCCCTGGATGCTGGGGGGTGGGGGTGCAGGGGGACATGTGTGGGGGCCTGGTGGAGGCTGCCCCTGCACTGCTTGGGGGTGGGGGTGGTGGTAGACATGTGTGGGGGCCTGGTGGAGGGTGCCCTGCACTGCTGGTGGGTGGGGGTGCAGGGAGACGTGAGTGGGGGCCTGGTGGAGGGTGCCCCTGCACTGCTGGGGGGTGGGGGTGATGGGAGACATATGTGGGGGCCTGGTGGAGGGTGCCCTGCACTGCTGGGGGGTGGGGGTGATGGGAGACATGAGTGGGGGCCTGGTGGAGGCTGCCCCTGCACTGCTGGTGGGTGGGGGTGCTGGGGGACATGAGTGGGGGCCTGGTGGAGGGTGCCCCTGGATGCTGGGGGGTGGGGGTGCAGGGGGACATGTGTGGGGGCCTGGTGGAGGGTGCCCCTAGATGCTGGGGGGTGGGGGTGGTGGGAGACATGAGTGGGGGCCTGGTGGGGGGTGCCCTGCACTGCTGGGAGGTGGGGGTAATGGGTGACATGAGTGGGGGCCTGGTGGAGGGTGCCCCTGGATGCTGGGGGGTGGGGGTGGTGGGAAACATGATTGGGGTCCTGGTGGAGGGTGCCCAGCACTGCTGGGTAGTGGGGGTGGTGGGAGACATGAGTGGGGGCCTGGTGGAGGGTCCCCTGCACTGCTGGGGGGTGGGGGTGATGGGTGACATGAGTGGGGGCCTGGTGGAGGGTGCCCCTGGATGCTGGGGGGTGGGTGTGGTGGGAGACATGAGTGGGGGCCTGTGGAGGGTGCCCCTGGATGCTGGTGGGTGGGGGTGCTGGGGGACATGAGTTGGACATGAGTGGGGGCCTGGTGGAGGGTGCTCAGCACTGCTGGTGGGTGGGGGTGCTGGGGGACATGAGTGGGGGCCTGGTGGAGGGTGCCCTGCACTGCTGGTGGGTGGGGGTGCTGGGGGACATGAGTGGGGGCCTGGTGGAGGGTGCCCCTGGATGCTGGGGGGTGGGGGTGCAGGGGGACATGTGTGGGGGCCTGGTGGAGGCTGCCCCTGCACTGCTTGGGGGTGGGGGTGGTGGTAGACATGTGTGGGGGCCTGGTGGAGGGTGCCCTGCACTGCTGGTGGGTGGGGGTGCAGGGAGACGTGAGTGGGGGCCTGGTGGAGGGTGCCCCTGCACTGCTGGGGGGTGGGGGTGATGGGAGACATATGTGGGGGCCTGGTGGAGGGTGCCCTGCACTGCTGGGGGGTGGGGGTGATGGGAGACATGAGTGGGGGCCTGGTGGAGGCTGCCCCTGCACTGCTGGTGGGTGGGGGTGCTGGGGGACATGAGTGGGGGCCTGGTGGAGGGTGCCCCTGGATGCTGGGGGGTGGGGGTGCAGGGGGACATGTGTGGGGGCCTGGTGGAGGGTGCCCCTAGATGCTGGGGGGTGGGGGTGGTGGGAGACATGAGTGGGGGCCTGGTGGGGGGTGCCCTGCACTGCTGGGAGGTGGGGGTAATGGGTGACATGAGTGGGGGCCTGGTGGAGGGTGCCCCTGGATGCTGGGGGGTGGGGGTGGTGGGAAACATGATTGGGGTCCTGGTGGAGGGTGCCCAGCACTGCTGGGTAGTGGGGGTGATGGGAGACATGAGTGGGGGCCTGGTGGAGGGTGCCCCTGGATGCTGGTGGGTGGGGGTGCTGGGGGACATGAGTTGGACATGAGTGGGGGCCTGGTGGAGGGTGCCCTGCACTGCTGGTGGGTGGGGGTGCTGGGCGGACATGAGTGGGGGCGTGGTGGAGGGTGCCCCTGGATGCTGGGGGGTGGGGGTGTCTGGGGGACATGTGTGGGGGCCTGGTGGAGGCTGCCCCTGCACTGCTGGGGGGTGGTGGTGGTGGGAGACATGTGTGGAGGCCTGGTGGAGGGTGCCCTGCACTGCTGGGGGGTGGGGGTGCATGGGGACATGAGTGGGGGCCTGGTGGAGGGTGCCCCTGCACTGCTGGGGGTGGGGGTGATGGGAGACATGAGTGGGGGCTTGGTGGAGGGTGCCCTGCACTGCTGGGGGGTGGGGGTGATGGGAGACATGAGTCGGGGCCTGGTGGAGGCTGCCCCTGCACTGCTGGTGGGTGGGGGTGCTGGGGGACATGTGTGGGGGCCTGGTGGAAGCTGCCCCTGCACTGCTGGGGGGTGGGGGTGGTGGGAGACATGTGTGGGGGGCTGGTGGAGGGTGCCCTGCACTGCTGGTGGGTGGGGGTGCTGGGGGACAGGAGTGGGGGCCTGGTGGAGGGTGCCCCTGGATCCTGGGGGGTGGGGGTGCTGGGGGACATGAGTTGGACATGAGTGGGCGCCTGGTGGAGGCTGCCCCTGCACTGCTGGGGGGTGGGGGTGGTGGGAGACATGAGTGGGGGCCTGGTGGAGGGTGCCTTGCACTGCTGGGGGGTGGGGGTGATGGGAGACATAAGTGGGGGCCTGGTGGAGGGTGCCCCTGGATGCTGAGGGGTGGGGCGCATGGGGACATGAGTGGGGGCCTGGTGGAGGGTGCCCCTGGATGCTGAGGGGTGGGGGTGGTGGGAGACATGAGTGGGGGCCTGGTGGAGGGTGCCGTGCACTGCTGGGGGGTGGGGGTGATGGGTGACATGAGTGGGGGCCTGGTGGAGGGTGCCCCTGGATGCTGGGGGTGGGGGTGGTGGGAGACATGTGTGGGGGCCTGGTGGAGGGTGCCCTGCACTGCTGGGGGGTGGGGATGATGGGTGACATGAGTGGGGGCCTGGTGGAGGGTGCCCCTGGATTCTGGGGGGTGGGGGTGGTGGGAGACATGAGTGGGGGCCTGGTGGAGGGTGCCCCTGGATGCTGGTGGGTGGGGGTGCTGGGGGACATGAGTTGGACATGAGTGGGGGCCTGGTGGAAGCTGCCCCTGCACTGCTGGGGGGTGGGGGTGGTGAGAGAAATGAGTGGGGGCCTGGTGGAGGGTGCCCTGCACTGCTGGGGGGTAGGGGCGATGGGAGACATGAGTGGGGGCCTGGTGGAGGGTGCCCCTGGATGCTGGGGGGTGGGGTTGCAGGGGGACATGAGTGGGGGCCTGGTGGAGGGTGCCCCTGGATGCTGGGGGGTGGGGGTGGTGGGAGACATGAGTGGGGGCCTGGTGGAGGGTGCCTTGCACTGCTGGGGGGTGGGGGTGATGGGTGACATGAGTGGGGGCCTGGTGGAGGGTGCCCCTGGATGCTGGGGGGTGGGGGTGGTGGGAGACATGAGTGGGGGCCTGGTGGAGGGTGCCCCTGGATGCTGGTGGGTTGGGGTGCTGGGGGACATGAGTTGGACATGAGTGGGGGCCAGGTGGAGGGTGCCCTGCACTGCTGGGGGGTGGGGGTGGTGGGAGACATGAGTGGGGGCCTGGTGGAGGGTGCCCCTGGATGCTGGGGGTGGGGGTGCAGGGGGACATGTGTGGGGGCCTGGTGGAAGGTGCCCTGCACTGCTGGGGGGTGGGGTGGTGGGAGACATGTGTGGGGGCCTGGTGGAGGGTGCTCTGCACTGCTGGTGGGTGGGAGTGCTGGGGGACATGAGTAGGGGCCTGGTGGAGGCTGCCCCTGCACTGCTGGGGGGTGGGGGTGATGGGAGACATGTGTGGGGGCCTGGTGGAGGGTGCCCTGCACTGCTGGGGGGTGGGGGTGCAGGGGGACATGTGTGGGGGCCTGGTGGAGGGTGCCCTGCACTGCTGGGGGGTGGGGGTGTTGGGAGACATGTGTGGGGGCCTGGTGGAGGGTGTCCCTGGATGCTGGGGGGTGGGGATGCAGGGGGACATGTGTGGGGGCCTGGTGGAGGGTGCCCTACACTGCTGGGGGCTGGGGGTGGTGGGAGACATGTGTGGTGGCCTGGTTGAGGGTGTCCTGCACTGCTGGTGGGTGGGGGTGCTGGGGGACATGAGTGGGGGCCTGGTGGAGGTTGCCCCTGGATGCTGGTGGGTGGGGGTGCTGGGGGACCTGAGTTGGACATGAGTGGGCCCTGGTGGAGGCTGCCCCTGCACTGCTGGGGGGTGGGGGTGGTGGGAGACATGAGTGGGGGCCTGGTGGAGGGTGCACCTGGATGCTGGGGGGTGGGGGTGCAGGAGGACATGTGTGGGGGCCTGGTGGAGGGTGCCCTGCACTGCTGGGGGGTGGGGTGGTGGGAGACATGTGTGTGGGCCTGGTGGAGGGTGCCCTGCACTGCTGGTGGGTGGGGGTGCTGGGGGACATGAGTGGGGGCCTGGTGGAGGCTGCCCCTCACTGCTGGGGGGTGGCGTGGTGGGAGACAAGTGTGGGGGCCTGGTGGAGGGTGCCCTGCACTGCTGGGGAGTGGGAGTGCAGGGGGGACATGAGTGGGGGCCTGGTGGAGGGTGCCCCTGCACTGCTGGGGATGGGGGTGGTGGGAGACATGTGTGGAGGCCTGGTGGAGGGTGCCCCTGGATGCTGGGGGGTGGGGGTAAAGGGGGACATGAGTGGGGGCCTGGTGGAGGGTGCCCCTGGATGCTGGGGGGTGGGGGTGCAGGGGGACATGTGTGGGGGCCTGGTGGAGGGTGCCCTGCACTGCTGGGGGGTGGGGTGGTGGGAGACATGTGTGTGGGCCTGGTGGAGGGTGCCCTGCACTGCTGGTGGGTGGGGGTGCTGGGGGACATGAGTGGGGGCCTGGTGGAGGCGGCCCCTCACTGCTGGGGGGTGGCGTGGTGGGAGACAAGTGTGGGGGCCTGGTGGAGGGTGCCCTGCACTGCTGGGGAGTGGGAGTGCAGGGGGGACATGAGTGGGGGCCTGGTGGAGGGTGCCCCTGCACTGCTGGGGATGGGGGTGGTGGGAGACATGTGTGGAGGCCTGGTGGAGGGTGCCCCTGGATGCTGGGGGGTGGGGGTAAAGGGGGACATGAGTGGGGGCCTGGTGGAGGGTGCCCCTGGATGCTGGGGGGTGGGGGTGCAGGGGGACATGTGTGGGGGCCTGGTGGAGGGTGCCCCTGCACTGCTGGTGGGTGGGGGTGATAGGAGACATGTGTGGGGGCCTGATGGAGGGTGCCCTGCACTGCTGGGGGGTGGGGGTGATGGGAGACATAAGTGGGGGCCTGGTGGAGGGTGCCCCTGGATGCTGAGGGGTGGGGCGCATGGGGACATGAGTGGGGGCCTGGTGGAGGGTGCCCCTGGATGCTGAGGGGTGGGGGTGGTGGGAGACATGAGTGGGGGCCTGGTGGAGGGTGCCGTGCACTGCTGGGGGGTGGGGGTGATGGGTGACATGAGTGGGGGCCTGGTGGAGGGTGCCCCTGGATGCTGGGGGTGGGGGTGGTGGGAGACATGAGTGGGGGCCTGGTGGAGGGTGCCCTGCACTGCTGGGGGGTGGGGGTGGTGAGAGACATGAGTGGGGGCCTGGTGGAGGGTGCCCCTGCACTGCTGGGGGGTGGGGGTGGTGGGAGACATGTGTGGGGGCCTGGTGGAGGGTGCCCTGCACTGCTGGGGGGTGGGGATGATGGGTGACATGAGTGGGGGCCTGGTGGAGGGTGCCCCTGGATTCTGGGGGGTGGGGGTGGTGGGAGACATGAGTGGGGGCCTGGTGGAGGGTGCCCCTGGATGCTGGTGGGTGGGGGTGCTGGGGGACATGAGTTGGACATGACTGGGGGCCTGGTGGAAGCTGCCCCTGCACTGCTGGGGGGTGGGGGTGGTGAGAGAAATGAGTGGGGGCCTGGTGGAGGGTGCCCTGCACTGCTGGGGGGTAGGGGCGATGGGAGACATGAGTGGGGGCCTGGTGGAGGGTGCCCCTGGATGCTGGGGGGTGGGGTTGCAGGGGGACATGAGTGGGGGCCTGGTGGAGGGTGCCCCTGGATGCTGGGGGGTGGGGGTGGTGGGAGACATGAGTGGGGGCCTGGTGGAGGGTGCCTTGCACTGCTGGGGGGTGGGGGTGATGGGTGACATGAGTGGGGGCCTGGTGGAGGGTGCCCCTGGATGCTGGGGGGTGGGGGTGGTGGGAGACATGAGTGGGGGCCTGGTGGAGGGTGCCCCTGGATGCTGGTGGGTTGGGGTGCTGGGGGACATGAGTTGGACATGAGTGGGGGCCAGGTGGAGGGTGCCCTGCACTGCTGGGGGGTGGGGGTGGTGGGAGACATGAGTGGGGGCCTGGTGGAGGGTGCCCCTGGATGCTGGGGGTGGGGGTGCAGGGGGACATGTGTGGGGGCCTGGTGGAAGGTGCCCTGCACTGCTGGGGGGTGGGGTGGTGGGAGACATGTGTGGGGGCCTGGTGGAGGGTGCTCTGCACTGCTGGTGGGTGGGAGTGCTGGGGGACATGAGTAGGGGCCTGGTGGAGGCTGCCCCTGCACTGCTGGGGGGTGGGGGTGATGGGAGACATGTGTGGGGGCCTGGTGGAGGGTGCCCTGCACTGCTGGGGGGTGGGGGTGCAGGGGGACATGTGTGGGGGCCTGGTGGAGGGTGCCCTGCACTGCTGGGGGGTGGGGGTGTTGGGAGACATGTGTGGGGGCCTGGTGGAGGGTGTCCCTGGATGCTGGGGGGTGGGGATGCAGGGGGACATGTGTGGGGGCCTGGTGGAGGGTGCCCTACACTGCTGGGGGCTGGGGGTGGTGGGAGACATGTGTGGTGGCCTGGTTGAGGGTGTCCTGCACTGCTGGTGGGTGGGGGTGCTGGGGGACATGAGTGGGGGCCTGGTGGAGGTTGCCCCTGGATGCTGGTGGGTGGGGGTGCTGGGGGACCTGAGTTGGACATGAGTGGGCCCTGGTGGAGGCTGCCCCTGCACTGCTGGGGGGTGGGGGTGGTGGGAGACATGAGTGGGGGCCTGGTGGAGGGTGCACCTGGATGCTGGGGGGTGGGGGTGCAGGAGGACATGTGTGGGGGCCTGGTGGAGGGTGCCCTGCACTGCTGGGGGGTGGGGTGGTGGGAGACATGTGTGTGGGCCTGGTGGAGGGTGCCCTGCACTGCTGGTGGGTGGGGGTGCTGGGGGACATGAGTGGGGGCCTGGTGGAGGCTGCCCCTCACTGCTGGGGGGTGGCGTGGTGGGAGACAAGTGTGGGGGCCTGGTGGAGGGTGCCCTGCACTGCTGGGGAGTGGGAGTGCAGGGGGGACATGAGTGGGGGCCTGGTGGAGGGTGCCCCTGCACTGCTGGGGATGGGGGTGGTGGGAGACATGTGTGGAGGCCTGGTGGAGGGTGCCCCTGGATGCTGGGGGGTGGGGGTAAAGGGGGACATGAGTGGGGGCCTGGTGGAGGGTGCCCCTGGATGCTGGGGGGTGGGGGTGCAGGGGGAGATGTGTGGGGGCCTGGTGGAGGGTGCCCTGCACTGCTGGGGGGTGGGGTGGTGGGAGACATGTGTGTGGGCCTGGTGGAGGGTGCCCTGCACTGCTGGTGGGTGGGGGTGCTGGGGGACATGAGTGGGGGCCTGGTGGAGGCGGCCCCTCACTGCTGGGGGGTGGCGTGGTGGGAGACAAGTGTGGGGGCCTGGTGGAGGGTGCCCTGCACTGCTGGGGAGTGGGAGTGCAGGGGGGACATGAGTGGGGGCCTGGTGGAGGGTGCCCCTGCACTGCTGGGGATGGGGGTGGTGGGAGACATGTGTGGAGGCCTGGTGGAGGGTGCCCCTGGATGCTGGGGGGTGGGGGTAAAGGGGGACATGAGTGGGGGCCTGGTGGAGGGTGCCCCTGGATGCTGGGGGGTGGGGGTGCAGGGGGACATGTGTGGGGGCCTGGTGGAGGGTGCCCCTGCACTGCTGGTGGGTGGGGGTGATAGGAGACATGTGTGGGGGCCTGATGGAGGGTGCCCTGCACTGCTGGGGGGTGGGGGTGATGGGAGACATGAGTGGGGGCCTGGTGGAGGGTGCCCCTGCACTGCTGGGGGGTGGGGGTGGTGGGAAACATGTGTGGGGGCCTGGTGGAGGGTTCCCTGCACTGCTGGGGTGTGGGGGTGATGGGTGACATGCCTGGGGGGCTGGTGGAGGGTGCCCCTGGATGCTGGGGGGTGGGGGTTCACAGGGACATGAGTGGGGGCCTGGTGGAGGGTGCCCCTGGATGCTGGGGTATGGGGGTGCAGGGGGACATGTGTGGGGGCCTGGTGGAGGGTGCCCCTGCACTGCTGGGGGGTGGGGGTGGTGGGAAACATGTGTGGGGGCCTGGTGGAGGGTGCCCTGCACTGCTGGGGTGTGGGGGCGATGGGTGACATGCGTAGGGGGCTGGTGGAGGGTGCCCCTGGATGCTCGCACCTCGGAATACACGTACCCAGGCCAATCGCTTGTGGAACTTCCCGCGCACCCGAAGTACACGTACCCAGGCCAATCGCGTGTGGAACTTCCCGCACATCCCGAAGTACACGTACCCAGGCCAATCGCGTGTGGAACTTCCCGTGCACCCCGAAGTACACGTACCCAGGCCAATCGCGTGTGGAACTTCCCGTGCACCCAGAAACACACGCACACGCTATTTTTCACACAGCGGGTGTCCGTGTTTGTCGGTACCCCTTTGCACCTCATTTGTCCTAGAGGGCCACTGTATTGACCATTCATCATGGCTGTATATGGGTGCTTTTTGTTAGCGCACATTTTGGCGCACATTTATTTCAGGCGCAGGGACGCTACCGCCTGCTTCCTTGTGGCGTACTTGTTTGGCCCTGTGTGCATCTTTCACCGTGCGCTGGTTTGCCCTATTCGATTCCATGAACACGGGTTGTAGGCGAGCGTGTGGGCGTTCCGCGCACTTGCCTCCTGTACTTCCCCCGTGACGCCCATGTTTTCACGCGTTGTTCCCCATTCCGAGTGTTACGCCCCCTTTTGTGATGTGCGCCGCGCTATGTGCGATTTCGCAGTGGCCGTGGCGCACGCTGTTGGATGACCTGTGCGCCGGCGTGTGCGGCGCACTTTTTCAGCGCACATCCAATGTTTTTCTCGTGCACGGACTTCCATGAATCGATGTGCGCTGGTTTCCCTGCGATTTTCGCACTTGCACTGCGATTTTCACACTTTTACTGCGAATCGCACGTTTTGGCACCTCTGCGCGGGAATTTTCGGCGCACATTAATTCCATGAATCGACCCGTAAATGTGATGGAATTCTGGTCCTTACATAAATGAAAAATCTGACTATTAGGGTCTAACCTCCCCAAATGGGGAGTCTTGCCTGTTTAAATACAGTTCTGGAGTAGCAGGGCACCTCGCTCGCGTGGACATGAGTTGCTGGTTGCTCTGGCTGCTTTTATGCTTGAAAAATGGCATCGGCACGTAACACGATGACGTTATCAACGTGATAACATCATCGCGTGCCGGCGGCCTTTTGGAATCGTAATTAGAGCTCTGTAAAAGCATTTCAGTCATAGACTGTTGTCTATAATGCTTGTGTGATGTAGATGATGGTGACAATTTTAATAATCCTGGGTAAAAGTACATCATCTATTAATATTATGTGTTGATTAATAGGTGATGTACTTTTACCTAAGATTATTAAGAGGTTTAAGGATAACATAACATTATTCATAATGAAGAAGTCTCCATTATTGCATGACCAATAAAAAGACTCCTCTAACAAACCATTGAAACCTAGAGAACATTCTAAACTAAACTATCCATAACACTCTAGGGGTCTCATGTTGAGTGTTGCCATTAAAGTAAAAATGGCTGGCATTTAAAAATTGACATTGCTTTCTTTTGATTATAAGTTTCAAATACATTTACCACACTGAGTACATAGACAGTAATGCATGTGGTAAATATGGGTTAGTTATCACATGCAGTACATTCTATTCACCCCATGTGGTAAGTATCCCTTGCAATTTAATTGGTTTGTCAGATAGTATGTTAAGAATAGGACGTATATAAAATACCAGATGTTTTTACCCTTACCATCATACTCATGATGAGACCCTAACTGTGACAAAACATTTCCACCATAAGACAAATATAGACATCTTCATGGTGGGACTAAGTCATACAATTGGCTCGGGCACCAATGAAAAAGTGGCCCACAGTTGCAAATGGCAATTGATTCCTTTTGTGACAGATTGTTTGAGTATGAGGTTTTTGATCCAATCTGATGCCAATTGTGAATTTTAAATAATATTTATTCAGTAACACTGATCAAAACTACAAGCCTCATAGTGAAGTAACTTATCAAACTCGCCCGCATGGGCCAAAAAAGTGGCACACTTTGACCACAAAAACGGGCCGACACTAACATTGTGGGTCTTTGGTTCCGGCATTGCCCTATTGCCCTATAGGC
Organism: Ambystoma mexicanum; assembly: GCF_040938575.1. Lineage (NCBI taxonomy): Eukaryota > Metazoa > Chordata > Amphibia > Caudata > Ambystomatidae > Ambystoma > Ambystoma mexicanum. Next base: position 607,851,769 of record NC_090934.1, on the reverse strand, counting down.
CAGTCCGAGTCTGGACATCTTATTTCACCACATTTCAGCATCGAGACAGTGGGCACCCGTCAACCTGATCTAAAGATGCTTGACTTGACCAGTCACCAGACCCCATGCACATCCTGCTCTTTCCTGAAAGCTCTTTCTGAATGGTTAGACAACTCTTTTCAGATCCTCTCCCAGCCTGGATCAACCTTCTCCATTTAAACACTCACACGCAGAGATTTGGCTATAGCATCCCTCACTTACCGCTTGCCTACACTGTAAGAGGATACTGTCACTAACCCTACATCACCTTATCCTGAGTGGGGCTTTACTGCAGTGTTTGACCCTGCCTAGTATCTTGGGAATGGTACCATTTCGGAACTTCCCTGGTCTTATTATGTGCATTGTCCCTTGATCCCCCTTGCATTGTGTGCGTTGTTTTGCACATCCAGACACCCTGATGGGTCTAAACTTTAAGGGTGGTCAAAATATCAAGTGCTTGGCGATGGCTAATGGAAGGACAGGTGTTATAGGTGCCTGGCCGCATTCATACCCTCTTCTGTCTCCCCTATCTACCGTGGCCAATGACATGCTCACATTTAAATGCATCTCCCCATTATTCTGGACCTCGGCCCATTGACATCAAATATGACTCATGACTTGTTTTCATTTCAGGTGAGCCAAACGAAATGCCTTTTATAACAATGTACCTTCCGAGCATTGAAGAAAATCTGTAGGCATACAAATGATTGAAAGATGGCACATTCTGTTTTACTATAACATGCGTTATTTGTTCTCAGAAAGTCAAGGCCATTTCGGACGTAGGGTGCACGTTGGGAAAGACATTTTTTTTTCACACTGCATTATTTCGAAAGAAATACGACTGACCGAAGTCACACTTGTTATTACAAGATGATAGATTTGTTTGTAATTGTATTTCTATATATTATTTTAAACATTAATGGAGGTATCTAGTGAATGATGCCAGAATAGGTCGCAAAAACAAACCAGCATCATCAAGCAAGGAGACATGGGGGCTCATTACCAGTTTCCCGGTACTGGATAAATGCTTGTATAATTGCTGGTAATTCCAGAACCAGCATTTTTTCGATACTGGGCAAACACGAGTTTGCTGGTGGGGTCCACGGATCTACCTCCATGCCTGACCTGTTGGTAAATCAGGCCGCCACTGGCAAATGAATGCTGCAATTACAGGCACCGGTATTGATGGTGCCAGTGACTGTGGCAATCCCCACCATGGAGTCCTGTGGGACTCCGTGGAATGGGGATTTACCGTCATTTCTGCCACATGGAATATCCAGGTAATAATGGGATATCAGGCGGTAAAAACGCTAAGGGCAGTTTAGCAGTATTTTGCCGGAATTACCGGTGGGATATCAGCAAACTTGTAATGAGCCCTGTTCACCGTGAGCTGGTTGTGGTAGGTGATGCCCGAAAGAGGAATGACAACTACAATTTTTCACCATTAAATGTACTCACCAAATTTGAACTATTCCTTGATCAGTAATCTTTTTTTATTTATTTATTTTTAAGATGATATTAGAGAAGATTTCAATGCCTTCTCCAGAAGTACCCATGTATGGCACGTTCATGCTTGAGTTGCAGAAACTCCACATTTGCCTTTTTTTGTATGGCAGAGAGAGGGCATGGAACAGAATATCCCTTTCCACCAACCCCATCCTCTCCATCATACAAATAAACCAAGATTCACGCCAGCATGACATTTTCATGCTTGGTGCAAATGTGTGGGTTCCCGTGGAATCCTCAATCTTTTTACTCTAGCCAAAAGCAGGCGGATCCCATAGGAATCCGTTGTAAAAGCTGCCAGCTATGCATAAATGGCAGGCGGCATTGACAGTGTTTGCACTTTTGAGGAAATGTCGGCAAGCAGCAAGCATACATGCCACCAAACATATATACCTTTAATAAAGTAATCAGCTCGGTAGTCCTAGTAGGCCTCTTTTTGAAGTAGACGGTAATTGTAAAAAAGGCAGCATTTCAAATATCACCTGTTTTTACAGACCGCCTGATTATAACCCATGAGGTATTTACCTCATGCAGTCTTTTGGCAACCCGCTAGTGGTGAATATTCCATACATTCTATTTCTGAAAATGTTTGCCTCCACCCAAATGATGGAGTTAAACATTTTTCACCCCACCACCCAGGGATTGTGTTCCATAAGAAGCACAGTTCTCCAGTTTTAGGGAGAACATTTTTCCGGAGATTTGCGTTCCCAAAACCCCTTGCTGTTTAATGTACTGAAGGGTCATTACTGAAGGGTCATTGCAGACCATTCTCTGGAATATTTTATATGGTACTGTGGCTGGGTGAGCTGCTACTTTGCCAAATTCACTTCCATCTTCCATCTTTTCATTGCAAAGGTACCTTTGCGGGGAATGTGTGCTTTACAAAATTCAAATACATACCATACCTTAACATTTCCACAAACAGGTTTGTGGTGTGGTGTTTCAGAAAGTCTGCATGTTGTACTGCTGATGGGGCAGGAGATTCCTAATAATGCAGAAAGTGTAAGGATGCTTCATGCAGTAACAGCAAGCAGGAGAGCACGAAAAACATCTGCCTGTATTCTCAGAATGCTGCATGGTGCAATGGTAATTACTAACAAAAGGAAAGCTCTAGTAATTGTGTGGAACAATTTCGTCCATTGGAAAAGACCTAAATTATGTCTTTGAAATAAATATAGACCTATACCCAAATTAGATCATAAAAAATAAAATCTCAATTTTATTACATAATTTATAAGACATACTTAATAATATTAAAAATCATGATATATTCAATAAAACCTATGATGTTCAATATATTTTATATAAATCTAATCGAGATGTCCGGAGTTGCGGGATTAGCAGTTTGAGAATAATATAATGGTAATTACTGCATGTAGTATTCCCAAGGGCATTGCCACAAAACACAAAATAAGGCTATTTTCTAAGCTCACATAATAGCTTGGTTCAGAGTTTTAAAAAAGTTCCCAGTTGATAAGGGGTACTTCCCATTTCCAGACAGGATTATTCATATTTCAAAACAGACAACCAGGACATCTGGCAGTGGTGGAATCGAAGAACATGTCATCAAATGGAACCAAACCTTGAAGACATCTGAATAACTCACATCAAATGAAATGAAATAAAAGAACTCATGATTGTACTTGGCATAATATCGTGGCAAGTGGACATATGAGCCTAGACTTGGCATAGGAGGACCCAATTGGCATTCGATAAAAGTACTAACGCATTTAAGACTCCACTTGGCATTTGATAGCAGCATTTTAGCATCTCCAACTACCCGGCATTGAATGGCAGTACTGGAGTATTTGAGTCTGCACTTGGAATATGATAGCAAAATCTTCACATATGATGCTGTGCCTTAAATATAGTTTTACCAGGAATAGGAGGCATCTACTAGTGACACGTTTTCAGAACACAGTCATATGCTGAACAAAAGAGGTGATGGCTGGAATGTTTGGAATTAATCTTAACCTCTGGCATTCCAGGACAGGTTTCGGCCTCGTTGGGCATCATCAGTGAGGAGGTAGATTGGGTCTCTCAGCCCAGCAGGCACGGGACCCACACCTGGGCATACCCGTCCCACTCAGGGTGACTAAGCAAAACAGAAGAGGTGATGGCTGGAAGGTTTAGAATTAATCTTAATCTCTGGCATTGCTCTGGGCAACCCTCCAGACCATCACTCTTCACCTGACAAGCCATTACAATAGCGGAAAGACCATATGCAAATCAGGCTTGGCCCCACCCCTAAAAGGGGCTGTTGAGCTTGAACTGCTTGGTCACAACCCTACTCCACGAGATGACAAGCATCCCCAGTCATATGCAGAACACGCCTCGATATATAAAACTGTACCACTCATATGATCTCCATACTAGGATTATGAGGCCTTTAGTGGTGTATGATGGCAGTTAAGAGTTATTTGGGAATTCACCCAACATATCCTAGCAGCACATGGACAAGGGGGATATACAGAACACATGACCACATTTGACAATGAAGGCTTTCTTTGCTTCAAAGTGGCAGTACTTGGTTATGTGAGGCTGTACTTGGCATGTGATGGCATCACCTCGTTCTTTGGGACTACAACTCTCATAGGAGGGTTACATTGACAGAAGTTGGAGGTGCTGAATCATTTGTGGCTTCCCTTGGCATATGATTATAGCAACAGAATATATGAGACTGAATCTACTAAATTATGATAACTATATGAGGCATTTGAGACATTCACAGGTAAAACATGTCAGTGCTGGGACATTTGAGGCTGCATTTGGCATATGACATCAGGGCCTGAACATGTAATTTCTATAGCTTACACATGATGACATGCCAGGCATGCGAGGCTATAACTATGATAATATGTCAGGAACTGGCCATATGAAGTTGCACTTGCATATGAAGGCAGTGCCTCTGGCCTAAGTTTCTTCTATAGCAGTAGCAAATCAAGACACCAATGGGATAGCAACACAGCATTCTAACTAAGATAGTGTGTTGTAAACTATAGTTGCTATTTGTTATTTTATTAATCGGAATGCATATTTTTGTTTTAACACATGTAATGTCACTTCCTGTGATGTGTCACGACGAGGAAGGAAACGATTGCAGAAACAGACAGTGATTGCAATATTGTATTCAGATCTTGCAGAAAGGAAGGAAAATTGTGAGGATTAACATCGCAGAGGATAAACCTATGTGGGGTTGTCTGCCTCAAGTTATGGCTTCCCAGGAATCAGGGTAAAGCTGGGAAGAATGCCTGGGTGAGGGGGTACAACTCAAAAGTGGTAGATTTAAACAACAGTGAGAGTAAGGAAGGATATAGACTATTCAGTGCAAGTGCCCATTGCAATGGACCTCAGTTCTATAGTGCAGCCTAACCGGCTTACAGGGCAATAGGGCAATGCCTGAACCAAAAACACTAGAGTGGGCCAGTTTTTGGGGTGAAAGTGGGCCACTTTTTTGGCCCATGCAGGCCGGTTTGATACGTCACTTCACCACGTGGCTAGTAGTTTTGACCAGTGTTACTGAATACATATTCTTTAAAATGCACAATTTGCATCACATTTTTATCAAAAACCCTCCCACTTGGGCATTACTGAACAGTCTGTCACAATAAGAATTAATTGCCTTTTGCAACTGTGGGTCACTTTTTAATTGGTGCCCGAGACAATTTTATGCCCCAGTCCGACCCTGATCCTAACTTAAGTTCCAAAACTCCCCAGTGTCTCCCCATGGAAGTGTTCACAGGGATTTACATTCCTGGCACAATTATTTGGTGATATGTACGTCTTGGTTTTGTTCTTTGCCTTTGGCTTAGTTATTCACTGGGTCCTGGCTCTGTTCTTTGTCTTGGTATGCTGTTACACTTTTGTTAAGGTGTATCTGACCTATAGCATGAGGTGGCAGTCACTTCCTGTCATGTCATCAGCCATGTGGCATCAGCTTCACGACCCCAGCTATTTTGGCAGATTTCCAGCATTGAGGTCAGTAAGTTAATTAATAAACAGCATTGATGTAATAAATATACAGTATAGAATGCTCTGCTTAATATAGTCTCTAAGCACTGGGAACATCCAGGAGGAGGCAGGACTAGGTTTAGCTGATATGCTTTTTGAGTGAGTGCTAGAAGGCATGCACGTTGGAAGTTTAGGAGAGGACTACTGAGTGGGGATTGGTGACTGGAGAATTCCCAATGTTAGCCCCTTTGATGGCAAGACATCATCATTCTTTACAGACCAGTTTGAACCTCAGAGTATTGACTAGCACCGATTTAGCTGACCTCAGCACTCGCAAAATATAGGCATTGCTCTTGCCCAAAAAGGGCTGGTAGTTAATTCCATGAACATAGCGCTTTCTGGACACTGTTTTGCAAGTACGTGCTTCTCCAACCTTTGACATTCAAGAAAAAGAGGCCCTCATTACGAGTATGCCACATTTGCATGACTCACTGCAGTAATTATTGCCACTGCATAGGAAGATCAGAGGGCCTCTACACAACTATGCCTGTACCGTGGGTTGCACGCAAAAAAACTCCACAATCCACCTCCTAGTCATTGGAAAATACTGATACCGTATGTAGAAGTACCCCTACCACGTGTACATGAAACAGGAATTGGTCTCACAATGTATGCTGAATAGCACCGCTTCCGCAATCATCCAGGAAACATCAGCAACCAAATGGAATCAGGACGGGAAGAGTAAGGTACTGGCTGAGTAGGCCACTAGCTCAATGTTCTCAAATCAGGAACTGGAGATAATTACAGGGGTGGTGTCAAAAATGCACCCCAATGCGTTGGCCAAACTCGGGCCCAGAAGTGTGCCTGGCTCAGGAAAGCTATTCAGAACAAGGCCATGGCCCTCTCAGCCCACTCTGTACCATCGAGGAAGAGGAGTGGAGAAACAACCTGAAGCTGCATTTCCACACTCCTGTGGCTCGACGTGGCCAGGAATCTGGGACCGCTAGAGTGAGCTTGTCCTTTGCATCAGGGAGTAGAGGTCTGCGTCCACCGTGATCATAGCCAGTTTCAAGGGTATCAGGGTATAGGACGTGTGAACTTGAACGCATAGTTGGTGGTGAGTGCATTTTAAAGTCAAATATACTCTCATGACTGCAGTTAATACAGCAAAATATGCATCTGACCATATATCATTCTGGGTTATTTAGAGAGCACGCCTTCACCTCCAAGTGAGTACCTTGCTGCTTATAAGAGATGTGAATTGTTACTCAACTGAATGGTACTCAAATGCCTTCCGGAGAGCCACACATTTATTTTATTTATTTATTTCTACTGCGCTGTAAGCCCTCAGGCATTGGGGCGCCAAATCAAGACAAGGACATGGTACTAACATAGTAACAGGACAAAGATATAAAACATAATGAAATAGACGAGAGAGGCTAGTCTGACTCTAGGATGGGTGTTTTACTTTAACAAGTGATTTTTAACTGTCTTTCGGAAGATCGTATAGATCGGTTCCAGTCTCAAATGCAAAGGTAGGTAGTTCCATTTGTTTGCAGCCTTTATGTAAAAGGCTTTGCCAAAGCCATTTGTTATATAGGGTGCAACTGGAATTTGGCCTTGAACTTCAGATCTAAGGGCTCGGCTAGGTACATATCGAGTGATCTTTTCTTTTAGGTACACTGGAGCTTTCCCATGAATGCACCTATGTACCAAGGTCAGCGCCTTGAACTGAATTCTGCCTTCCACAGATAACCAATGCAGTTCTCTTCTGTCCTCACTGATATGTTCCTTCTTGGTTTTCTTTTTTTATAATTCTTACTGTGTTGTTCTGAATAATTTGGCATTTTGGTATGCACCATTTATTTGCCCCTAATAAAAATGCATTACCATAACCTAGTCGGGACAGTATGGTCGATCTGGCTATGGATGCACAATTTTCCTCACTCAAGTAAGGTCTAATTGCCCTGAGGAGCTGTAAATAGTAGGAACAGTTCTTACTTATTTGCATAACCTGAGCCTCGGCCTTCATTGAGGCTTCCATAAACATCCTCAAAGTTTTCACTTTGCCAACTACCTTTATGGGGCTGTCATTGATCGAAAAAGACTCATACTGATGGTTTAATTTGGCCCGAGCTTGATTTGACCCAAAGACCATCAGCTCTGTTTTCTTGCTGTTTAGTCACATCCAACTATTGTTCATCCAGTTTTCAATTGTCTTATATAGTGCCTTAACGTTGTCACTATCTTGTGTGCAATTTCCACTCAGCTCTACCACCAACTGAGTATTGTCTGTGTAGTTGGTGAAGTGCGCACCTATTTTATCTAATACTACGCAGAGGAACCTGATATAGAGGTTGAAAAGGAGCAGTTATAAACTGGCACTTTGAGGTACCCCACAGAATATAGATGTCTTGTGGGAGAATACATCCCCCAGTGTACCTTGGATTTCCTTTCTGAAAGAAAGGATGTAAGCCAGTCATTTGCTTCTTTGGAGCAATTTGGCCCCTTCACGAGTGCCTGTTTGAGCTGCTCAAGATCTAGAAGATCAAAAGCAGCGCTCAGATCAAGAAGTATGAGTAGCCCCATGTTCCCCTTCTCAACTATGCTTAGCATATGTGTCTGTAAGTCAAGCATTGCTGTTTCCATGCTATGGGCCGCACGGAAACCTGACTGCTGGTTATGCAAGATTTCATTTGATTCGACATATGCCTGTAGTTGGGTCATGGCGATCATGTCTAACACTTTAAGAATGAAATTACAATTTGTGATGGGTCTCAGGTTTCCCGGGTCCCTTTCATAAAGTTCTGGTTTCTTCACCAATGGTGTGATAGTTAGAGTTTTGATGTCTGTAGGAACTACTCCATCACAAAACGAAATGTTCACGATTTTTGTGAGTAGCGGGGCAAAGATCTTTATGTTTTCCAAAATTAATTTCGGTGGGAGTACATTTTGAGCACAAGACGTTGGCGTCATCAAGGACAGCGTATTGGTCATATCCTCTGTTGTGATTTTAAGAAATTTGAAGGTTTCCTGTTGATTAAGCGACTTTCCCCCCATCGACAGGTCGACCTGGTCTGAAGATGTTTGTTGCGCTTCTTCTATCAATTCCCTCGCTTTATTGATTTTTTCTGTGAAGGCTGTTTGAACTTTATCACAGCCTCCCTGGGATGGTGTAAACGTGGGGGCTAGGCTTTTGGCTTCTCAGTTGATTTGACGATTTCAAACAATTTGCTGGTCGAGTTTTCGGCTGACCTGATTTGTTCATTGAAATCGTTTTTCTTTGCCTCACCGATCCCTTTCTGTAGGTTTTGTCTATTGTTGTCCAACTGTCCTTGTTAGTCTGTGAAAGGTTTTTCTGCCATCTATGCTCTATTTTCCTTTTTTAAGCTGAACTAGTGTGTGGTTAAACCATTTCTGATGGTTTTTATTAGGTCTTACCAACTTGGTTTTAAATGGTGCTTTCTGATCCACTATTTCTTTTGCATGGTATAGGTAGTTAGCAATGAGTTCATTATAGGAATCTGCCTCTTTTGAGACCCTTAAAACTTTCTCTATGCACTGCTCTAAATCCGCCACCTCTATTTTTTTGTAGTTCCTACTGCACAGCTTCATTGGCTCGTTGCTATCATTTTTCTGAAGGGCTTCTTTTATGGACATAGTAAATACCACCTTAAAATGGTCAGTCCAAATACATGGTGTGTTTTTATACCCTCTGGTCTCTAGGTTGTGTGTAACAATCCAGCCCAGTTGGTTCCCATTTAACATCATGGGATCCGTATTCATGACCCTAAATGCGATGTTATCAAATGCTTTCACGAGGTTGGTGGCCTCTTTATCTTTTGGGTTTCCATGCCATCTGTTGAAATCCCCCAACAACAGGCCGACTGTGATAGTACCCTTCTGCATGTTTAGTTGTTGTGCAAGTTCATCACTAAAAGGTGTTAGTGATGGGGGTCTATATAACAGGATGATATTGATACAACTGTTGCCTGTGGGGGTATGCTTAAGATGTAAAATTTCGCATCCATTGCATGTTATTGTAGAGGGGAACATATGAATAATCTCTGGCTATCATGGCAACCCCCATACCCCTTATTCCAGCCTCTCTATTTTTGTGGTAAAGACTGTATCCTGTTGGAATGGCGGTGGCACATGTGGGCCCTATAGGATCCTGCAACCAGGTTTCTGTGATAAATGTAATATCCAGATCTTCCTCCTGTATTAAATCATGGATGTTCTGAGCATGTTTGTTTAAGGAGCAAGTATTTACCAGACACATTTTGAGATTTGTATTTTTTCAAACTTTCTTTATTGTAATTGTCTTATTCCAACACAGTAAGAACTTACTGAATGAAGTTCATGCCTTATCCCAATCCCCTATCCAACCCTCACCCTCCCTTCCCCCCATTGATACACAGATTATTGAAATCACTATCATTTACACAAGTTCTAAAGCGAAATATAGATGAATACAGTGCGACATGGTCATAGCATTCTTTACGGTTCTGGCCCATTTGATTTCACTGTGATTCATTACCAGGCAGTTCCTAGATCACCATTACCGTCTGAGTCTGTGGGCCCGCATGACCTTCCACCTTTCGTCCAAATCTCATTTACAGCGAGTTTGACTCCCTTGAGGATGCATTGTCTCCCCTATCTGAGTAGAACTGGCGAAAGAGTGGCCAGTAGTCCACTGGTTGGCTGCTGTCTGGTAACATTTGTATATAGCATGATTCCCTCTGTTCACAAATGAGCATGTGTTCCACCGACCTAGTGAACACCAATGATGAGCTCTTCCCCCAATTTGAGGCTATACGATGCTGTGGTGTTATTGAAGCCATTCCCAGTAGTTTCCTCTCCCCTCGGGTGCCCCTTCTATCAACGCGTAGGAGCCAGAGTGCAGGTGAGCATTCCCATTTAGATATTAGCATTTTGGACATAGCCTTTTCCACTTTCCCTCAAAAAGGTTGTATTCACAGGCACGACCAGGCCATGTGTCTCCCAGGTGGTTCTGTACTTTTGGTCTGGGGAGGTCAAACTGCTCCTAGCTAATTTGTATATAGTGGACACCATTTTCTGGGATGTCGGGGGTTTAAGCGTGTATTGTAGCACCGGGTGAGCTGTGGGTGCTCTGGGGAATTCAGGCCATTTAGCTCAGAGTGTTTCTCTAAGTCTGTAGTACATGGAAAGTGTTACCGCTGTCCACTCTCCCATGGACTTCAATGGCTCCCACCACTAGCCTCTGATAATGGGTTCAAAATGTAATTTCAAAAGTGAGTGGTATGCCTTGTGTGTTATACACCGGGAGGTCCGGAGAGTAGGTCGTTTCTCTGCCTGTCAAGTGAGATATTCGGTCCCATGCTCTGCATGTCACCATTGTGGGTTGGACTTCTCTCTGCGATGGCTGCAGCAATGTACCACACAATCTCCCCATTGTGTCGTCTGGGAATGTTGTCTCTCTAGCCAGTATGGTGTGTGGGTAGTCCTGGTTGAAAGGACCCCATCCTGTGATGTATTGCAATTGTGAACAACAAAAGAAAGAGCGCTGCAGGAGTACGGTACTCGCAATCTAAGAATTGTGCTAAATGGGTGGAGTATCTTTTCTCGGGCCTAGACTGAATCCAATCCCAGTTACCTTATTCAATGTATGATTCATGCAAAAAGCAACACATATGCCGTGATGTCTTGGATGAATGATTATTATAATTGTTATTCAATTATTAGCAGGAAACATTATATTTACATAACAGAAAAAACTTAAAAATAAAATTGAATTGAAATAGAGTATCAAGTCACTTTGTACAATTCTCTTGTGTATGCTTCACTGTAATGGACACATAAAAGTGTAGGGTCAAATTACAAAAGACGGTAATTGCCAAAAATCAACCAAATATCCCTCCGATCACATTCTGAAAGATAAAGAAGAAAAATAGTGGTTCAGGGTGAACAGAAACCCAGTGCTGAGGGAAAAGATTCGTATCTCTAAATATAGCAGAGAGAAAGAAGTTTTATGATTAGACAAAGAGTAAATTCAAAACATCAAGGTAACATTTTAACAATTGCAAGAAAACTGTTTTTGTCCAAAAAATGCACAAAAAGGTTATCATTAATACAGAAACACATATGTATATACACACACTGCCCCTAGTGTTCAATCGTGACTGGGCTTCTTCATAGCAATATAATTTCATAATAAAGGCTTTCATACAATCTACCATACACAGGTTGGATGGTTTTTGCTAATGAGTCTTATTGGGAAATCCTTGGTTCTGGTAGGGAGTTCTTAGCAGTGTGGTTTATTGTGTCAATAGGTAATACAGGCATTTGTTGGGGTATTCTAGGCCGCCCTGTTCGAATGGCCTTACCAGGGTGTAATAGGATATTCTTGGGTGTTTCCCCACCCAGGCCAGTCTAATCAGTAGGGTTTTTGTCCGTGCCCAAAAGTTCTGGGATGGCCAGATGGGAACATTGTTGAAAATATAGAGTAATTTGGGGAGAATGACCATTTTAGCAAGGCAGATACGCGCTACATGGGACAAGGGGAGATGTATCCATGATTCTACCTTATGTTCCAGTTCCTCCAATGTCTTTATGTAGTTGTTGGTGTAAAGGCACCCAATTCAGTGGTCTTGGATTCTTTGCTCGACCTCGGACATTTGCCCACAAAGTTTGTCTATCTTTATTGCGGAGATATTGAAGCGCTTTGAAACACATTGGCCCTCATTAGGACCCTGGCGGTAAGGGGTTTACGCTAGCGTTAGCTGCGCCGACCCCTTACCGCCAATTCCGAGTTCCCAGAGCGCCATGGTCATTTTTCCGCCCGCTTATTGCGGGCGTAAAAATCCATGGCGCTATGGGACCTTGGTGTTAATTACGCCACCGTAATTTACGGTGGCGTAATTAACTCCTTCCCCACTCCCATTATACCCTATGGGGCCGAAATGGGAATGGGGAAGGGTAAATGGGTCAATGGGGACTTACCGCCCCGCCGACCTCGGAATGGGGCGGTAAGTCCACCATCCGCCATGGCGTAAACGGACTTTACGCCATGGCGGAAAAGTCCGTCGATGGCGGAAAAAATCCGCCAGGGTCCTAATGAGGGCCATTGTGTATAGGCGCTATATAAATAAACTATCATATCATATCATATCTACCTTGCACGGCAGGGCATCAATTTTTGCCCCCAGGCTGTCGGTGCTGCCCTTCAGGGGTAGTAGGGTTGGGTTCAACGCCGTCACGTCTATCTGTGATGTCGTCTTTTCTTGCTGAGAGCCGGTAGCATGTTGCGACTGTTCAGAACGGGCAAATTGGTCCATTTTTACTTGTTTGTTTTTTAGGGATTACCATTTTGTTGCTAGGACTTTGTCTTTACGGTGGTTGCCGAGAGGTAATCTTGCTGTACTGTACCAAGGTTCTCCCTTACATTAATCGTGTTCGAACGTCCTGTTGGGTGCTGTCGTCCGTGGGGCACCACTTGCCTGTTGTCTCTATCAGCTCGACTCCACTGCTTTCTTTATGCCGTTGTGGCCTGTACGTAGTCCTCTTGTCGCCTCTCAAGCACAACTGTGGCTTGTACCTAGTCCTCTTGTCGCCTCTCAAGCAAGACTGTGGCCTCAGTGGCTCAGGTTTCCCCCCTCCCGGCGGCAAGGGTTGCGCTGTCCAGTCCAGTGAGGTGAGTTGCAGTCGCATCGCGGTGGGCTATTCTCCTACGATGATCTGACCAACCTTTGTTGAGCCAGAGGAGAGTCTGTTGTACTTTTGGGTGTGCAGGGTTTTAGTTTGATGCTCTTGTTGGGTCCCTCCCCAGTTATTGCTTCAATTATGGGAGTATCTAACCACCGAGGGTGATCGTTCAGGGCGTTATACCACCTTGACACTTGGCCCCTTATCGCGGCAATAGGCCTTCTCTGGCAGCTCTTCGCCACAATCAGCACCTGCTGTAGGGCATCAGGAGGATTGCCAGGTGTCTCTGCCGCTCATTTGTTAGACATTCAACGCTAGGTTTCCCCAGCACTCACCCAGGAGGTTGTATAGGGTTAGGGCCACCCACGGGCACCCTGTTGGAGCCTAATGGTGATTGAGGGGGGGGGGCACCAGACATCCAACAAGCTTGCGTGGCGTGTACCAGGTATTATTGTCACACCGTGCCCGGGCCCCTTGAGTACTGGAGGCAGTTCGTATGGGCTGAGAATAGTGCTTGTGTCTCCCCCCTCCTGTGCATATTGGCCATGGTCTGGGTCTGCTCAATTAGGAGACTCTTCCCTTCCCTCCAGACAGATCAGCGAGTGCCATGGGGCCGCAGCTGGGCTGTGTGTTCCGGGCCTGGGATAAAACAGAGCGGCGGGCATCAAGATATTCAGGAGGAATATTCTGCCGTCGCCAGACTCTTTCATAAGGTGGCCATCTTGATCAGTCGCACAACAGTGTCCCCAAACTTTGAGGTTTTTAATGTTCTAATCATTTTTGGCCGGTGGGGTCATGCGTTGTGCGACAGACTTTTTGACAGCCTTTTTCCTATATTCCTTCCGAGATTGGCCCCGATTCATGGTTGTACGTACCGAGGAGCGTTTTTCCGGATATGTAACACCATATATATGTTCATATGTTTTTAGACGATTTTCTTCCATAGCTTGAAGTGCTATTTTCTGTACTGTTTCCATGCACATATGATTAATCAAGTTGTGCCACAAACTCCCTGTAATTATTTCCCCATTCTTACCTCATCAAGAGATAAACTACTGGAAACTCCCAGCTGTCAGCTGAGGGAAAGAGAAAAGACCAAAGTCGTGGCGTTGGAACGCCGTGGATGGCGAGGACTGGGCAAAACCGGCTTGGCTATAGAAGCGCCGGCGCTGAAGCACCTGACGTATTAATATATGGAGTCTGGGTGTTCTGGGACTTGAAGTCTGTGAGATTAAGTTACATGTAGCATGTGATGTTAAATATGACCTCTGCCTACGTGGCCACTTGCAACTAGTTATGCCAATCTTTAATGTTCCAGCGTATGAAGCCAGAAACAACACACTAGCGCAACCAATCCGTTGCTGTAGAGGCGAGTTAAATTAACTACAGTACGCACGGGTTACTACAACACGCTGCTTTAAAGATCTCACGCCGTGTGTGTGCGTTACAAAATACTATTTTTGGAAGATATTAGCTTTCAATTTCAATTTCAATTTCACAATTCTAACAGTTAAATCACATCCACTTTAACACACACGTTCCTCCAAAGCAGTTAGTCCTAAGGCAAACCTTGCTGCAATTGCTTGTCTCACCGAATCTTATTACACAAGTTTGGAATTGCACTCAGGGACATGGAGTGTCAAACAGAATCAATGAAAGGAAGACTGGACACACTAGATAGCTAAAAGAAATGGTGCCTGAATGCAAGCATTCCTGGAAAGATCTGTTCTTACCAAAGTTCATCAACAAGCCAGCAAGGATTTGCCAGATGGGTCAGCCGGAATGTAACCTGCTGTGTAAAACAATACAAAAACAGTCTGGGCGGAATACAGATTAAAACACTGCATGAACTTACTGACGGGGTCGTCCTTACTTTCCCCACCCGAGCTGTCCACTGTGCAGTATCACAGAGCAGATGTACTTTAAGCCATCAATTCACATGTGCAGCTACATCCTGGCACTGGCGACATTCAGACACACGCCTGCAACATGGCTCGCACCAGTAATTCACTGGTATGTTGAGAACAATGTGCTGGCCCTCACAAGTCACAGCATGTGTATGACATACATGCAGGGTCTATTGCCCAAATGTCAAGTGTTTCAGGACCGCGCAGAACCACGTATGTCCAGCTTTATCTGCGTGCAATCTGCACTCCCAATAGGTGCTGCATCAGCCAGCAAAACCGAAAAGTGATGGATTGATGGTTTTAAATAAACCTAAAACACTGCCATTGCTCTCGGAAACCGTCCATATATCATGAATATTTACCCTGCCATCCCAGTAGAGAAGGAGAAAAGCATATGCAAATCAGATTGGCCCTACCCCAAAAAGGGTGGTCCAGCCCAAACTGCAAGGTCACAGCCCTTCCACACAAGGCCTCAAGCAACCCCAGACACGCTTCTACATCGCCAGGAAGGTGTAGCCTGGATCTCTAAGCACAGCACATTTTGGTACCAATCTGGGCATAACCGTTAAAGCAAAAGAGAAGAGTGATGGATGGAAGGGTTTGAATACATCTAAACCACTGGCATTTCTCTGGTCAACACCCCCAAACGGTGTTATTTTCATTCTGTCATGCTAGTACAGAAGGTGTAAGCCTGTATGTAAGTGTCACATTGCTTTCCACCTAGGTTTTATAAGTGGCAGATGTAAGGCAAAGGAACAGGTGGGCAAGATTGAGGGATCTAGGTAGGCATATCGTATGATGGGAAAAGTGAATGGCTGTCACAAGTGCAACATTGATGAACTTTAGTGACAAATGTTCCTTGTCATCTTCCATAAAACCCTCGCCCCTTTCACCGTCCATTCTCTACATCTTCCATCTATCCCACATTCTTCGCATCTCAGGAGGATAGCTCAGGGTCAACATACTCTTTCTTTCTTCTTTCTTTAAATTATCGAAAGCGTGGGCGAACCCACGCAGGCACTTCCCCATCCTAATGGATGATGTGCACCTAACCCATCAATCATTATTTAACTTACTTAAACTGAAAGTTCCTCCCACCTCCCCGTCTGCCTCGATCCCCAGGTCCGCACTTAGAAACCTCTGGGTATTAAGCGCATTATAAATAACCTATAATGTCATGAATCATATCATATCTTCAAACCAATACTCATATTAGCTTCCATTCTCTGTCCTCTTCCCCACAAGGAAAACTGACCTTGCCACAGCATGAACAATGCAGAGTCTGGGAGGTGGGTACAAATTAATAATTCCTATTAAAAAAAAAATGTGCGCACCTTCTCTTCAACATCTATCCATAAACTGACCTAGAAAACAACAGTATAAGTCCAGAGCAAAAGAGAAGAAAGACAAGTAGTGTAGAAACATCAATCTAGTGATCTTTCATCCACTCTCCCTTTTCTACTTCATCTCCTCCCCCTTCCTAATTTACAACCAGTCACCTTCTATCCACTCCCCTTTACCACCATTCATGTTTACCCCCACTCCAACGCACCTCATCCATGTCTTCATGGCCTGGCTGGAGAGAATCGAGGATGATGCTTCCTCTCCTCTGCGAGGATTGAGCAATGAGGGCCCCGGCCCATATTCCACCTCTGTGTCAGCACACTCCTACAATATATCCCTGAATACTGTGGCTACTCCCTGCAGGCCACAGAGCGGGGGCCTTGGGCCCAGGCATCTTGCTGTGAAAGACTGACCCATCAGAATACTGTACCATGGAATGAGATATTTTGGGACTTAATAAATCACATTTTGAAGCACACAATTGTAGTTTTACAGTACATTTTGAGGGTGTAGATGAGTGCTACTATGAGGGAAAGAGGGCAATCATGCAACAGCAACAGCATTTTTAAATGTACCCAATATCCTCAGGGTCACAAATGTTTTTGGAAACACCACCTGTTACTTTGCACGGTTAATATGAAGTGTCACTGTTAATATGAAGTGTCACTGTTATTATGAAGGGTCACTGTTAATATGAAGGGTCACTGTTATTATACATGGAGAAAAACGAGTCTATTAAATCTTCAGTGAGGCTTTTTTGGGGCATGGTGTACACTGAGAATTGAAACACTTCTGCAGGGCTCCTAATTTTGCCAGGTAAGACGAGATGCACAGATCACACACTTTGGTTAAGTGGTGAAGCCAGAATTTGAGCCTTATCTGAAATGTAAGCAGTTGGCCAGGTATCTTCCTAGTTCAAGTTGGTACAAATATGCATTCATATCTTGGTTTGAAGACCTCAAATAATAGTCTGGCTCCACCACTTAACCACATCTGATCTGTGCATTTCACCTTATGAGCCAAAATATACGGATGGCCTTGAGTGCTCAAGTCACCAGTTGATGACCCCTTGGATATAAAGATGTGTTATTTATATAGCGCTGACATCTAAGCTCTTAACATACAACACATATACATTTATTGACATCGGAAGGATGAAAGGCTAATTTGGCCTTGCCGGGATTCAAACCTGCAACCGGCAGATCAAACACAGATAACAACAGCGAGCACTCAACCCACTGAACTATCTTGCCAGCCTCTAATTTAGTGTGTCATTGTGAATCCCATCTGTTATGTATGTGCTCACGGGCATTGCAACAGGTGGTACGCAGACCTCAGATGATCATCAATTCCCACATCTGCTCAATATCAAGGGTTTTGTTGCATTAAATCTGATCACCCTAACTGTCCCTTAACTAATGTTTTTTCAGTAAATTCCAAATGTTTTGTTATACCATAGTTTATTCAAAGCAACTTGCCATAGCCAGTGGCCACAGCCGTTGCACCAATAGGTGTCTTTAGGAGCCTTCAGCCGTGGCCACTGTGCATGTTGCACCAATATGTTTCTTCAGGGCCCACTAGCCATGGTCTTTGGCCTTGCCCACTCTACATGTTCCACCTATAGGTTTCCTTTGGGCCCCCTAGCCATGGCCTTTGGCTGTGGTCACTGTATATGTTGCACCAATAGGTTTCTTCATGGCCCACTAGCCATGGCGTTCGCCCTGGTCACCGTACATGCTCTAAAAATAGGTTTCCTTGGCGCCCACTAACCAAATAATTCGGCCGTGGCCACTGCGCATGTTGCACCAATGGATTTCTTTAGGGCCCACTAGTCACATGATAAACCAATCTGAAAATGTATTTGTGATTGAAGAAACATGTTGATCAAAACGTGTATGGGGTAATTTTGTTTTGATTCCTAAGTTGCACAGAGGGGACCATTTCTTTTTGCACCTTTGTGCAAAAGGTCCCCTGTGTGCAATTGTAATGGTTTATACCACATACTGGGAAATAGAAAAACAAAGGGAAAATCTCCTTTGCTCTTCACAGCTCTGCTACATGTCTAGAAAAAGCGTATATTCTACCCATAATAAAAGAATGTGTGAGCCATTCACAAAGGACTCCTTTTGGAATCTGCCTGTTGTTACCAGGTGTAAAAGTCAAGTGAATTCCAAAGGAATTCACTGGTTTTCCAGCAGCATAAAAATACATGCTATTTGGTAGGTAGACATGGAATAGCAAGCAAGCATTTTAAGTCTGCGCTACTCTCCAAATTTGGCTGCTAAATTATACAATATCATATGCGATGTAAAAAGTGGCGGTAAATGCTTTTACTACCACTTTTTCCACTCCACGGGAAATTAAAAATGACCCCATATGATTGTACATTTATTTTCCCCATTCTGAACGGAAGCATACAAATGCCAGCAGGTAAATCAGTAAGAACATCCCAAAATATCTCCTAAACACACAAGATGAATTAAAATGCATGACAGGGCCATTGTTCTACACTGCTTGCAAATAGTTCAGCAAACTCCCCATCCCCTCCTCCCAATGTCTAATCCACCAGCAACCACAGCATATTAAAACCTTAAAGAATTGTAAGAACATAAATTGCCACAGTAATGTTCACTGCCATTTATCTGTTAACATCGCTCATCACCTCCCGTTGTAAATGGTCTGCCGCTGAAACTGTTTAAGAGATAAGGGGCCTGATTCACATAAGCCTTTTATAATGGTGCAATCCCGTTGGAGAAACCTCTGTGAATCAGGCTCCAGATCTCAATCGGAGGCCCTGTGTAGCCCGGACTGTTTGTCTTTGAGGTAAGAGAGGCGGAGCAGGGGCCGCTGTGGGTGTTTGTCCCTGGTCCGACTGCTAAATCTGCCCCTGGGTCTGATCTTTATGAAGTCCATACATACCTAAAGACTGAACAGGACATTTCAAAACAGTACATCAGTCTGTGCTGGCAGCATCTACTTCCCAGAGCAAGCAGACCAGGGGGGCAATGACAACAGATCTCCCCTACTCCCTGGAAGCCTGGAGAAGATGAGTCCCTGGTGCGGAATGCTGACTGGACAAGTCCAAACCCACACTATGTCTCTCTAGACCAGAAGGCTCAACATCAATCAGCTAAAGGCAGAGGGAATCAAGGTCTGCTGGCTCCACTCACAACTCCACCTTCCAGGATAATAAGGAAGCAGACACGTTAGGTGGGCTGTAGGACCTTGTGAGGGCAAATGTGATGTGCCCAGGTTAGAGTCTTTTGGGGATTAGAGTAAGGGGTATTGTTGGGCCTAAACCAAGTGTTAGGGTGTAGTTGGGTTTATGGATTGGGGACAAGGCATTACTGGGGATTTAGGGGAGAAAGTCATTGTTAAGCTGTGGTGATAGTGGAAATGCCTATTTCAAACATTGCAAGATATTAATAAATCTTACTGAACACCAGCAGACGTCTGGTAGAATGAAGTCTTGTGTGCATACCAATTCTGGAAAGATGAAGAGCCTAAAATAATGTTCATAACAAAACTGGCTGCGCTGTGGATGTCAGCAGCTTAAGTGAAATGGGATTTAAAGCCACTAAAATCGAAATGTTTAAAATAAATGAGTGACCTACTTTTGAGTGTCACATTGGTTGCAACTGTTTAAATGTCATGGTTTTGAACTTAGAATCAGTGTTCTAGCTGCATGTGTCAAAATTGTAAGTTTGATTTGAATGAAGAAAAATGGGAACAAAAGTGACCTTTGGCTGAAGCCTGGCTTAAAGGGACTGAATTCTGCCCGGCAACTACCCCCGACAGGAGTTGAAACTTGCCCAGCAACTGTATTGACAGGCCTGGCCTCCCTTCTGCTGCCCCACCAAAAGGAGATCACACCTCTCTGATTGAATCGGGGGAGGGATGCCTGGGACTGCAGGAAAACAGAGCAATGAACTTCCCTTTGCTCCAAGAAATTTCTAAATCAGGGGGTCCTAAATGGATTCCTCTTGGAAGGAAATGGGAGGGGCACTGCCTCTGTGAGCCAGCTGAGCTTGGAGGAAGTGGACAAACCAGAAATTCCCCCATGTGCTTTCGGAAACCACACCCCTCTGGGCCAGAGCATCATTTTAGAAAGATGGATAATTCATAGTACATAATTGTCAAAATTATATCATTATCAATAATATCATGATTCCTGTGATTTTTCTGTGCACATTTTAAGAGGTGTTAGGACTCTGTGGTATGTTCTGGGGGGACGTAGCGGAAAATAGGGTATTACTCCAAATGTATGTATGTTAAAAATCTGACACTTCATCATCTGATGCCCATATTCCTTGCGCACATTTGTGTAAATTCTGGAAAAGTTTAGAGGTTGTGTTCTGGATGAAAAGGGCAGAATTCTGTCAGAAGTGGACACGACATCTTACAAAGACAGGGATCGGATGGTTTGGTGCTACAGAAAATATGTTAACTGGACATATAATATTAGAAAAATTGTACATAGATGAATATGCATTTAAGTCAAAAATAGATTTGTGTGCAAAGTGACAAGGAGAGTGTTCTTCTGTATTCCATAAAAAGGATGCCGGATGACTCACAATTCAGTTCCCCAGTCAGGCGACAGAGAATCCTATAGCCTATCAGGATCCTCAGAGGGTTGGGCATAGAAAGTCAGCCTTCCCACCCACTTTCAAAAGACATAAAAGACCCACTGAAACCCAGGTAGGGACTGCTCTTTCCACTTTCCTGTGAAGCACTTTGCCGGACGACTTAAAATCCAGACAATATTCAGAGACCATAACTTAGAAAACCAGACTCCAGATTCCAGAACTTTGTAGCAGAAAGGCCTAGTCCACAAGCTGAATCCTTTCCAGAGGCCTCAGAATCCAGCAACCTAACCAAACCATTCTACAGCCGGGTGAGCTGTGTGATTCTGGCTAGAACCCTGTACCAAGAACATTTGCCAAAACCAGAGACCAGACCAGATGGCTGTGCAGTGTCGAGACCAGAACCAGAGATCTAGAACCACAGACCAGACCCAGACCAGATCGCTGTGAGCAGAACTGGTACCAGAGACCGTCCGTGGCAAGTGAAGCCCAAACCTGATCTTGATGGCCTATTTCAAATGTATACTGTGAGTACCCACAGAACTGTGCATAGTCATCTCTTAGTTTAAAATAATCTAATTCAAACCATTTAACCTGTCCAGAAATGCATAGAAATCGTGTGTCCATTCTGTGATTTCAAACCTGTGAAAGTGTAATTTGCCATTTGAATCCTACTTTATTTCTGAAATCTAACTCCACAAAATTGTCGTATCTTTTGAACCGTACGTGCTAGGAACGGGATTTAACTTTCATTTTAAAGCTAAGATCCTCAGCTGTCCAACAAGCCCTAAACGTTGTACTCCTTATAGTTTTTCCGTAATCAAGCTTTACGCACTGAGAAAAAGTGCAGCGAATTGAAAACTAGCTCAATCTCACCACACATTAAAAAATAGCTGTCTCTTGCTTGCATTGCTGAAATTCGTTTTCAACCTGATAATCCCTCATGAATCATTGCTAGTGTTGACCTGAACTAATCTTAAGTAGCTATCACCTACCCTGTATCTCCTATAGGGAATTAAAATCATTTTTAGCATATTTTCACTTCTTTGCAAATCACATTTAAAGTATTTTTGCCTGTATTTTAAAATCATCCCTGTTGCTCTAAGCTTGCTAGGGGGTAACTGAATTGGTATTGCATTTGATTGTATTCCTGAAAATTGTTTGCTCTCCTTCCATCTCCTTATATTGCATAGGGGGGGAGTGAATTGTCAAAAGAAAAAGTGATCATATTATCTCTTGTGGAAACCATCTCAGTTATTTCTGTGCTGCATTCTTTTCCATCATTGCATTTCCTTGAACCCATAAAAGCATTCTCAGCTACTTTATCCTCTCTATACCAACTCTTAATTAATTAAAAAAGTGTGCTAGTATAATACTATCCATTATTGATCACTGTCATATTCATAAGTGTGCTATCAAATATTCATTTATTTATAAAAGTGTGATATATATCTTGTTTAATTTTTCAATAAATCTTTTAATTTGCAAAACAAACCTACTTCTTGGCTCAGTGAGGTCAGGGGGATTCAAAGAGAGGGGCGTTATACAAGGGTTTATCATCCAGATCTATGAACCTGTCATAAAAATATATAAATAAGGGCTTCCCTTGGGCATCCCAGACTAGGCATTGACTCAGTTGGAGTGCTGAATTGAAGTTGCTTAACAGAGGGGGGGCTCGTCCGGGATGTCTGGATTAGACCTACCACTTGTGTAGCTTAATACAGTGTGCTAACTGACAGGATACATAAATCCTGTTGGATCGCCACACAGTGTTACATTGTAAAAGCACCCCTCAAAAGAAGGACGCTCTAAGGAGACGGTCTGTTTTGCAAAATAAAATACAAACTTCTGTAAGTCAGGAAGGAAATCAATTTCCAGAATGACGACATTGGTAGATATGAAGATAGCTAGATAGTACTCTTACATAAACTGTTTGTGAGAGTTGAATGCTCTGAAAAGGACCAGAATGTGTGGCTGCAGGCGATCACACAAAAGGTCAATCCGACTGGGTTAGACACTGGAAAGATCAGGGTCCCTTACACGTGGCCCTGAGCGAACTATACATGGCCCCTAAGGCCAAAGATGAGCACAACAAGATTTTTAGGATAGCGGCATATTTGTATTTATACATGGGAGCCATACAGGACAAATGTGCTGAAGGCCAAGATCTGGCAAATAGGCAACAGATGGCATTAGAGAAGGCCCAATCTGACCTGGTCTCTTCCGAGCAGAGGCTACAGACGAGCCAGGAGTCAGAAAATGACAGTAGGCAGTATATCATTAAAATAAAAGAGGATATGGGTATCCTGCAACAGGAAAAGTCTGACCAGGATACCAGGTTTCTGGCCTTGCAGAAGGAGTACCAAGAAGTTTTGGACGCCCTACTGCAGAGCCAGAAAAAGCTGGAACAACAACTGGACTTCAATAGGGCATGCGCAGAGCAGGTAGTCACCCTGCAAAGCCACCTAGATAGGGAGAAGGCAGAGAGCAACAAACTGATTCTGAAAGACCTGGATACCCAGACAAAATTTGAGGAGGAGCGCCAGAAAGCTGGTGCCTTTCAAAGGCAGAGGGACGACCTGGCGGCATGGATGCAGGCTCTTAGTCAGGAAAGGGACACCTTAGGCCAGGAAGTCTGCCAATTAAAAGGAAAAATTGAAGAAAATCACTTGGCCCTCCAGGGACTGGGTGACCTCCAAAAAGAGCATCAGAACTTGTTAGAGCACACCAGGAAGGTGGAAGATGCTCTGGCAAGAAAGGAACAGGCCAGTAGGGATGTGACTCAGGAGATAACCCTCCTGCAGCAAAGACTGGCCCAGTATTCCAGGACCAACCAGGAGGCACAGAGAGAAAATGAGGCTCTCTGTCAGCCAAATGATAGGCTCCAGCAACAGGTAGCCATGCAGGAGAGACTGATAGAGTCTAGTAAGGCCTTAACTGAGGAACTGAAAGCACAGGCTCTTGCATGGCAACAGGGAACAGGGGCTGATAGAGATGAGGTTCACTGGGAAAGGGAAACACCTGAGCATAACTTCAGGAGCCCTAGTACCAGAGGCCTTCACCTCTCCCAGTCCCTGGCCCTGGCGCACATGAGCAGAGGGCCACAGGGATGGCAGATTACCATCCAGCCAAAAGTATGGGGCTCATAGGCCAGTACCACCCAGGAATGGATGGGCGGGCATCCGGGTATGGGCACCTAAATACAGTGCAATTTAGTGGGGAACCCCAGGAGAGTAGGCCCAATAAGGGCATCCTAAAAACCTCTGCCCAGTTAGGTCAGTGGGGGGGTACTCATCAAATCCTGGCAGCAAGGAGGGATCTGAAGACTCCTCTGAGCGTCACAGGACACAGGAGACCAGGTCCCCACATTCTGCCAGCCATTCCCAGGCTCGCAGAATCCAGGAAAACCTGGAAGATCAGACGGGCACCTCTGGGAGCAGTGCTTCTGAGTCAGAGGATGAATGGACCAGGGTTACCCGAACCAAAAAGGCCAATAAGGCAAAACGGGCCTTGCTTAAGGACCCCTTAAAACAGATTAAGGCAATAAGGAGTGTCATCACCCCTTATCACAAGAACGCCAAGTATTCTGTTTGGGAACACTTGGAGCTTTACCAGCAAATGATGGAGACTTTCCATTTGAAGGACAGCAGTAGCTGCATTCAGTATGTAAAATGGACATTCGCCCCAGAATACTCCAGTTGCTTTGCGGGGCTGGAGGACCAAAACCATTCAAGATGGTCCACATATAGGGCGGCCATCTTGAAATATTTTTCTGTTCACCGGAATCCCCAAGAGGCTCGCAAGGCAGCCTACAATTTGCAATGTGGGGAGGATCAGGCCCCACAAGAATTTGTACAGGAATTGAAGCGTGCCTTCGCGCAAACTACCCGAAGGGTGCGCACGGACTGCAAAGAGTTTGTAAATACGTTTTTCTATGCCTTACCCAAATACATAATGACCCAGCTAGTGAGAGATTTTCACGAGAAAAGGTCACTAGACTGGGTCATTGAACAGGCTACCCGGATATATGAGGTGCAGAAGCCCATAGAAAATAAAAATAACGCCCAGCAAAGCCCCAAACTAACCAGCACCCCTGCTGCTGCAAAGGTGGCAGAGGTAAAGGTTGCCCCCATTTTAGATTTGGAGATGGGGGGCCTAAAAACCTGCCTGCACCGAATAATTCTCTGCCCAGAAGGCCCTCAGGCCAGTCACAGACAGGGAGTCAAGGAGGTAGTCCCACAAATGGGGTCCCTCACTCCCCTGACTATGTAAGTCCCCGCTACAAGGGAAACCGACCCATCCTGGGTTAAGTGTGAACTCCTCCAGCCCAAGGGGGGATCCAACCAGGCACCCAACCCAGGGAACTTCCCTCCTAACTTCCCCCAGGAGGGCAGAAATTCACCAAACCCTGGGCAGAACTTTTTTCCCAGGTATCCACCAAATTTCCAGCGCCAAAATCATCCATCCTTCTTTCCCCAATTCCCTGAGCCCAGACAACCTAATCCGGGAGAGGGGAGGCCAAGGGTAGAGGGGTACCCAAATCTACCACACCCAGGGTACTACCAGAGAAGGGATAGCTACCCTTCCCGGGATCAGCCCAGGGGAGAAAACCGAACCCCGTATCAGCCTGAGCGGGTTTCACAGATAGAGCGCCAGGTCCAAAATATGGCACGGGATCTGGGTCACATGCTGAGGGCTCAACAGAACCCTCAGATGAGCATGCCGGCACAGAATGCCCCAAACTCTGGGCCTGGTGCTCCAGAACAATGACGGGGGCAGCACCCCGATAACCCACCGGTTCCCAGGGAGGAGGCACAAGGGGAAGGGAGGTGTAAAGCCTTGGAGGAAGCTTCCTTCCCCACTTGTAAACAGCCCCTGGAAACCCAGGAACTGGAAACACAATCTCCTACCCCTGAAAGTCTGCTACCCAAGGAGCAGAGAGGAGGTAGGAGAAACAAAGGACCCATACAGACCCAGTTTGTGGCGGAGGTACAGATCTTCCAATTTGAGGGAGAGGGATCCTCAGAGGATCCTGGGAAAAGGGTCTTCTCCTTCAGAGATGGGGGAACTCCTCCCAAAGAAAATTGGGTCCCAAGGGATCCAAATCCAGACCGGGTAGATGTGGGGACTGAGCTAACGCTACCCATCATCTCATTCCAGAACCAACAGAATCAAAATCCCCTGGTTCAAACCCATCCTGGTGACTGCCTCCAAAAAGGGGGGGGTGGGGCGCGGCCCAGAACCGGAACCAGGGGAACCCACAATGGCTCTGATTTCCAGTTGCCAACTTTTTCTTGCAGATTCCCATGACTCTCCACAGAATTCTGCCCAGATCTCTTCTCTCGCAATGTCCAAAACTAAAAAATTAGACCACCAGTTGTCCAAAAATGTGCATTATCTGTGCCCCCTTGAGAAGAAGGAGGGAAGATACTATGCCCCGGTACAAGTGTAGCTTCCTGGACAACTTCAGAACTTTGACAGGAAGGAAATTGCCGTCGAGGGGACTGCAGGTTTGGACATTAAAATTGGGCGACACAAGGTGAAACACGCGGTCATAGTAGTGACTCCAGAGGGCACCCCTTGTTTACTAGGGAATGACCTCCTGAGAAGGTTGTCACCCCTAATACATTGCGTAAACAAGGTCCTCTGCACCCAGACTAGCCGACCAATAAAATTAAAACAGAGTGTCAACCATGTTAGTTTAAATGGCACATGCCACATGGTTGAACAAAAATCTGACCAAGTAGAATTTAATTTCCAGAACAACCAAATTCCAGATGTGACAGTAATAGCAGTAGGACAACAGACTGGTGATGGGGGGTCCTCTCTATTTCTGAAAATCAACCTTCCTTCCAGTTTAAGGTGGTATTCCACACTGGAAGGAAACACTCTGAAATTCTTTACTAATCCCCAATGAGACATTCCCACTCCAATAGTCCAGAAAGATGTGAAATCAGCTCGGAGCCTGGCTGATATTCAGCAAATTGGAGAGCAGTTATTCATCCCTGTTCAGTTAAATGATGGGAAGGACTCTGTTCTCGCCCGAGTGTGTGTGAACAACGGTAAGAGCTTCCTCAGCGAAGCCATGTTCCGCCAACTCCCAAAAGATCCAACCATTCCCACATTCAAACTGATAGACAAATGGGAAATGGACCTGGAAGCTCCCAATTCGAAATATCTCCTGCCAAGCAGGTGTATGCTTAAAATCTCCATTGGCAACAAGAGCATAGTCCATAATTGTTGGGTCATGCGAGACGTTACTTCCACCTTTTATTTAGGCAGTGATATTCTCAATCGCTTTGCCATTAGTTTGGACCTAATAAACTTCAAAGCTCGGTACCGATTAGCAGATAATCCCATGGGCTTTGATGATCCAGAAAAAGCATTTAGGTCAGCTCAATTGCTACCTTATGCAGTTGAAATTCAGATTAGAGAGGAAGTCACCATCCCAGAAAGGACCCGACAATTCTCCCTGGAAGTGAAAGTTAAAAGAGGACAAAAATTGAAAAACCCTGACGCTTATATTCATCTAAATGCTTTTCTCCAACAGCAAGGGTTAGGGGTAAACCCAACACCATCAGTCAACATAGAACATGACACCCTTCCAATAGAGGTGGATAACAGCGACTTAAAGAGTATTACTCTAGCCGCAGGCACCATTATTGGAATGGCGGTTGATGACCGACATTGCTCCATTGATTTAGGAAATGAACTGTTAGGACCAATCCCCAAAGACTGTTTTGACAGTGAAAGTGATGACATTACAACACCAGACAAGATCTTTACCCAGCATGGGGGGAACTTCCTGGTGTACACTTCCTGCCCTTATGGTAAGGAAGATGTGACTTGTGACTTCAGAAGGGATGAGGTGATTTTCCAGGTCCATGAGGGCTGCCTTTCCCACCTGAAGCCTCCAGTCCAAATCAGCACTCTGACCGGGGACTTCTCCACCCAGCTGGAGGAGGCCGCTGAGATAGCAAAACCAGAAGTCTTCCCAGGGTTCAGGCAGATGGTTCAAGAGAGAGTCAACCTAGCTGAGGCCTTTGTGACTCTGGAACAGAAGCAAAAGTTGAAACAAGTTTTCTTGGATTTTCAAGATCTCTTTGCGGTGGACTCATATGACTGTGGTCGAACCGATATCCACACAACAACAATTCCCACGGACCCTGCCATGACTCCAGTGTTTTGTGAAGCAATATCGCTTGCCTTCCGCATCCATGGAGTCCCTACTGAATTAATTAAGAACCTTGAGTCCCGGGGGATAATCCGTCCAGTTCACAGCACCTTCAATAATCCCGTGCTGGGAATATTGAAGCCAAACGGCCAGTGGAGACTCTGCGCCGACCTTAGGGAGCTCAACAAATGGGTCCATACTTCCCGATGGCCTCTTCCCTGCATTGACCAAGGGCTGGCCCAGATCCAGGGGTACCAGGTATTCACTGCAATAGACCTGACCAATGGATACTGGACCGTGCCTGTCATTTGGGAGGACCAATACAAACTGGCTTTTACCTTTGGGGCCAGCAGTACACATGGTCCCAAACTCCCTTCGGATACCTCAACTCCGGCAATTAATTCAACATTTTCCTACACAAGGCCATGCCCGACCTGGGTGCAAGGGGTAACCTGGCTTATGTAGATGATGTCCTCATCAAAAGTTAATCTGTGGAGGAACACATAGCGGAGATCCGTTATGTTCTGACACAGTTGAGGGCCGCCGGAGCAAAACTTCCTTTCAGAAAGCACAGTGGTGTAGAACCCGTGTTAATTTCTTGGGGCATGAGATTACTCCTCAGGGTATCTGTCCCCAGGAAAAGAAAGTGGAAGCACTTCAGAAACTGAAAGACCCCACAACTCTGCGGGAACTAAGGAGCCTCCTTGGACTGACTAATTACAGCAGAAAGTTCACTGAGGGCTACGCAGACATCACCAGACCCCTGATTCATCTCTTGAAGGGGGGGTCAAGTGGGAATGTGGTCCTGAACAATCCGAGGCAGAAGGACAGCTCAAAAGAAGCCTCTCACAAGCACCTTGCCTAGCTTACCCTGTCAGAAACAAGGAGTTTTTCTTGGAGACAGGGTTCTCTAATACATGCTTGACTGCAGTATCATATCAAAAGCATGACAAGGTCAATAAAGTAATCTCCTATGCGAGCCAAACTTTATCCTCTGTGGAGGAAAAATTCAACGATTGTGAGAAGGCACTCCTGGCAACGGTGTGGGCATTGAAGAATTACCACCTGTTTATCCAGGGGGAACACATCATAGTGGAGACTCTACACCAGCCTCTGCAATATCTCCAAAGTGATAGAATCCGGGCCGGAAATGTGAGTAATTCCCGAATTACTTCCTGGATTCTGTCAATGCAAGGCTTTCCTGTGGAGGTCAGATATGGCCAAAACAAGAAGAGTCCCCTCGCGCAAGGTCTGGCTGACTTGCATGATTGTGCCAGAGAAAACAATCTCAAGGACGAAAGTCTAAAAATCAAGGACAACATGGAGGCATACCTTAATTCCCCCCATAAAGTCTTTGAAGAAGACAAGTGTGAGGGAATGCCCACTGTCTGTGTGGATGGATGCGCTAACCATGTTGACAACAGCGGGGAAAAAGAACTAGTGGCCGGTGTAGGGGATGCATGGGTGAATGAGTCCCCAGAACCCTCAGCTGGGTACAAAATTGGTCCCCGAAGTAGTCAGGTGGCAGAATTGATGGCTGTGTATCAAGCCATCATCACTGCTGTCCAACATCAACTCCACGAACTGGTCATAATCACCGATTCAGATTATGTACGGAACGGGTTTGTGGAGCACCTGGTTAATTGGAAAACCAGAGGCATGTTATGTGCTAATAACAAACCCTTGAAACATGAGAAGTTAATTCAAAACATTGATGATCTGGTCACCGTGAATGGAATGACCATCTACTGGAAGAAGATCAAGGGTCATTCCAAAGTAGGGGGACCAGACAAAACTGGAAATGACTTAGCTGATCAGCTGGCTAAAACCAGGGCCATCCAAGGGGATCTAATAGAGATTGAGTCCCTATTGGGGGAAATCCAGGTCACTGCTATCACTAGGTCCTAGACAAATGCTCACAATGATATTTCAACTGCGCAATGGAGTAAGGAGACCCCAGATGCTGATTTGATTACGGCTCAGAAGGGGGATCCAATAATTGGTAAGTTTTACCAACACATTGAGGACTCTGAGAACTTTCCCCTGACGGATACCGATTACATTGGGAAAGAGGACCTAAGAGTGTTGATGAAATGTCCCAAAATGTACCGGATCCAAGACGGTTTGTTGGTAAGGAAATCCCAAGCTGGCCATGATCAGTGGGTGGTCCCTAACTCATTCCGAAGCCTGATGTTAAGTCACACCCATGATGCAGCCACAGCCGGTCATAGGGAGTTTCACACAACACTTGAGATCTTAAGAGAGGTTGCATACTGGCCACACATGGGGCAGGACCTCGACCAATAATTGAAGGGGTGTCTTGTGTGTGCACAATTTCAGCCAACATCCCTCACACAGTGTGCGCCTCTCCAAAAGAGGGGGATGACACTGCCATGGTCAGATTTGCAAGTTGACTACAGGACCGGCCCGTGATTCACTCCTCTAGGGGAAATAAGTACATGTTGACAGTGACATGCTTATTTACTAAATGGGTGGAATGTCTCCCGGCCCCAAACTGCAAGGCAGAAACAGCAGCTGCCCTGATGATCAACTACATTTTTTCCCGTTTTGGTCTACCCCAAAGGATTGAGTCAGACAGAGGTAGCCATTTTACCAGCGAAGTAATGACTAAGATGTGGGAGATACTGGGGGGTTAAAAGGAAGTTACACATTGCTTACTGGCCAGCCTCTTCTGGTGCAGTAGAACGTTACAACCGAACTGTTGTGAGCATATTAAAAAAGTTTGTGGCAGATTCTGGGCCAAGTTGGGATATCCAATTACCTCTGGCCCTAATGGTCATCAGATCTACGCCTTCATCTGCAACTAAAATGTCACCGTTTGAGCTGATGACTGGACGCAGGATGGTGCTTCCCCAGCATTTGCTCTACAGGACCCAAGAGCAAACCTTGATCAATGCCTCCACAACGCATGAGTATGTTGAAATTTTAAGGAAACACCTCCAACATGCTTTTGCCTATGCTCAGCGAAACCTAGAAAGATCAGCCGATAGCATGAAGACTCACTATAATTTGAAAACTACTAGGAAAGAATACAATGTAGGGGACCGGGTTTATCTATACAATTGCCAAAGGAACCAGACCAAACAGCGAAAATATCTGCCTACATGGAAGGGACCTTTTGAAATTGTAGACAAGATCTCCCCAGTCGCCTACAAGATCCACATCCCCAAGGGTAGTTTGGCGGAAGGGGAAGACAAGTGGGTCCATATAAATCAGCTAAAGTGTTGCCATCCCAGGCACACTCTGCAGAAACTGGAGGAGTCCTCTGCAATCCCAGATGGGCCGGCTCCAGAGTAATATAAGTCCAACCCTAAAATAGTCCACATATAGCCTATAAAATCCTATGATTCTTGAATGCAAATGTCTCCTGATGTATAAAATGTATATGTTCGCCCCACCATTAATAGTGGTGGGGAAATTTCTATGAATATGTTCTGCTGTTTTTCCTTTGTCATCCTAGGAGAGATGAAACCATGAAGACTGACCAAGGAGGACGACCCGGGGACCGGGAGCCAAAATCCAAAGGGCCCGAGGTACCGCCAGAAACTCCCAGCAGGACCGGCGAGGAGAACCAACCGACCCACCCTGATGGAGGAAAAGATGCTGAACTGTGCCATCTGCGGAATCGGAAGAAGATGATGTGGACATCCCAGCGCGTGGATCAAAACATCCATTGCACCCGACTCCCCCTCGACTCGAAATCAAAGTGCAGATGGGCGAGGGGGCTTGTCAGGTGTCTTGACCCACGTTTGAATTATTATGCTACAACATTTGGTGCTGTGGGCTTAGAAAATCCAAGATAGCCGAAAAGCCCACATTTGCACCAGAATCCAGGAAAACCGCGCAGTTTTGCGCACACCAAAATGGTCGCCTGCCCTGACACCCACCAGTGCGAGAGTGATGGGCCAGAAGCGCCATGAGTGAAACGTGGTGCCTAAGGAAAAACAGCAGTGCCTGTTAGCTCAAAAAGCGCTTTGAAATCACATTTGTTTCTCTGAAATGCAAGCTCAAAACGCCTATTTCAAGCATTGCAAGATATTCAAAAATCTTACTGAACACCAGCAGACGTCTGGTAGAATGAAGTCTTGTGTGCATACCAAATCTGGAAAGATGAAGAGCCTAAACTAATGTTCATGACAAAACTGGCTGAGCTGTGGATGTCAGCAGCTTAAGTGAAATGGAATTTAAAGCCACTAAAATCGAAATGTTTAAAATAAATGAGTGACCTACTTTTGAGTGTCACATAGGTTACAACTGTTTAAATGCATTGGTTTTGAACTTAGAATCAACGTTCTAGCTGCATGTGTCAAATATGTAAGTTTGATTTGAATGAAGAAAAATGGGAACAAAAGTGACCTTTGGCTGAAGCCTGGCTTAAAGGGACTGAATTCTGCCCGGCAACTACCCCCGACAGGAGTTGAAACTTGCCCAGCAACTGTATTGACAGGCCTGGCCTCCCTTCTGCTGCACCACCAAAAGGAGATCACACCTCTCTGAATCAGGGGAGGGGTGCCTGGGACTGCAGGAAAACAGAACAATGAACTTCCCTTTGCTCCAAGCAATTTCTAAATCAGGGGGTCCTAAATGGCTTCCTCTTGGAAGGAAATGGGAGGGGCACTGCCTCTGTGAGCCAGCTGAGCTTGGAGGAAGTGGACAAACCAGAAATTCCCCCATGTGCTTTGGGAAACCACACCCCTCTGGGCCAGAGCATCATTTTAGAAAGATGGATAATTCATAGTACATGACTGTCAAAATGATATCAATAATATCATGATCCCTGTGATTTTTCTGTGCACATTTTAAGAGGTGTTAGGACTCTGTGGTATGTTCTGGGGGGTAGTTGCGGAAAATAGGGTATTACTCCAAATGTATGTATGTTAAAAATCTGACACTTCATCATCTGATGCCCATATTCCTTGCGCACATTTGTGTGAATTCTGGAAAAGTTTAGAGGTTGTGTTCTGGATGAAAAGGGCAGAATTCTGTCAGAAGTGGACACGACATCTTACAAAGACAGGGATCGGATGGTTTGGTGCTACAGAAAATATGTTAACTGGACATATAATATTAGAAAAATTGTACATAGATAAATATGCATTTAAGTCAAAAATAGATTTGTGTGCAAAGTGACAAGGGGAGTGTTCTTTCTGTATGCCATAAAAAGGATGCCGGATGACTCACAATTCAGTTCCCCAGTCAGGCGACAGAGAATCCTATAGCCTATCAGGATCCCCAGAGGGTTGGGCATAGAAAGTCAGCCTTCCCACCCACTTTCAAAAGACATAAAAAGACCCACTGAAACCCAGGTGGGGACTTCTCTTTCCACTTTCTTGCAAAGCACTTTGCCTGACGACTTCAAATCCAGACAATATTCAGAGACCAGAACTTAGAAAACCAGACTCCAGATTCAATAACTTTGTAGCAGAAAGGCCTAGTCCACAAGCTGAATCCTTTCCAGAGGCCTCAGAATCCAGCAACCTAACCAAACCATTCAACAGCCTGGCGAGCTGTGTGATTCTGGCTAGAACCCTGTGCCAAGAACTTTTGCCAAAACCAGAGACCAGACCAGACCGCTGTGCAGTGCCGAGACCAGAACCAGAGATCTAGAACTGCAGACCAGACCCAGACCAGATTGCTGTGAGCAGAACCGGTACCAGAGACCGTCCGTGGCGAGTGAAGCCCAAACCTGACCAGATCTTGACGGCCTATTTCAAATTTACAGTGTGAGTACCCACAGAACTGTGCATAGCCATCTCTTAGTTTAAAATAATCTAATTCAAACCATTTTAACCTGTTCAGAACTGCATATAAATCGTGTGTCCATTCTGTGATTTCAAACCTGTGAAAGTGTCATTTGCCATTTGAATCTTACTTCATTTCTGAAATCTACCTCCACAAAATTGTCCGTATCTTTTGAACCATACGTGCTAGGAACGAGATTTAACTTTCATTTTAAAGCTAAGATCCTCAGCTTTCCAACAGGCCCGACTTTCTACTCCTTCCAGTTTTTCCGTAATCGCGCTTTACGCACTCAGAAAAAGTGCTGCAAATTGAAAACTAGCTCAATCTCACCACACGTTAAAAAATAGCTGTCTCTTGCTTGCATTGCTGAAATTCGTTTTCAACCTGATAATCCCTCATGAATCATTGCTAGTATTGACCTGAACTAATCTTAAGTAGCTATCACCTACCCTGAATCTCCTATTGGGAATTTAAATCATTTTTAGCGTATTTTCGCTTCTTTGCAAATCACATTTAAAGTATTTTTGCCTGTGTTTTAAAATCATCCCTGTTGCTCTAAGCTTGCTAGGGGGGAACTGAATTGGTATTGTATTTGATTGTATTCCTGAAAATGGTGTGCTCCCCTTCCATCTCCTTATATTGCATGGGGGGGGGGGTGAATTGTCAAAAGAAAAAGTGATCATATTATCTCTTGTGGAAACCATCTCAGTTATTTCTGTGCTGCATTCTTTTCCATCATTGCATTTCATTGAACCCATAAAAGCATTCTCAGCTACTTTATCCTCTCTATTCCAACTCTTAAGTAATTAAAAAGTGTGCTAGTATAATACTATCCATTGTTGATCACTGTCATATTCATAAGTGTGCTATCAAATATTAATTTATTTATAAAAGTGTGATATATATCTTGTTTGATTTTTCAATAAATCTTTTAATTTGCAAAACAAACCTACTTCTTGGCTCAGTGAGGTCAGGGGGATTCAAAGAGAGGGGCGTTATACAAGGGATTATCATCCAGATCTATGAAGTTGTCATAAAAATATATAAATAAGGGCTTCCCTTGGGCATCCCAGACTAGTTATTGACTCAGTTGGAGTACTGAATTGAAGTCGCTTAACACCATCCCTGAACATGTGGAGCTCATCCAGGATGACATGCAGAGCATCATAGGCATTTCGACTGCCATACCCCCCTGTTGAGTGTGATTTCAGTGCTGCATTTTCTTGCCATGGACACATTCCAGCACTCAGTTGGCGAGCTGCATGGCATCCTGCAGCCAGCATTTTCAACTGTGCTGGTGCAGGTCCAGCATGCCCTCTTGCACCATATATCCCAGCACATCAAACTACCAACCACACAGGCACAGGTCAATGCCACCAAAGTCTGCTTCCATGGGCTTGCGGACATGCCTAATGTATTGGGAGCATTGGACTGCACACATATAGATATGTTGGCTGCCATGCCACAGATGAGGTGTATAGAAACCGAAAGCTATCCCACTAACTGAATGTGCAGGTCATCTGTGATGCAGACCTGACAATCACCCACTGCTGTGCCTCGCTTTCCTGTGGAATAGCAGCCTGCCTAGGTACACAGTGCATTATAGTGGATAGCAGACCCGGCTATTGAGTGAGTGAAAGCATCAACACACACTCCTCTTTGCATGTGCGCCAGGGTGGGGTGGGACGTTCACTGGCACCAGTGCATGGCCTACAGCCACCATGCCAATGCAGGGACAAAGTCGGCATGGAAGGGTGTCTGGCCATGATGTCATCCACCATGTGTCAACGGATGGACACACCATCACAATCTGGGCACGGATGGACAGGCACATGCAATGTACGATAGGCACCGGAATGCAACAGTACTATGTCGTAATACCCAACACATCCCGACTTAGCCCCACTCACCACCACCAACCCATCCTTGGGCGTCAGACCCTACATATGGCCTGACTAGCATTGTCTGTCACAGGGTGCATCAAGGTGAATGAGGGCCCACATGTTCACAGACTCAGATCCATATGTCACTCACTCACATCCCTTTATGTATGCACTACCCAGTCACTTGAATCTAATGGTCCTGTCCCATTCCATGCAAGCGATTACAGTTATCCTTTACTACCCTGGCTGATGACTCATGTGCGAGATCAACAGACCCACCGGGAAATAGCATACAATTGAGCAGACCTTTGGACTGTTGAAGGCATGTTTTCGGTGCCTTCACCACTCTGGTGGGGCACTACTGTACAGGCCAGTGAAGATGGGGAAGATAGTCCTGGCCTGTACTATGCTGCACACTATGTCCATCATGCTGAACATACCCATACCCCCTTACATGGACATGCCTCCAGAGGACGCTGATTACCATGGTGACAGGGATGCAGCTGTAGAAATGCAACACCAGCACAGGGATGTTGGGATAGGTGTGCAGCCCGCCAGAACTCATTGACAACTACTTTTGAGCACCCATAAATAGCGCACAACTCATGACACACTGCATGTGATACAGCACAATAGTAAAGCACACCACTTCACAAATTGAATGTCCATATGTAAATGCCTTTGCACAACATGTGTATTTTGAAATTAACAAAAATAACCAAACATTTGTCCCACCACCCCCTTCCCAACTGACCCTCCCCACAACCACCTCCCCAATGGACCATCCCGACCACCTCCTCCGCAATGGACCCTCCCCACCACCCCCTCCCCAACATCCCCTCCTTAAATGACCCCCCACCACCACCTAGACAAATAACCCTCCCCACCATCGCCTGCCCATCAGACACTCCCCACAACTCCCTTCCCAACTTACCCTCCCTACCACCCCCCCCCACTAACCATCACCAAAACATCCCCCAGGTTGCAGTAGTGTCACCGAAACTCTAGTACTGGTTCACTTCCCTGGCCTCATTTCACACGCACCTGCCCTTTTTCGGTGACCCTGACAAGTGCATGGTTTGGCACCTTGGGCTGCTCTGTTGGGAGCTGTCAGGCGTGGTGATGGTCAAGGGGCGTCAGAACCAGCCATGTCCTTGTGCTCTAGGGCCGCCTGCAGGGAAAAGGTTAGGAACTCAGCTAGTGCCGAGATTGCCTCGTTCCCCTCCCAGACGCTCTGTACAAGCAGGACCGTGCGGCACGAGAAGCAGCCCAGGGCACAGGAAAAAGTGCTGGCGTTTAGCCTGCACACTCTCTCACATCATCCTGGTTTCCTCGAGCACAGTTCCTTTCATCTCCTTGTGCCGTTCCTCAATTTGCCAGATGCACACATTCATATCAAGGATACTGGGGATTGGTGGTGGAAGTGGGCTGTGGAGGTCCGAGGGGCTGAAGGAGGGATGGTGGTAGGGGCTGTGGTCTGGTGACCCCTCAGTGGTCTCCCAGCCCTCCTGCCTGGCATTGTCATCTGTCCAGTTAGCTATATATCTAGGAGGCTGGTGGGAGGGAAATGGCTGTCTTGGTGGCCCACTCTGCTGTGTGTCAGGGGCAGGTGGCTGTGCCTCCATGGGCATTGCTGGTGTTGCTGCAGGGGCAGCCGGCATTCTCACAGGGCCCGTAGTTTGCATTGTCAGTGCTGGTGTGGTCTTGGTAGTGGTGGCACGGGTTGTGGCTCTCCTCCTCTGTGTAGGTGGCTGGATATGCTTGGTCCACCTTGCTCACTGTCAGATGAGGTGCCTGTGTGGGTGAGATGGTCTTGCCGTTATTCACATCTGTGACATCCAATCGCCTTGCTACATGCAGTGCATACATTGTGTGACATGATTCCTTTGCATAGAGTTATGACGCAGGATGGCTAGGATGTGTACATGCATGTGAGTGTGTTACGGGGGCACATTGCTCATGGTGCATGCATGCCACCTTGGTCTGGTGTGTGCCTTGTGCATGTGTTGCTTCTCATGTTGTTACTTTGTGCATGTAACCAGTACTCATGTGGCCATATGTGTGTTTGGATGTTTGGGGGGCAATGCTTGTGTTCCCCTGGGCAATGGCCGTGGTTTATTGGCCACTCTATGGGTTGGATGCAGTTTGGTGGCATGCAGTTGGACATGTCTTCATGTAGTGTGTGCTGCATTTGTCTGTCCACTGTGTATAGTTATTTTGGTGTAGAATGTTGTACTCACTGCCATCTCCATGTGTCCCTGCACTAGCCCCCGTCACTCCCACTCATTCAATCTCTTCGAGGTGCAGCATGCTGCTGCATTTCTCCTCCCATTACATGAGCTCTATTGGGGAGGCCATCCCACATCCAGTGGCCAGGCATTCCTTCCTGTGGGCTGACAGCAGGCTGAGGACCCTCAGGTGGAGGTCATCCCACCGCTTATGGCAGTGTTTTATGTGCATGGTACAGGACCCACGGCCGACATCTTCTGCGCCACCTCCTCTCAGATGGCATTTTTGCAGAGTTGTATTCTCTGTCGATAGTCAGTGGTAAATAGTTCACCAGCATGTTGCACTATGGGGTCCGTTAGCATGGTAAGTTCTTGTTCTGTGAAGTGTGGTTTCCACTGCTGCACATCAGGGTCTCTCGATGTCATAAAGTAACTACAGAAATGGAGTCGATAGGTGCACGCCTCCTATCTATACCTCAGTATTTCAACACATATGTGACAGAAGGCTATTTCATTTACAAAATTATTCCTAACACTAGGTCCCTAGTAAAAAACTTTTTCGCCCTATGTGTAAACTGTCTGGTGCCCATGGGTGGTTGGCCCTAGAGGGTGCTGATGTGCCGACTGCAAGGGGATGTTGCGAACCTGACCCTATCCTCTCTAAACCACTTTCCTATTGGCTAAAAAAGAGTGCACACAGTTGGGGGTCGATATCTGTATTTTAATGTTTTCGTCTCCCAGCCGTGTGGCTTATCAAAACTCAAAACAATAACACAAGGTTTTATAAGAAGAGGTTTCTATGTCATTCTAGTCACATAGAACTCTATTAAAAGGCTCTTTTTGCTCTGTACAGTACTAAGACTGTGGAAAGCAAATAGAGTTGTGATAACTTAGATTTCTTTTTGCAAGCCCTTTACTTAATATGTAGGGGTATTAGAGTCTGGGTTATCAACCAGATACTGCTCTAACAACAGTCAACCGGTTTCAGCGGGATTCGCAAGTGCCCGCTTTCTTCAGGATGAATATTAGTGAATTAAATATTCTCTTTGATATTCTTCAGTGCTAGGAAGAATGTTGAGGATGTCTTTAGGTCTCGGACCAGCTTAGTTGGGTCAATCCTTGAGTCCTACAGGACAAACAACAAAAAGAGACAGGTGGACTATCATCAGTCTCCGAGTACTTCTAAAACCTACTAGACACATATTTAAGTCATCATTCAAAAGTGAGGCACATCTTACCTCTTGTTCTAACACTTGTAGTTATACCTGTTCTCTATTGGAACACAGCTATAAGTGTCTTGATTCTTCCTGTCAGGTTCGCAACATCCCCTTGCAGTCGGCACATCAGCACCCTCTAGGGCCAAGCACCCATGGGCACCAGACTGTTTACACATAGGACGAAAAAGTTTTTTACTAGGGACCTAGTGTTAGGAATAATTTTGTAAATGAAATAGCCTTCTGTCACATATCTCTAGATGTCATGCCTGCTGTCAGGATGCCGGTATCAACGTGTCCCAATAACAACAGGAAGTAGGTGATTTTATGTGAATTGTGTTTTTCAAAATGACCACCAGCGAGCTTCCAGTTCCTGCAGTGACGTTGTTTATGGTCCCAGTGTTTCTGTTGCTGGTGTTTACGTCTGATACTCGCCGGTATCTTTTGTTATCATGCAGCTTTAGATTTCCACAGAGTTTCATCAAAACCAATGGGTATTTATGAATGTCTTGCAAGTTGTGAGTGTATAGTATCCATATTAAATGTAAAAACTCAACACTGATGTAGAGATGAAAACGTATTTAATAATGATCCACTGTCCAAAACCAGTCAGCAAGGAAACGCTTCTGCTAATTGCTCGCACTCACACTTTCCCGTTAAACAATACAGCCCGAGGCCACCAGGGGGCGCGCAGGTGATGGCAGCCTGAGCGTTGCTCTCCCACCGTACTCGGGCCGTTGAAAGGGATTGAGCCCCCCCCGGACCTCTCCAGCGGCAACACAGTTCTGGATCGACTGCTGGACCCCCCCGGCGCCCCTTTTGAGTGAAAGAGCGGACTCTGGTGCATCGGGAAGCCGGAGAACGGACCTCACAGCCCAAAGCGACGGAGCGAAGGGAGGGCCTGGAGGGGTGATCCCTCGATCGCAGACCCGCAGCGTGGGGGATTCACGAGCCTGTGCCCGAGGAAGAGACAGACGACGGCGATAGAGGTCGAGGACCCGGAGGGCTTCCACCCCATGACCCCTCCCCCGAGAAATTATCTGGTGCTCACTTCTGGTAGGTGGAGGCCCCTGCGTTAGGCCGCAGGGCATGTGCCCGCCTGCAGTCCCCCAGGACTTTACAGGACCCGGGTGTGAGGCCCCCAAACGGTTCTGGTGGGGCGTGTGCCCGCCTAAAGGTCTCCGCCCGCCGTGCGAACCCATCCACTAGGCCCTGGGGGGCAATCCCCTGACCCCAGAGCCGGCAGGGGACAGCGAAGCAGGAACGGGAAATGCCCGTTTCCCGTTCCTGCTGAACTGGCGGGAGACCCTGCAAACCTTTTGCTACGAGGGGGCTGGTGACAAACACGAGAACCCCACAGACCACGGGAGCATGGCCCACTCGGAAGCTGACTGCCAACCGGCCCTGGGAGTGGGCACCCTGAATGTGCGGGGCTTGAATACCCCCACCAAGAGGTCCCTGGTTTGCCAAAAATTCAGGAGGGCAAAGCTGGACCTTTTGTTTTTGCAAGAAACACACTGGGCAAGGGGGAAGGAACCCAAAATGAGAGGGGGGGGCATAGGGGAGGTTTTCCATGCATCCCAAAAGGGGAAGAAAAGAGGGGTGGCCATTCTGGTTGCCAGGGATGTCTGCTTCACTAGCGAAGCCACCCTACAGGACCCTGAGGGCCGTTTTCTATTGGTGAGGGGCACCTTACAAGGATCCCCCCTGACCCTGGATGTGGTGTACGGTCTGAATGATGGCCAGGCCCAATTCTGGGAGGGTGTAAAGGAGAAGCTCAAGCTATTTGTATGGGGCATGTTGGTAGTAGGGGGAGATTTCAATATGGTGCTGGACCCATCTTTGGATTGGAAACGGGTGGGCCCCCAGAACCCCAGACCCGCGGATGAGTCCACGGCACGCACCTTCCGGAAGGTGAACGAAGAGCTGGGCCTGGTAGACTCAATTCTCACCCCCAGAACAGGAATCCCCTCTTTTTCATACTACTCGGCCATTCACGCCTCGTTTTCAAGGATAGACTATATTTTGGTGGACGCGACCCTTCGCCCGTATGTGGCAGGCTACAGGGTCGATCCCGTACCCTGGTCGGACCATGATATGGTGGGAGTTACAGTATTGGGGGGGTGGCGGAAAGAACGCAGAGGCCGTTGGAAATGCAATGATGCCCTACTAAAGGACGAGGTCCACGCCCAAGAGTTCGCAGACGCCATAACAGAATGTTTTGAACTAAACGACAATGGGGAAGTGGGCACACACATGCTCTGGGACGCCTTTAAGGCAACTCTATGGGGTGTTCTTATCCAAAAGGGTGCATTGGCAAAAATGGTGAGAGAGGCTCAGGAGAAGACCCTCCGGGAAAAAATTGCCCGACTCCAGCCGGGGGGCTCCCCGGACCGAAAGCCGGAACGCGACCGTGTGGCCGCCCTGGAGGATTACAGGCTCCAGCTGAAGGACTTACTCCTCCACAAAATGGAGAGAAGTCTTCAGATGGTCAAGCAAAAGTACTATGAGAAAGGGGACAAAGCGGACAGGATCCTGTCCTGGAAGCTGAGGGAGGTCCAGAGGAGCAAAATGGTGAAGGAAGTGAGGGACGCTCAGGGAACTCTGGGTTGCGAGTCTTCCCACATTGGAGAAGCCTTTCGCCGATATTATGAGACCCTGTACTCATCCGAATATGATGGGGGATCTGCTCCGATAGAAGATTTCTTGAACTCAATCCAACTCCCTACTTTGTCTAGGGAGATGTCCGAGGGTCTGGAAGGGCCAGTGACCGAGGAAGAGGTAGACAGGGCGATAAGCGGGATGAAAGTGGAAACCACCCCCGGGGATAACGGGTTTTCCGTTTATTTTTACAAAAGATTCCGATCCTCTTTAATCCCCTACCTAGTGAGAGTCATCAACTCCGTGATAGAGGGGGAAACTCTCCCCGATTCCATGATGGGGGCTATCATCGCGGTGTTACCCAAGGAGGGGAGGGACCTTGCAGAGTGTGCATTTTACCGCCCCATATCACTGCTAAACATTGATGTTAAGATTCTGGCCAAGGTGGTGGGGAGGCGGATAGAGGGTTTATTGCCAAAGTTAGTCCATGGAGATCAGGTGGGCTTCATCAGGGGAAGGCAGGGTTCGGACAACATACGCAAGACCATAGACCAATTCCACTTCGCGCAAAGGTCGGAGCTCAACGCAAGTGTCCGCTCCTTAGATTCAGAGAAAGCGTTCGACAGGGTCGAATGGCGGTACATGGATCTCCTCCTGAGGAAGATGGGTTTCGGGACCCACATCATGAGCTGGGTAACAGCACTTTACAGAGCTCCCACGGCAAGGGTCCAAGTGAATGGGGAGTTGACCGATGCCTTCCCCCTCTCTCGAGGGACAAGACAGGGGTGTCCCCTCTCCCCCCTGATATACGTCCTTACGATAGAAGCCCTGGCCATAGCGATCAGATCACACCCACGAATTAAGGGGATCAGCAGGGGGGAGGTGGAATTTAAACTCTCCCTATTTCCAGATGACATCCTGGTTTCACTCCCCCCTCTGTTGAACCTGGTGACCGAGTTTGGACGCTTTTCGGGCCTGAAAGTCAACGCCTCGAAATCGGTCCTGCTCCCTATGAGACTCCGGGACCCCTTAGACAGGCTTCACGGGATCGAAATGGGGAAGGCCGAAATACGGTATCTGGGGGTTCTCCTCACTCGGGACCTAACTAAACTGGCTACTGCGAACTACGACCCCATAATAACAGGGATCACATCAGATCTGAGGAGGTGGGGTGGGATGATCCTCTCCTGGTATGGCAGGATGACGGCGGTTAAAATGAACATTCTGCCACGGCTCCTATAGCTTTTTACAGCCCTTCCGACCAATGTCCCAGAGCAGGCTTTTAGGGCTCTCCGGAATGCTATCCAGGACTTTATATGGCAGGGGAAAACCCCAAGAACCAGAAAGACCACACTGACGTTGCCAAGGGAGGAGGGAGGGTTTGGGTTGCCGGACTTCCATTTGTACTTCCGCGCCGCCCAGCTCCGAGTGCTATTGGAACACATGAAGGAAGGAATGGGGACGTACTGGTCATACCTGGAGGATATGGACACTCACCCCCTGAAGGTCCGCAACCTTGTGTGGGCTCCACGAAGAACAATCCTGAGTCATTTGAAAACCCACCCGACCTTGGGGGTTCTCTGGGACATTTGGAAGGAAGAGCCTCAGACAGCATTCCTCACCACATGGCCGTCCCCGATGACCTCCCTCTGGGGCCACCCCCTCAACCTGGGTAATAAGGGGTTTAGGTCATCCCAAACCTGGTCGGACAAGGGACTGGAGTGGGCAGGGCAGATGTTCAGGGAGGGTGAATTCCTGCCTTATGAGTAACTAAGGGACGCGCTCGGCCAGGGATCCCTAACCATCTTTGAGTACCTCCGCCTAAAGGGCATTCTATGTGATCAGTCATGGGGCCCCAATCTGAGTAGACAGCTAACCCCTTTTGAGAGTTCATAGATACAGCGACCACGAGGAAGGGGGTGGTATCTTCGATGTATAAAATCCTCAATACGTACAACCTCCAGGGAAGGAGAAACTTTCGCAAGTTCTGGAATGACCTGGCGGGAGAGGAGATTTCAGAGGACTCCTGGTCCAGAATATTCAAAATTGCCTTTCATGGGAATCTATTTACCGCCGATATGGAACACAACTTCAAGGTACTGCAGGGGTGGCATAGGGACCCAGTGAAATTATCTAAGATATTCCCGGCGGTATTCCCGTTGTGCCCGAGGCGATGTGGTCAAGCAGGCTCCAGGAGCCACATGTGGTGGCACTGTCCAAAGGCTCAAGTGTACTGTGGGTAAGTGAGGGACTGGATGGCGGAAGTGATAGAGGAACACTTGCCTCTAAATCCCATGACGATGCTACTGGGCCTCCCCCCGGAGGAAACGGAAGTACACCGATACCCAAGGATGTGGGAGACAATGTTGCGGGCAGGTAGAGTAGCCCTCGCACAAAAATGGAAAAGCCTGGAGCCCCCTTCTAAGGAAGATTGGATGAAAAAAGTAAAAAACATGTTTGTGATGGACAAACTGACTGCCATGGTGAACAATGACATAGGCTCATTCCTCACGAACTGGTACAGAGTGCAACATTCCTGGGGATGGGAGGTCCGTTGAATCCTGGGCGGGGAGCTCGGTCCCAACGGGGCAAACCAGAGCTGTGCAAAAAAAAAGGGAGGCCCGGCACCCGGGGCAAGGCGGCTTCAGGCCTGTCGGAGTCATGGGCACTAGCTGCATCACACCCGAAGAGAGGGAGAGTATGATAAAAGTCTCCCGGAACAACAGACTTGGTTTGGACATGGGGTCGGGGGGGTGGGTACAAGTTGGGGTGGTGGGTTAGAGGGGAGGAGGAGGTTTGGGGAATGTTTAAACACTGTTTTGTAAACCTGAATAAAAATTGAAGTTTAAAAAAAAAAACAATACAGCCCAGATTAATCAGTGATGGAGTTAAAACATTTGGGGCCTCATTACGACCTGTGCAGAATGCGTTTAATGGCGCTGGTAACAGTGGTCGAAGTGAGTGGAAGCGGTCGGGAACGGTGCTCCTCTACTTTTTTAAATTACGTCTTACAGTTCCTATACTTTTATTGTAAAAGGAAACTGTTCCGGAACGCTTTTGTTTTAAAATAAAAGTGTAGGAAGACGTTGCAGCTTGCACTTTCAGTGCACTGCACTGAAC
This sequence comes from Ambystoma mexicanum, assembly GCF_040938575.1. Lineage (NCBI taxonomy): Eukaryota > Metazoa > Chordata > Amphibia > Caudata > Ambystomatidae > Ambystoma > Ambystoma mexicanum. The sequence goes on along the minus strand of NC_090934.1, from coordinate 607,806,791 downwards.
GTTCCCTTAAAAAACAGGTGCAAGTGTTTGGGGCTTTGTATTGTTTGTGGGAAGGGGCGTGGTGATGGGGTTTGTGGGGAGTGGGTGCAGGCCAGCAGGGAACATAGTAGTAGCATTCCGCACTATTACGAGGTTCCCTCGCGTGACCTGATGTGGACGTGTGGTTTTACCAGATTGTAATCGGCCCGTTGTTAGCTCCACCACCCATTCCCATTTGAGCCCCACTGTGCTCAAATGGGGCTCAAATGGGAATGGGGAAGGTCCGGGCCCGGGTACCCTGAAGGAGGAATTACCGGGCCCTCCAATCTCGGAATGGCCCGGTAATTCCCCATTCAGGGAACCCGGACACGGTTTTGGAGGCAGCCGTGCCATTATTAAGGGCACGGCTACCTCCAAACTGGTAATGAGGCCCTTGGACTGCTGTAATGTATGGTCCAATAACACATTAACAATATTATATCACACAGCACATCACTTACGTTTGTTGCCTCCGAAAACTACAAGGAGAGCACCTTGCATCTCCCTCACTCACAGCTGCATTACTATGTTATGTTTCTGAAGTTTTACATAGCAGTATAGCAGCCAATTGAGGATGTCCAAGTGCTAACAAGATTGTTGCAAGTGTTTATGATTAATTCAAAGCTCTCCATTCATCACTTTTTGGTGCCAACAAACTGATTGACATAATCAGTATATAGCTACAAGGTAGGTCCTGAGAGATTTTGTGAAAGGCAAACGATCATCAGTTGTACTCAAGGTCAATGGGAGATTGTTCATTAGCCTGAACAACCATTGCTCTGCACCACACCCAATGACGCCAATTATCAGTTTGGTGACAACAGGTTATTTCTCATTTAGCGTCTTTTTTCTGAACACCTGATTGCGTGTTGATTAATGCATGAAGTAAATGCAGGTATGTATGCGGGTTTTAAAGCACAAACCTAGCTGGGAAGTTATGTAATGTTATGTGATGTAAAACAATTTATAAAGAGCAAGCAACCATGGCCAATAAAGCAACCCGTGCTGACCACTAGAAAAGAAAAGTCAACCAGAAAGAGAAAGTGTGGAGATATTAGTTAAAATGTTGCTCTTTCACTATGTGGCAATCAAAAATCTAACATTCCCTGGTATACACCCCACCCTACAATTCTGTTGCAAACGATAAGCTATGGGTATAATTGAAATTGACATTTATTGAAAAATAAAGGCGGATCCCTAACTTTATGCTGGGAAAGTCACCACAATATATACATGTTAAGTTTGTATAAACACACAACTGGGATTGATCTCTCTATGACAGTCTCACTAAATGTAACATGCACATTTAGTCACCATAATGTCCAAAAATATATGTGTAAGATTTATAATCCTACAGAATATAAAACCACCTCTAAGCAGTACTCTAGGTTCCATAACAACATTGGTGCTCATTGGCCACTGTGCTCAACTCCAGTAGGAAAACAAGCATTGATATTAGAGAAGGGTTGCATAGAAAAGTGTCATTTTTATACACATACTTTCTTCAGTTCGGTCTCCCCCCACCCACTCTCTGTGTGAACATGGGGTTGTGGGTTTCTGGTATGTGCATGCAATTCGAATGCACACTATACTTTTGTATCTAGTTCTGCAAGTTTGGTTTAGAAAAACAATGCCACCAATATAGAATACACAGGTGTTTGGTTCACTCATCCAGTATAAGAAAATGGTTTTATGATTTTCTAATGAAAGGTTGAGTACCACTCCCACTAGACAAATTTGATCTCACAGGTGCAGCAGAGCCCCTGTCTACTGTGCAATGTGAAGGGAGAAGAGGATGTATTTTATATTTGTATGATTTTCTATGGGAACAGAATCAGGATGGGTAAAGCTTCTCACTATTGTGGTAAGGGGTGCTGCAGCATTCTGGATGGCTTCCAGAGGGCTCAAGATTGTATCTGGAACTTCTGGAATGTAGGGTTCTTACCACCATCCAAGCAGGAGATGGCCAAGGCTTGGATACATGTTTGGAAAGTAGGTTCAGGAACGAAAGGCTTGACTTTGCAAAGGTCCATGAGTAACAGTATTTCTGAAAAAAATGCAAGCAGTTTTTACCACCTGATTTTGAGTTGGAAAACACCATGAACAACACTTAAACTACTTCCATATTTTTACTGCAAGCAAAGGTTATATTAATGAATGCCAGGTCACTCAAAAAGATTACACTGTCTATATCCAGGTCACATTTTATTTTTTATTTTATTTGGTATTTATAAAGCACATATATGGCCAATGGTATTTCAAGGTACCACAAGACAACAAAGAGGGGTGGGGGGACAGGGAAGAAAACAACAATAAATGTCTTACTTGGCCTGTGTCATTCAGATTGTGCAAGTGCAGTAACAAGAAGTGCAGGGAGAAAGGGTGTGGGGAGGAGGGGGAGTGTCAGTCGAGGGGAAGGTATAATGCTAGGGTGTGAGCGAAGCGTGGGGCAGAGTGGAGGCATACAAGTGCAGGAAGGAATGAAGAGGGCCCCGGGGCTAGAACTGTCCTAAGGGGAGGCAAGGTGAGCAAGTGCCAGGGGAGGCACAAATGCAGGGAGTGAGTACCACATGCTAAGAGCGAGGATGGGTGTGGAAGGGGCTCAATAGGGATGCACACCCCACCAGTCTAGTCAGGGGAACAGGGCCCAGAAGTGGAAGGGGGCCCAGAGGTGCAAGTGCAGGTTAGGGAGGGGTGCTGGGCGAGGAGGCCCTGGTGCCCTGTAGGATTCAAAATGGGCCAGGCAGCCAGTCAAAGTGGCATAGCGGGGCATTAGGAAGGTAAGGGGAGAGGGAAGGAAGAAGAAAAAAGGAGGTTCTTGAGAAGCTTCCAGAACTTAAGGAGATCTGACTCAAGCCTGAGAGGGGCAGGAAGCCATTCCAGAGGGAGGCTCCTGCTGAATATAGAGATCTACACCCACTCTCTGCTTGGAAAAACGTCTGATCTGCAGAGAGTTGGAGGTACAAGACCCAAGTGCTCTAGCAGGCAGATATTTAGGGAGAGAGTTGGACGTACCAGGGTCCCAGGTCCCAGAAAGCCTTGTGGATGATGCAGAGGGCCTTGAACTTAATCTCTGCAGCCACCGGGAGCCAGTTGAAAGATTTTAGGTCTGGAGAGATGTGGTCTCTGGGCATCAGACATCAGTAACTACATATGAGCATGAATACCTCTGTGGCACTAGCAACTGGCAGACTTAAACTTCTGTGCCATTGGGATATTATAACTCCACAGCAAGCAGCTGTATTTCATGTAACAGCCAATATTCTTCATAGCCTAAGGCAGATTTTGAATGCCCTCTTGCACAGCTTTGTCCTACCACATCACACAGTCTGAAATCCTACGTCTTTGTCATTGCTGGATTTCTGAATGAGATGTGCCTCTTATCCCCTGCCACAAACAAGCAGGTTTTTAGGAAATGAAAATAGAATCACAACTTCTGTGTGCAGATGACATGCAATTTCACCATGTCACTCATGCCCTCTTTCCCCACTCTACACACAACTCTACAATTCTGTGGAACAGCATCCTTTTGAAGTTAATGAAGACACAAATCCAAATCCAAATCCAAACTCATGCAATAACCAAATTGCTATGAACAGGCTTACAGGGCACCCATTTTGCTGGCTAGCTGATATTAGATTTATAGGAGAAATGTCCCATTTTACAAAGTGCACAAAATGACCCCTATTTGTATATATGGGCTTTGTTTGTGAACCAGTAAACTCAATGTTCTTCCTCTTGCATGTATGAGTTGAAATATTCTGCAGTTTTCTAATGTTTCATGTGCACTTCACAAAAGTTATCTAAAAATTGCTTATTGTATTTGGGGATGTAGAAAAGGAGCCAAATACCCCCACCTCAACCATCTCACCCATACTGCTTATATGCTGGGAACCAGAGTGTGAGACACATGCAGTACCAGTGAAAATACCAATACCGAGGAGAATCCTGGAAGCAAGGTTCCCATTGAGAAAGCCATACCTGCATACATGACAGTATGATGGCTATTTGAATGAAATCCCAGAAGAAGCAGGACGAACGAATGGAAGAGCAGATTGATGACATCACACAAAGTAATTCCATAAGGCATCAAGGATGTATCAAACATAAGTGACATCTTGGGCTCAAGATGAAGAACCATATGCTACAGAAACAATGAAGATATCAAGTCATTTTACATGTGTACATGTGCAAAGAAACGCAATCAGATGAAGTATTGTTGAGGTTAGATATGTAGTGAATACATTGCGGCATGCGCCAATGTATACATATATAATAATTTATAGGAGGATGGGGTGGTCTTGCGCTTTACACCATTACAATAAAGCAGAACAAGAATATTTTGAGGTTTAATTCTGAACAGCCGACACGTGTTTCGACACACAGGTCGTCTTCAAGGCGCGCACAAATAGAATTAGAGAAAATCCTGCAAGCTCCTAATGGAAGGGCCATGAGAATAAACAGCTCGGTGGACCAAGAAGGTCAGGTAATTGAGAAGCAAAGTAATTGTCAAGCGTAATGGAAGAAATGCATATATCGCTCATTAAATCGAGTGGCGCAGAGAGTAACGGGGAAGTCCCAGATCATATATAGGAACAAGTAAAGAATGGATGATTCCACTATGTGTGATAGCAGTGCTATACCAAAGAAGGAAGGCCTTTCCAGTGTGTGACAGTTGAAAAAGCAATTGAGTTACCGAAGCACAGAAGCGGAGCTCGGAAAGGCAGAGCTGGATGAGCCCCAAGAAGCCACGGTCTTATCAGACTGGGGTGAACAGACATTAGCTACACATCGTGTGAAAGAACGAAACTCTTGTTCAGAAGGCATTGACAAAAACAAGGAAGACGTTAAGGTCTATTAAAAAAAGTATTTTAAATGCACCAGAGCTCAGATTTGGTCTTCAGTCACGTATAAGAATGAAGCTGGACAAAAATGATGAACCACACCTACGCATGAAGGCAGAGCGTGCCTTCACTCCCCTGAATTCTCCAGAGTAAAGAACATTTCCAAGGACAAGTTCAAAGCCCTTAACGACAGGAGACCACTGAGATGATGATAGATGATATGCTAATTGGTGGGAAGCTATGGTTATGACCTGCTCACCAGCACCTGGAAGTCTACCCTGCGTGCTGCTAACGTAGGTGGAAAAGTACTGATGGATGTTTAGAGTGCCAACCAATTGTAGGGGCTGCATAATTAAGGGCCCTATAGTTTGGGTACCCAATGGGACGTCGTGTATTTAGTGATGTTCATAGTGACCTGTTTGAGGAGAGGGCTTAGTCGCCCCACCTGATGTTAAGAAGCCTATCACTTTCTTAGATAAGTATGGAACGTATACCTAGATGTTCCCTTAGAACCAATCACTCTCTACAACAGGTTTTAGTAGTTTGCCACATAGGATGACGTTAGTAAATACAAAGGTTCACGTCATCAATGACAAGTTTTTACTATAAGTATTATGTTTTTTCTGAAGCAAATTGAGAGACTTGCTGTCATGCACCCAGGGCATTGGCGCATATGGCATAGTTGGAGACTTGGCCGCCATTAACTGTTCCATCTCGCATTGCATATTTCTCCATTCACGGTCTAGTCTTTTTTCTCCATAATGGCAACAGCCGGGAGTTTATTAGTCTTTGAACACCCGTCAGCCGGTGCGTTACAACCATTCTGTACCCTTGTTCTGCTTTGCGGGCTAAACTGGTTAGTTTTCCCTCTGTTCCTCCCACGGAACACCCTGTCCTTATGCTCTGCTCTCTTTCTCCGTGTCGGCCTCCCTCCAGCCACATCTCCCTGTGGGTCTCCTTTCACCCACTGGTCTCTTTTTCCTCTTTTCTATTTTCTCACTCTCTCTGGGTGATTATCTCTTTTTCCTCTGTTTTTCCTTCCCTCGGTTTTGCTCCCCCTTTTGAGTCATGCACACTGGGGGAATTTCTCTATCCCTCTTCTGCCAGTTCCTTCAGGCTGATCCTTCCTCGCAGCTCCCTCTCTCTTGGTCTACGTCCCCCGTCTCTCTCTCTTGCTTCTGTGTTGAGGATCCTTTCCCCCTCACGCGGGCAGATCTCTTACTTACTTCCAGTCCTGAGTCTGTCCTTCCTGGGATACCCGCTGAGCTACCTCTTGTCAACACTGCAGCAGGCTTTATAGGACGGCTACTAACCCTATTTTTTGGAACTCTTTTGACCAACTACCAGTGCCATCCCTACTGAAGGACGTGCTGTTTGGAACCATTTGCACTATTGGCACAGGAGATCAGGCTGACGCCGCAGCAACAAGTCCTCTGTGTAATCATGGTTTTTTGTGCCTTCCCAGGCTTTTTCCCTATGTTTTGGCCTCCCTCGGGAGAGGGGGCGAAGGGCTGCAGTCTACAGGTGGCCACTGTGGCTTCCTCTCGGGGTAGATCCACTCTTCATAAAAAGGAAAAGGACTATACTTCCAGACTGCCTTACCAAAGAAAGTACTGACTCCAGCGATACAGGTGAGGAGGAGGTGGAGAGCAGTGGGTCGGGGAAATCTGAGACGGGGTTGGACACTTGCGATGAGACGTCCGTTGATGTCTGTTGTTCTCCCTGTTTTAAATAATTGATATTTAAACAGTTAACCTTTTTGCCAGCTGCCTGAGTCGTTTCTATTATTGATGTTTGAGTAACTTCTGCATCCCCATTCATCTCATAGTATTGCTACCTCGTCTTAAAGGGCTGGGTCGAGCACCCCAATTCAGGGACATTTTTAGGTAAAGCTTTAGTGTGGTGCTGCACCATTGGTGGGAGCAGCACTCCAGCATGCTGCCATTTTAACATGGAGATTAGGCAGCTCTGCAACTGATTTAGTGGGCTTTGGTTGCATTATTCTCAACAGCCACGTCCCCCGAAAAGGCTAAAAAAGTCATAACTCTGCTATCTATTTTTCATGATATCAAATCTATGCATTCTATTTGATTTTTTTAAAATATGTTTAAACCCATAGTTGATGGGCACAATTGAATTTCTTTGAAAGATTGACTTTCAAGCAATAGATATATATAACAAGCAAAAAAGTATTGTAGACAAGGAATTACAAACAGGAGACATATGGTAAGAAAGCATGACCCTGAAGGCTGACTGGTTTGTAAATATTAGCAGAACCCAAACATGCAAGTAATGGGCAAAATATGATTTTATGTAAAGAATTTTAATTTGTCACCACTCACCACCATATTGGTCTAGAACGCTGAGGCTTATCCAGAAAGTGGCATATTGTGCCACCACCACAGGTATCCATATGATGGTCTAAAAGAGGGTAGAAATGGGGAGCAAAGAATGGAAATATTAAAGGGGAGAAATGTGAAAACGTTATTCATTATGTCGTTTTTATATTACATTGAGGTTGAGTTGATTGTACAAAGCACAATGTTCACCTACGTGGTGACATCTTGCTGCTACAAACTGTGGAAAAGAACTACATGAGTCTTATAGTAAAAGTATAACATATACATTCAATTTAGAGTCCATGGTAAAACAAAATCACATAATTTTGAATTTTGATACCTTATATTGGACTAACTGAAGCTATTATGCTGCAGTGGAAAATGCTTGCACTTTCGATATTTCAGAGATCTTCATTGTCAACAAGCAAATTTGAGCGCTGACACACATTCTGAGAGTTTTGCCAAGGCTTACGAAAAACAGGTCGAACACATACTTCAAACTGTAGTCACTGTTATGTTACAGTCACAGTTGGTAGCAGAATAAAGCAGTAACTCTGCTGCAGTAATTAAATTAGAGCCTGGTTTAAAGCGGGGCAGATTTTGAAAACCCTCAAATATGAAATCGCGTAAATACAACCCCAGCAGAATCCTTTCTAAAATACACATGTTCTTAGTAGACAAGATAGATAAACTACATGCAGCTTTTCCCGCCCATTCTGATATCCAAGATCCTTCAAACAATAGGATTGGTGACGAGATATTCTAATCCAGGTTTTAGGAAAAGAAATGGGATAGGCTAAGCCACCCAGCCCAAACTGTATGAAGAGACATTGAGACACACGTAGTTATTTTATAAGCCCCAGATTACAAATGTGAGGTTTAAAAATAAGTCAGAAGAATGTTACATCCACAGTATTTTTAACACATTTAGCAGAGGAGAAATGTCACAAAGCGAAAAAAAAAATTCCACCATGAAGCACTCCTCATGATAAGCTATCTGTGCATGTTGTAGTTGTTTTTCACTACGCTGCAACCTCTTCCATAACACCCCCTAGTATACAATCAAACCCCACAATTCTGTGACAAGAATCAGGCTGTATTAGGAATCAACATTTCACTTTATTAAAGTAAAATTAATTTAAAAGTCGTCCCCTGACTTTATGCTGTGGAACACATCAGAGTAATTTACATACACATATGCAGCTGGTTTACTGAAAAAAAGTTTGCCTGCATGTGAGGACCTCACTAAGATATAAAACACACACACATCCACACACAGTCATTCCATAAGTCAAATGATTATACTGATCAACTCATACAGAACAGGACTGCAAGACTTGTTCTTGGCCTCAAACCCAGGCATCGTATCTCACCAGCACTGAAATCTCTGCATTGGCTACCAGTGGCTGCAAGGATTAAGTTCAAGGCCCTCTGATTTTCCACAAGGCCTTCTGGGGCCTGGGTCCTCAATACCTCCAACTCTCTCTTCACAAATATCTTCCTACTTGAGCTCTTTGCTCCTTCGCCTCCAACTCCCTCAGGGTCAGTCGCTTTTCAAAGCAACACGTTGGTGGTAGATCTCTTTCTTCGGCTGGGGCCTCCCTCCACAATAGCCTCCCTCACTCTCTGATACTTGAGGAGAACCATATCCGGTTCTGGAAGCACCCCAAGACCTTACTCGTTCCTTCTACCTTCTCTCTTCCTCTCCCCGGCTGATTTCCTGTCTGATATTGCACTGGTCACCTGGCTACCCTCTGATTCGGGCCCAGGTCCCTGATGGCCCTGCCCACCCAGTTCCGCACCCGCACTGCTTCCTGGTAACCCTTGCACTTGGGTCTGTATCTGTAACCCTACAGTCCCTCTAACTGCACTTTTGGACACCTGCTGTCTGTACTTACCTTTGCACCTGCCACCTGCTGGCCAGACTACTTGTTATTGTTTAGATCCCATGTAGATCACTGCCCCTACCCTTTACACTGTCACTTTTCCCCTCGCCGTCTCCTGCACTTGCACAATCTCAATGTCACTTGGCCTAGTAGGATCGTTGTCTCTCCCCTCCCTCTGTTCTCCCTTCCTTTCCTGGTCGTGCCTTGAAACCCTTGTGTATAGGCGCATTACAAATGCCATATGATATCATATCATATCCTAATATTACTAAACATCTATTTCTAAGTAACACAATTCAATTCACATTTTCTTACACGCTGCTTGCCGGCCAGTGTGTTTCAACATTAGCAGAGCATTTACACACAACTTTCTTGCTTTTGTAAATGAGTAAATGACAGATTTTAACACTTAGGGCCTCATTACACGGTAGGCGGTGAGCCATGGCGCTATTAGCCTGACCATTGTATTGGGACACGTCAGGTATACGGCTCAGATATTAGTCTGTTTTCTCTTATAGTGAGCTGTCCATGAGAAAGTGTTTGTGTTGTGAAGGGGGTTGAATTCCTAAGTATCCTTCCTGGTAGGATGGGGTAAAGGTGTTACAGGGAAGGGGATACCACGTCTCGCCATCCAGTGACCCAATCCCACTTCCCGAAGACCCTTCACCCAGGTGATCCTCCGGCACTGGTCCATCTCCAGGAACTGGATCCAAAAGCGATGGCCATGTCCTGGCCACCTGGATGACAGATACCTGGGACTAGTGGATGAGACCCCTTCAAGTTTCTCACACCTACATCAACTCTGCTGTTGATACCTAAATCCTCCTACCCCTCTCTGGCATCTACACTGAAGACTCGCTCACCTTAAACACTATTTATTAGACCGTCCAAACCTGGATGGCCACTAATGGCCTTTGTCTGAATGATCAGAAGACAGAATTCTTGATGGTGGGACCGCCTTCAGCATTCAAGAACCTGAACTCATCGTACTCCATCTTCAACTCCAGATTGCAGTCTCTTACTCTGTAAAGACATTGTGCGCCTAACTTGATGCCATGCCATCCTTAACTCACAATATTTATGCCATCGCCTCCTCCACTGCCTACACCACCAAGCTAATAAACACCTAAATACATTACACACAGGCACCTATCCAACTTTGCACCTCCTTACCTTTCTCAGACGTTCATAAAAGCCCTTTTATCCAGCCCAGTGAGACATGCACACGCACATCGGCTCACCCAACTCAAATTCCACGGAGTCAAAAGTGGTGGCACAAGTTTCCCCTCCATGGCAGCTAGAGAATGGAACTCTCCCCCCTAATGGCCTTTAGAAAAGCCTTACAAACGTGGCTGTTCAATTAAAGCCTCCAGAGCCACCCCTAATGCCACCATAATCTTAACATTCATGTGTATGTAACTGGTTGTAACAGTGACTCTATGTTTAGATTTAGGATTAGATAAGCATTTTTCAAACACTTTTTGAAGTTCAATAAACACCCTTGAACTGTGGTCACTTGTGTCTGACTTACTGTTGATACCACGCCTTCCTTACATGTGGTGTCAGAAGTGGGATGTGACTCAATTGAGGGAAATTGAGGAACCCTAAAATTCCAAAAGCTTAGTCATAGAGCCACAGATCACACTATCACCACAAATGAATCCATAGGCTTTTAAGTTTGTAGCAGCAGAGAAGATTCTCCCTCCAGGGAAAAGAGGAATGATTCCCACAGACTTAGTTTTGATACCCCCTCCTGGGTGTTATATAATAGTGGCTCCCAAATCTGGCCTGGCCTGAAAGTTTGGTCTATATATCCTACCAGGCAGACTTCCAGGGAGACATACAAGTTTTCCTACAGAACCATGGTGAAATTCCATTTGAAATACATTGTGGGGACAAAATTGCAGAAGGAATTCTTGAAAGGGCTCTATTTTCTCATTTTAGAAAGAGTGAACCAGAAGATACTGAGAGGGGTACCTTAGGCTTTGGGGAAGCTGATAAACCATCTACCACTGAAAAGGGGAGAAGAACCTACCATCCTTCCTAACCTAGCCTTCGCCCATTGCAATGATCCAGCACTCGCAGAGGCTTTCTTAAAGGTGATTCCTTATGGGGAAGGATTAGAGAAGGGAAGTCCCTTTTTCTTCCTAAAACAGGAATTACTGTACAGAAAGGAAACATCCACAGAAGGGCTAATTAAAACTCAGTTAGTAATCCCCAAAACCCATCAAAAGATTGTACTAGAGACTGCAAATTCTCACTTACCAGGGGGACACTTAGGACAAAGACCCAGGCGCACATGAGGGAGAGGTTTTACTGGTCAGGTTTCCATGCTGATATAAAGAACTTCATTCAGACATGTGAAATATGTCAGAAAACCAGTACTCGTATTCCCTTGCCTGCCTCTCTGAACCCTCTACCAATAATAGAAGCCCCTTTCTCAAGGATTGGGATGAATATCATTGGACCGTGGAAGCCTCTAGATTGGGTAACAAATACGTCCTCATAATCATTGATTATGCTACCAGATACCCCGAGGCAGTCCATATGCGGAACAACACAACCCATCAGATTTTAAAACATCTATTACCATATTTTTCCAGGGTTCCTTTGCCTAAGGAAATTCTAATGGCTCAAGGTGCCAATTGTATGAGCAAACTCATGGGTGAAGTCAAGGAATTGCTCCATATTGCCACGGTAGGAACCACAGTTTACCACCCCTAAAGAGATGGATTTGTAGAAAGATTCAGTAAAACACTCAAAACGTTCCTAAGAAAGTTGGCAGATAAAGACGGTAATGACTGGGACTGCATGATCCCATGGGCCCTATTTGCAGTAAGAAAAAGCCCTCAGGCATCCACTGCATTCTCTCCTTTTGAACTACTTTATGGTACAGAACCTAGAGATGTCCTGAACATGCTCAGGGAGACCTGGGTTGAAAGAGAAGAGGCACTGATTCCACTTTTGCAAACAGTTACCAAATTGTGAGAGCATATGAAACTTGTTCAAAATCTAGTCTATACTCATATGGAAAAAGGCCAAGCACAACAAACGTCCGCCTATGACAAAAATGTAAACTTAAGATCATTTTTGATAGGAGAAAAGGTATTAGTCCTCTTACCTACCTCAGAAAACAAACTTGTCTCAAAGGGTCATGGGCCGTAAGAAATATCAGAATGAACAGGGACCTGTACCTATAAGGTAGCCCAACCTGACAGGAAACGAAAGACCCAACTGTACCACATAAATCTCTTACAAGAGTGGAAGGAAAATCCTTCCACTGCCAATGCCACAATACTATCTTGTTTGGTACCAGACAAAATAGATAACTTTGAATTAATTCCCCAAGAGCTATCTAGTCCACAACAAGATTGAAAAGATTTTATAACAACATTCCCTGATGTATTCTCTGAGAAACCAGGAAGAGTGCAAGGCACTTATCACTATATCAAAACTCCAAAGGGAAAAGTGGTCCATCTGAAGCCATATAGACTCCCAGACGCTCGTAGATAGATAGTGGTTGAGAAAGTGAACAAAATGCTAAGGGCGAATATCATCAAACCCTCTTCAATCCTGTTGACCTTCACTATAGTATTGGTCACAAACCCTGACCATTAATGGAGACTTTGACAGGTGAACGCCATCTCCGACTTTGATGACTATCCCATGCCGTGCATCGATGAATTGATTGATTAACTCAGAAATGCCACCTTTCTATCAACCCTAGAGCTAACCATGGGGTACAGGTTCAAGTACATGGGCCTTATAAGGAAAAGACAGCTTTCTCGATGCACATGAGACTATCCCAGTTCAAAGTCCTCCCTTCTGGCTTACACGGGGCCCCTGCCACTTTCCAAAGACTTATGGACAAGATATTACAGTCCTACTCTGATTATTATATTGACGATATAGTCCTTCATAGTCAAACTTGGGAAGATCATCTTTTCCATCTTTTTACTATTATGAGAGCCCTCAAATAAGCTGGCCTACCTGCCAATCCATCCAAATGCAAGCTGGCTCAATCAGCCGTGAAATACCTCAACTTCTTTATAGGGAAAGGTGGTATCCAACCTCAACGCGAATAAAAAGTGAAAGCCGTCCTAGATACCCCACACCTAAAACTAAGAGAGACCTCGGTTATTCCCATAGGTATATCCCTAACTTCTCAGCCAGGACAGCTAGGCTAACTGACAAATGAAAGAATGCCGAACCCCAGAAAATTAATTGGATTGACGAGGATGATGTATGTTACACAACCTAAAACAAACCCTGTGCCAGAACCTGATCCTAAAAGTAGTAGATTTCTTGAAGGAGTTTGTGTTGCAAACAGACGCCTCCCTTACAGGGCTAGAAGCAGTCTTGTCACAAATTTGTGAAGGATTGTAACACCCTATCTTATCCACTAGTTGCAAATTCTTCCCAAGTGAAAATAATTACTCTGTGCTGGAATTAGAGGCCCTTGCCATCAAGTGGGTCATCACCCACCTTAGATGCAACCTCCTAGGAACAAAGTTCACACTCAACATTGTCCATTAGTATGGATTAGCCAGCGAAAAGATTCCAACCCTCGAGTCATGCAATGGTTCTTAAACCTGCAACCCTACTGTTTCACTGTTGAGCATCGAAAAGGCGAAGACCAACGAAATGCAAATTTCCTTTTTTGGTTTCCTTGTGAAACAGATGCAGCTACATTGCATATGGGAAGGTTGTGTGAGAAACCTAAAGATGTCTCTCCCGCTAGTTCATAGGGATTTGTCATCCAGGTGGCCAGGACACAGCCATCGCCTGGGGGTGGACCAATGAGGGAGGATCACCTGGATGAGGGGTCTTCGGGAGTGGGAGTGGGGCACCGGATGGCGAGATGCGATATTCTCTTCCCTGTAACACCTTTACCCCATCCTAACAGGTAGGATACTCAGGTATTCCACCCCCTTTCACAACAAAGAACACTATCTCACAGACAGCTCGCAATGAGAGCCCGAATGAGAGAGATAAATTGAAAGCTTTGGGTTAAAGAAAGTTCACTTGTGTCTGTCTTACTGTTGATACCATGCCTTCCTTACATAGGCTATACCGATGGAGTACAGAAGCTCAAAGAGGGGTTTAGTGAATGTATTGAAGAGGGTGGGGAAACACATATGACTTGTGGCACTCCGCATGAGATGGGTGTTGGGGGAACACGCTGTTTCAGTAAGCACTCTACATGTTCTATCATCAAGGAAGGGCGCCACCAAGGACATGGCTTTCAATGAAAAGTTGGTGGCTGACGTAAGGTGGTGGCAAAGGATTTTGTGGTTGATCAAGTCAAAATCGGTCGAGAGGTCCAGGAGAAGGAGGAGGGCTGACTTTCCCTCATCTCTGAAAGCATCCAGCTGTCTTTTTAGATCTAACAGGACCGATTCCGCCCCCCAGCCTAGACGGAATCCTGATTGGCGCATACCCAAAAGGCGATTATCTTCAAGGTAGCACTGGATTTGGATATAAGCCACCCTGTCAAGGATTTTTAGGAGGAAAGGGACTGTTGTGATGGGGTGGCAGTTTTGTGGGGTAATGGGTCTAGTGTGAGTTTTTTTGATTAGAGAGAGTACCCAGGCTTCCTTTAGGCTAACAGGGACTGAGCCAGAGGAGAAGGTGGCATTGATAAAGCTGGTGAGGAAGAGAGTTAGAGATTTTGCGCAATCCTTGATGATGTTGACAGAGCAGATATCCCCTCGAGGGTTACACCTGGAGGGTTTCAGGCTCTTGAGGATGGATGCAACCTCCATTCCTGAAAACATTGTGAAAATGAAACACAGGGTGATAAGAGGAAACAGGATGGATGATGAGACAGCAGGTGCTGGTGGGGATAGTTTTTTTTTAGAAGAACTTGTTTGGCATGGATTTTCATATGTAGGGAAGCGATTTTGTCTTCACGGCTTTGTGAATGTTTGTAACCATAATACTTTTTTGATGAAGGTTGGCGGTGCGGTGACTGGGGCTTCCAGCTCTCTGACTATGGTGAAAAGTTCTTTGGTATTAGACTTAGCATTAGCTATTCTAAGGTTGTAGGAGGTGGATTTCGCTAAAATGGCTTGTTTGTATTGCCTCGAGACCGATTAGAAACTCAATTTGCTGGTTTCTGATGGGGACTATTTCCAATTTGCTTCTGCTTGTCTCGAGGATTATTTGAAACTCAGTTTGTTGGCGTCTGATGGGGATATTTTCCAATTTGCTTCTGCCTGGCATTTTCTGGCTCTCAGCTCTTGTAGATCAATGGTGAACCAGGAGTTGATATGGCCAGCAAGCTTGGGTTTACGAGGTGCGAGCAGAGCCACTGTGCCACAGCGGTTGTCAGGGTCTTTGAGTAGTTGTCCGCAAGAGCAGTAGGGTCCTCTGAGTGGTGGCAGAGTGTTCAGGTTGGAGTGCTTCTAACAGGGGGGCAACGTTGTCTTTGGTCAGTTTGCGGGAGCTGCAGGCCCATGTAGATAGAAGGGGAGAATGGATGTGCTCAGTCATCAGGGGCAGAGGTATGATGAAGGTCACAATGTGGTAGTCAGACCAAGGGCAAGGAGTGATAGGACTGATGGAGACTCAGCAGTTGAGTTACGCTATCCAGTCTAATGTGCAACCTTTCACATGTGTGGGGGCGCTGATGTAATGGGTGAAGCCTAAGGCACTGCGTGAGTTCACCATAGAGGCTGCATTCAGGTCTGAAGGGTCATTTAGGCCCAAGTTTGCGTCTCTGAGGAGGATAGATCTAGTGGTATTAATTAATTAATTAATTTGCATTTATAAAGCGCACAAAACAGCCCAGAGGCATCGTACCGCTGTTGCAAAAAATCAACTTAGTTACAATTGCAGGTATGTGTGCTTAGTTGTGCATGATGCATTACATTGCAGGCAATAGGGCTGAACAGGGTTACATAGTGTGAGGCATATCGCTACATACATCTGTTATAGGTTATGTATACAGGTGGGTGGTCCTGGGAACATTGCAGGTTCAGGCGAATAGTCTGGTTTTGATCGCTTTACGTAATACGAGGTGTGAAGGTTTGGATCTGAGGGCGAGAGGGAGGGAGTTCCATTGCTTAGCAGTAATGAATGGGAAGCTTACACCCCGTCCTCTGGCATGCTTGACTATGGGTAGAGGCAGCATGTTGGCGTAAGGTGTTCTAGTAGGTCTTGAGGTGGTGGTATGTTAACTCTCTGAAAGAGGTAGGGCAGGGCTGCGCAATGGATACATTTATGAGTTAGGGCCAGTGTTTTAAAGAGGACACGCTCACAGACGGGCAGCCAATGGGTTTGCCTTCTGGCCGCAGTGATTTGTTCCCTTTTGGGGATGCCAATGGTGGCGCATAGGGCATTGTTTTGGATAGTTTTAAGTTCATCCAGGTTTTTTTGCCGAAGTGCCAGTGAAGAGGACGCTACAATAGTCCAGTCTGGAGCCGATTAGGGCTTTAGCGATGGACAGACAGCAGTGGAGAGGAATGGTCTGGCTGAATTTTGAAGTTTAGTGTAGTAGGATGCAGAGGAGGCTATGACATTGAATTGTCTGGCCATGGTTAGGTTGGCGTTGAGGTAGACACACAGTTTTTTGACTGCCTGGGAAACAGGGATGGTGGTGTTGCCACGTTTTTTCAAGGAGTCTGTGGGTCCTAGCAGCAGTAGTTCTGTCTTTTCCCTATTTAGACAGAGGCAGTTTTCGGCCATCGAGGAGTGGATGGTAGCGTAGGTGTAGATGAAGGTTTTGGCATCTGTATCATAGTCACCAGAGAGAGGAAGGAGGACTTGAGTGTCATTGGCGTAGTTGATGTACATGATGCCGAGTGAGTCAAGCGTGTTGAAGAGAGGTTGGGTGTAGATATTGTATAGTGTTCGGGATAAGCATGAGCCCTGTGAGACTTTGCATTGGATGGTGGCTGGTTTGGCAGAGGCTAGGTCAGAGAGGACTCGAATGGCTCTGCCTTGAAGGAAGGAGGAGATCCAGGTGATGGCATTGGGGGAGAAGTTGGCTGAAGCGGAGTGTTGTTGGCAGAGTAGCTTGTGGTCCTCCAGGTCAAATGCGGCCGACAGGTCTAGGAGGAGGAGTAGGGACGGTTTGTCTAGGTCTCTGTTGTCAATTTGGTTTTTGAGGTGTAGCAAGGTGGTGTTGGTTCCATGACCAGGACGGAAGCCAGATTGTCGGGTCCCAGGATGTTGGTGGATCCTAGGAAGTGCTGGACTTGTAAGTAGGCTGCTTTGTCCAGAATTTTTCATAGGAAGGGCACTGTGTTTATGGGTCTGTAGTTGTCATGGGTGGTCGGGTCAAAGGATGGTTTTCTTAAGAGAAGGCGTACCCATGCCTCCTGTAAACAGGATGAAGGAAGTGAGGAATGGTGTGAGCGTTTCTGCTCATTCTTTGATGAGGGTGGCAGGGCATATCATGAGCAAGATGACTTCCGCTTCACTGACGTCCCTGAATGAGAAGTGTGGTGCGTTGGAGGCCTCGTGGTTGGAAACAGGAGGGTGGACGGGTTTAGGGAGGGGAGGGTGGAGTTGTTTGGCTAGTATCCTATTGTGGAGGGTGTCTAGCTTGAGGAGCATGGCTGATTGTATGTTGGAGCACCATGCTTTGTCTTTAGGTATTGTCTGGGGGGGGGGTCAGTAGGGGTTTCTCGTTCCCTGAACATGGCGAAGCTTTCCTTGGAGCCGGACTTGGCATTTGCAATTCTTGTGTTGAAGGAATTGGGCTTGGCATGAATGATTGCTTTTTTGTATTTGTTTGAGAGTTTATTAAACTTAGACTTAGAGTCAAGATGGTTTGTTTGCCATGTAGACAGAGCTGCCTGTTTTTTAGAGCGGAGGTCGAAGAGTTCAGGGGAGAACCAAGTGTTAGAGTGTTTAGTGGGTTTGGCTTTATGGGCCGTTAGCGGGGCGATGGCTTCTATAGCCTCTGTGAGGGTGGTGTTAAAGGATTGTGCAAGACTGTTTGGGGTGCTGGAGAACAGGGCACTTAAGGTTGGAACTCTTAAGTAGGGGTCAAGTCTCTCTTTGGTGAGAAGGAGTGACCTTCTGGCAAAGGCAGGAGGGAGGGGCGGGGTGGGTGGTTTCTGGTGTTTGGGAGGGGAGAGGGTAAACTGGATGAAGTGGGGTCAGTCCAGGGGAGGGGAGAGTTGGCAGTGACAACTGGTAGGCAGTTGTGATGTGCTAGCCAGTCTAGGGTCCGCCCTTTGATGTGTGTGGGATCAGTGACTGAGTGATTGAATCCTAGCGTTTCCAGAGCCTTGGCAAGGGATTTTGAAGGAGCGTTGTTAGGGTCCTGGAGCCGTAGGTTGAGGTCACCTGCCAGGTTTACCTTGGAGGAGGTATTTAAATTGTCAGAGAGTAGGTGTGTTAGAGTCGAGGGGAAGTCAGCAAGGGGACCAGGGGGGCAGTAGACGATGTGGAGTGAGATAGTGCAGTTGTGGGAGGTGTTGATCTTGAGCACTATGAAGTTGCAGTTGCTATGGACTAATATTTCACGTATTCTAATGGGAATTAATAATTTGGCTATGAGGGATCCCCCCCTTTGGCGTGAAGTCGGTCTTGGCAGAAGATGGTGTCGCCAGGGGGGAGTGCGAGCGTTAGAGCTGGGCGAGATGCTTCATGGAGCCAGGTTTCTATAATGGCAAGGACATCGAGGTTGTGAACGGTGATAATGGCATGTATGTCTGAGGTGTGAGCTGGGAGTGAGCGAGCGTTGGTGAGGGTACAGATAAGGGTGGAGTGTAGGGGAAGGAGGGTGGCGGTAGTGGCTTGGCATGTGGTAACACCAGCATCATTACAAGCAGGCTTTGTGGCCAGCATAGGTATTGAGGTGGTGTTGGAGCGTGCAGTGACCGTGGCATCGTTACAGGCGGGCATGGTAGGCAGTGTGATGGCATTGGGGCATACAAAAGCAGCAGCATCATTACATACAGACAAAGCAGGCATTGCAGTGGTAATGTGGCATACAACAGTATCAGCATGCTTAGATGCGGACACTATTGGGGCATACAGTGGTAGCGGCATCATTACATACAGGCAAAGTAGGCATTGCAGTGCTAATGAGGCATACAATAGTATCAGCATGCTTAGAAGTGGACATGGTATTGATGGTGATGGCATCAAGGCATACAGCGGTAGTGGTAACATCACATACAGGCAAAGCAGGCATTGCAGTGGTAATGGGGCATACAATAGCATCAGTACACTTAGATGCAGTTATAGTGGGCACTGTAATGGGATCATGGCAAACAATACTGGTAGCAGCATTACATATGGGCAAAGTAAGCATTGCAGTGGTAGTGGAGCATACAATAGCATTAGTATGCTTAGATGCAGGCATAGTATGCAATATAATGGCGTTGAAGTTTGGGGTATCAACAGCCTGTCTGCCAGTGGTCATGGCTGAGGTGGGCATTACTGTAACATTTGGGCATATAATAGTGGTCACAATGGGTTCCTGGGAGGCCGGAGGGCATATGACAGTGGTATTGATTTAACAAGCAGCGTTAGTTACCTGAACATGGTTCGTGCATGTTATGGGCTTCATGGTGGATGGGAGGAGCATGCTGTTTGCTGAATGGCCATCGGGTAAGTATGCGTTCGAGTGAGAATATACCACGCATGCTCATAGTAGTCACTGACTCTGTTGCAGGGTCTATGGTTGTGGCTGGAGGTGCTTCTGGCTTACGTGGATAGAGAAGGTCGGTGGGTCCGGGCGCAGATGTTGCTGACCGGCAGGTAAGCATTGCACTGAGCAGGTGCAGCCTTGCACAGGATGAGCGAGGTGCAGAGGAAGGCCTCTGCAAGGCTGTAAAGGAGAGGGGGGCTGGTCCCTCAGGTAGACCGGAGGGCTTATCCACAATGTGTTCACATGATGAGGCAACGAATAGAGGTGTAATTGGGGGCGGCAACTTCGAGCAGCTGAGGGCTGAAGAGAGCTTGGATGGCCCTGACAACAGGCCTTCACAGTGCAGCTTCGCCTGCCAGCTTTATGTGGGCCCATTTATAGGCCGGCTGCTTTCAGGGAGGAGCGGGAGCCTATCCGGGCCCGCTGCAGTGATTCTTGGTGTTGGTGTCATTGCCATGGAGATGGTGCTTCCATCGGCGGCAGCCATTTTGGAAGGCTGGGATCCTGCTTCTTTTTAATGGTGCAGGGGCAGGCTGGGTGGGCACTCTGGTGTCCCTCGTGGCTTGCGGGTCTCAGGAGCTTGCTGCAGAGCTGCAGAGAGCTCGAAAGGCATTGACAATGGGCCTTCACAGCGTGCACTCTCTCTTTTCTTTCTATTCTTCACAACTCATTGATTCTGCTTTTTTTGCTTTTGCGCCGCTCACGCCCCTTTTTTCTCTTGCTTTCTCTCGCTTTTCAATTAATGTGCCTCTTGCACCTTCCGCTGCTACTGCTCCCGCTCCAACCACCCGCATGCTACTGAGTTTTTCTCTCTCTTTCTCATGAAACTCATAGAGTAGCGTGGCGCTGATGGACAGTTTCCTCAGGATGTGTGTGTCGAGGTCAGGGTCTCACCACCTGCCCCTCAAACCTCCTGGGACCTGCACACATCCAAGGGGAACAGTGCCATCTTAACCACTTTTGGGGCCCTGGGCACGGACATATTTGGGACGCCCCTCCACCAGACCAAAGGAATAAAGGGATCAAGAATATCTGGTTGCAACCCTCACCCCCTTGTCTTGATCACAAACTATAGGTTGATATGCTGCTTTGCAGCATTTAAAATAGGCATGTCTACTCTCTTTAAGTCTGTTACCCTCTACATCCTAGCTGTAATCAGAAAAATAAACAAGTAGCATTTGAAGGCCAACATTAGCAATCTATGAAGAGGTTACATCTGTTCTAGTATAGATGCAAGATACTTGTGATCAATAGCATCCAGGAAGGTATGCAGCCTGTAGTATTAATGCAGGTACATGTAACCCAGAATAGACAGAGCACCATATAAAGGCCAAATTACATAACATGACAGAGAACTCACATTAGCTGCCTCACAGAATGCAAAAGTGCTCACGCATGGATAGAGGAGACCAATTAGAAGGAAGTAGAAATCAACACATACCATGGCATGATATGATAGTGGATGCAGATTAGAAGCTTCAGGAAGGTGTCTGTATCCAGACAGACTGAGATAAGAAGTGGGATATTGTTTTCAAATAGTGTTGCCGTTAGAGATCAAAGGAACAAGTGCTGTGCTGTGCAATATATCATTGCTCACTATTATAGTGGAAGGAACACTATAGCCTGTGAACCTATGAGTGAGGCTTTTATGAAGATCATTCCCTGTGAAGGAAATCACTCTGAAGGGCTGACAATTTTGAAAGGTTTATGGACTGGCAATTTTGAGAGATTAGGCAATACAAGATTAAATGAGATGCCCAGGATCACACATTGGTTTAGGAGTGGATTTCTGCAAACTCTGCAATTTCTGCATTTGAACACTTTCCTTTCCAGTTCTTATCATGAACTAAAACAATGTAATTTCATAAAACTGACTTGGAAAGTTCACAAATCACATTACCAACATGACCACTTATAAAAACAAAATATTATAAGAAGGGTGTTATGCAAAATGGGAATGATTCATTCTCTCCATCATAAAGGGAAGTATATAAGTACCAGCGTGCCCAAAGATGTGATTGAACACATTTAATATGGGTTTTTCTTTCATATTTTAAAGCTTTAAATACTTCCAAAACAATGGCTTGTGACATTGGGGGTCATTACGAGTACGGCGGTAGGGGGTCAACGGAATCGGTAAGGATGTCGGTGCCGTTAACCCCCTGCTGCCGCATTCCGAGGTCCCTTAGCGGGTCCCACTAAGGCCGGCTGGTTTTACAAACTGATAATGACCCCCATTGTCATTTATAAACGTGCATAAAATAATTTGACTTTTAAGAATAAGCCAGCTTTTTTTGTGTCAAACGAGCAGACCTTAAAATATTTTTGTCCGAGGCCTGCAACACCTGGTCCGCTCTCTTCTGACTATCACCCCTTCCACTCGAATGCCCTAAATAAGAAGAAAGATCAAGTAATGGGCTAAACAATACCACTGCATGCACAAAGGTAAACCTCACAGAAGACAGCACAGTGATGTTAGAGTTATTAGATGATTGGACCAGGATCACTGTATCGTCTGCTGACAAAGCCAGAATACAAGCATGAACGCTTTTGTTTCACAGTCTTGAATTTGGATACTTATTCACCTCTTGGACTAACAGTTTATGCTCATCGTTGGAGGTGATTGCCTAGGTTTTATAACACCCCATCTGAACAAACCAATTTCTGGACCTTCATCACACAGATGATATGTTAGACTTTATAGCAAACCATATTTGGTACAGGTACATTGCTGATAATAGCACCTGTTGTGCTATAAAACCAAGTACATGTGCAGGTAGGTTTATAAACTTCAAACATAGGAAAGGCTCAGCCAACCTTGCTGGAATGTGCCATCCGAATCTTGCATATGAACACATATCTCTGCAATGAGTGCTTGACACACTTAGCTAACTTCTAAACTATTGTGGCATTCAATGTTATCAATATGCTTTTCAACTTTAGCTATTGCACATGACAAACATAATTCCCACAGGAAGGAAAGAATGCCACAGAGTTATGCCGTTAGGAACACACAAACTATGTATACCACAGTGAACACAGAAGGCATTACATGATGAATTAATCAAGGCAGAATGTACTTGTCAAAACAGACAAGCAATGTCTTAGAACCTCAACAGCATGCCATAAAATATCCTGACATGTGCTATTTAGGTCTGGTGAACAATGGAATATTACTTCTTTAGATCAGGCAGCCTTGTGGCACTCCCCTCCAAGGTGGGGGCCCTGGGCAAGTGCCCATTTTTCCCTCCCATAAAAACGTCTCTGGGAGTTGCCTGCCAGCTGTATGTGAGCCCATTTATAGGCCAGCTGCATTCAGGGAGGAGCGGGAGCCTATCCGGACCCGCGGCAGTGATTCTTTTTGTTGGAGTCATTGCCATGGAGATGGTGCTTCCCTCAGCGGCGGACATTTCGGAAGGCCGGGAACCTGCTTCTTTGTAATGGCGCAAGGGCAGGCTGGGGGGACACTCCGGTGTCCCTCGTGGCTGGGGGGGTCTCAGCAGCTCGCAGCAGAGCTGCAGAGAGCTCGGATGGCCTTGACAACGGGTCTTCACAGTGCAGCTTTGCCTGACGGCTGTATGTGGGCCCATTTATAGGCCGGTTGCCTTCAGGGAGGAGCAAGAGCCTATCTGGGCCCGCAATGGTGATTCTTGTTGTTGGTGTCGTTGCCATGGAGATGGTGCTTCCCTCGGCAGAAGCCATTTCGGAAGGCCGGGATCCTGCTCCTTTGTAAGGGTGCAGGGGCAGGCTAGGGGGAAACTCCGGTGTCCCTCGTGGCTGGGAAGGTCTCAGGAGCTCTCAGCAGAGCTGCAGAGAGCTCGGATAGCCTTGACAATGGGCCTTCACAGCGCAGCTTCGCCTGCCAGCTGTAAGTGGGCCCATTTATAGGCCGACCACATTCATAGAGGAGCGGGAGCCTATCTGGGCCTGTGGTGGTGATTCTTGTTGTTGGTGCCGTTGCCTTGCAGGTGGCACTTCCCTCGCCAATGGCCATTTTGAAAGGCTGGGATCCTACTTCTTTGTAATGGTGCAGGGGCAGGCTGGGGGGACACTCCAGTGTCCCTCATGGCTGGGGGGTCTCAGGAGCTTGCAGCAGAGCTGCAGTGTGCTCGGATGGCCTTGACAACAGCCTTCACAACACGGCTGGTAGGTTTCATATTATAGTCGGGAGAGTGTATGAAGTCTTCTTTAAAGGTTCCAAGGGGGCCAGGAGGGCGATATACATACAGTATGGAGAGACAGGGAATTCTGGAGGAGAGGTGAGGAGTTTGACAGAGAGTTGTTTGCAATTTACCACTATATCAGCTTCAAGCTGCCTAAATGCCAGGGAGACTTTATAGAGAAATGCTACTCCTCCTCTCCTGGCTTCGAGCCTGTAATTTCTGTAAATAGTGTACCCCTGTGGTATTGCTAGGGTCAGGGCTATGCCAGAAGTGGAATGTAGTCAGGATTCAGTAATGGCTACGAAGTCAAGGTCCAGTGTCATGATACGGTTGCATATTTCCAGCACATGGGCAGAATGGATCTTGCATTGATTAAGGTCCCTTTAAGAGGAGGCATACACACTTTGTGTGATGCAGTGGTGCTCAGGGGGCTCATGATGGTAGTTAACACAGGAGAACTGGGTGTGGGTATAGCAGCCTTAGATATCAGTGTCGTAGAGTGGTTGATATAAGTCATTAAAGATGACATTGGCTTTGAAAAATATCTCGATTACCTCAACCCTCCGGTTGCTCGTGCCTTGTTTATTAATTTTCGATTGGGCATCTTCAAATTTGATTACTTTTACAAGGGCTTGGGGAGAAGGGAGTAATGGCTTATGTCCACTTTGCACTGATTGTGAGGAGACAGTCGTGCACTTTATGTTCTCATGACCCATGACACAGGGCTTGAGAGCACTGTACCGCAAACAAATTTTAAGAACAGCGGGTATTCGCACTGTGTCTGACGCTTGAGATCTATGTAAGAGAACTGATGATATGGACACAGTTCTCACAGTGGCCAAATGCATCCAGCGATCGTGGTTAATGGGGACCAAAGTGCAAATTGGACAATAAGCATCTGTTGGCAACAATGATAAGCCTGTAATATGGTCCCTCTCTTTGGTACCGTTTGTTGATTGCCGTAGTTATGTGCTGCGTCTAATTATGATTCTAGATGTAATGCATATGTTACCAAATATTTGCAGGGTGATCAGGTATAATAAAGTGAAATGTATTAGTGGGGGCTGCGATCATATACTCTCCTGTATCTTCTCTAATTGTTAAAATCCCATGGGTAAGAGTTTCTAGAATTTAAAAATGAATTTGCCTAGTAAATTCTTATTTTTCTCTTGCTTTTCCTTTTTGAACGTCTTCTAATTTCATGTATTCATATATTGGACCTACAGAATGTTTGTATTTTATTGCTGAATTTTTTAATGAAATGTATTCTTTTTTATCGTGTTTACTTTTATGGCTTTGTGCCGAATAAAAGTGGTTTTGATTGATTGATATTTACAAATAGCAGCTTAGGCAGACGTTTGTAACTTTCAAGGTCATTAGTAGGTATTTAGGATTAGTTTAAATAATTATGCTCACCTGCTAATTATTGTTAAAGCTATAGAAATGTGTGCCAGCTATTGTTTGCAAACATAAAACAAGACTAATAGGCATATGAAACAGACTTCCGTTCACCACGTCAAAGGAACGGACGTCTGTGCACTATGTCTAAGTGTATTGGGGTATGCGAGCAAATGCAGGAACAGAAATTATAATGAGGACAATGGACTTCAAGGCATCATTTCAAACATAAATCCATAAAGCAGAATGGAAACAAAATAAGCCCTTTTCGGCAACATTCAGCAAACCTCTCCAGAATGTTTAACGCTCCATTCGCTACTGCAAAATGGTCGATACCGTAAAAGAGGTTTTTCCAGGATAGACTTGTTATCCATGATGGAACCGAATCCCCCCTCTAATATGTATCTTCGTGTGAGTTTGCTCTCGCCAGACCTAAAAAGGCTAGTGCCACGCAACAACACACAGACAGTTAGGAATGTCCTACCTTCCCTGGGGTGACTGCGCCCATCTGCCTGGAGACTGGCTTACCAATGGCATACCCCTGCTTACACATAGATCAAGGATTTAGCCAGTAGGAAAGGGGCACGGTCTAGCAGTACATATTTTGCTTTCCATCAAAAGAAAAGACCTTTCCTGGAGGTTAACCTAAATACACAAGGCCAAATATGGCAACTAGTCCAAAGAAAGGTAAGAGTATTTGGGCCTCATTACGAGTTTGGCGGCAGCCATGGAGCTGCTAGCTCCATGGCTGCCGCCAAACCGGGCTCCTTTACCGGGTTCCCAGAATGGGGAATTACCGGGCCATTCCGAGTTCGGAGGGCCCGGTAATTCCTCCCTTTGGGAACCCGGGCCGGACCTTCCCCATTCCCATCTGAGCCCCCATTGGGCTCAATGGGAATGGGAGAGGGAGCTAACAACGGGCCCATTATGACAGGCCTGTTGTTAGCTCCCTCTTCCCCTCGCGGGACCAGGTAACGACGCCTGGTTTTACCAGACTTCCTTACCGGGTCCCGCGAGGGGACGTCGTAATGAGGCGGAATGGTGTTAACGGGCCCGCCACCATTAGCGGAGCCCGTTAACCCATTCCGCCTCATTTGTAATGAGGCCCTTTGACTTTTAACCCACTTTCAAATACAACCAAAAAGTCACGTTTTGCAACAAAAAAACAAAACAGAGAGAAGCGTATGGAATGAATACTACATGGATAGACTGACAATCCGACGAAGGCCCTGTAATTGTCGAATATAAACATGGTTTCTGAAGGAAACAAGGCACAGAGGGAAATCGTATATGTCCGGCCTTCCAAATGTCTAATTCGCTCTTTCTGTTAACTCCTGCAATTGGGGAGTTTTTTTGGCATGCTTTGGAAGGTTGAGCTAAGCGGCTGGCAGGAAAAAGCATACAAAACAGACCTTACCTTATATCACAATCTTACGCAGATATGTTTCTTGCCAATGTCCAGACCGCAGGATTTATCCTCAGCCTCCACTCTGCAGAGGTTGATAAAGCCCCTAATCCAGAGGGGGGATTCAGCCGGTGTCGATCCAGCTGGTGTGTGTGTTCGTCCTCTTCTTAATCCTCTCCCCTCGCCATTGCATTTCCTCTCCAAAGGTTCAATTATTGCACCTCGAATAGGACTATTCTGTCAACGTTTGCGATTTAGTTTCTTGGTTGCAAAATATGGTTTGCTGAATATTGTTCCTCTCCTTTGACAAATGAACCAGTACGCTGTGTAATGCATTTTAAACATTGTGGACGTGGATCTCTTTTCAGTTTTCCAGGGCACTGTTCACTTCATTTCTGAAACAGCAGCGGAGCATCTTTGTACACGGCCTTCTAAAAAATCACAGGGTGCCGTACATCTATCCACGGTTCTGTGTCTTTCTCCCCTTGTGATATCTGCTGGCCCTTAGGACTGCATCTCTTTATTAGGTTGCTCTGTTGCCTGCCCACATGGATTTAATTTCTCGATTTATTTAACAAACGAGTTTATTGCTCATGTTCTTCATGCCATGTTCGCTCTATTTTTTCAAAGGTGTTGGGTGTGTTAGAAATTCAACTGATGGATCATTTCAAGGTCATATCTAAACAGACCACATTGGTCCGGGTTCATTTACCTGCGTACCTCCTTTCCCGTATGTATGTTACTATTTCTCCTCATGATAACGCTGCATAACCTGACTATTATTATGACGGACTTGTATGTTTGATCGTAATGTCCTTAGCAACAATAGCTTGCCCTTCTTTTTTTGTATTTTTTTTAAAGATTTTATTTATTCATTTAATATCTTACCTAAACAATAAAATACAATACAGTAATACAAATGTACAAAGTGATCCTTAAACAAATACATCTTAGTCTAATCTAAGAAGAATAACAAAGAAGGACAGAAACCAAGGTCAACAAGAGAGAGAAAAAAACTGAGAAAAAAAACCACAAACAAAAACAAAACTCCAGAGTAAAAGTAATAGAAAGCGAAAGAAACAAATACAATAAGAGTAAAATTACAAAACCAAGACAAAACCAAGACAAAGTAGGAACCCTGGAATGGCAGCTTGTACTTCTACGAGCCCCACTCCAAGTTCCCTTTCCACCTATTCCATTGATCACAAGGCGGCATCTTAGGTGCAGGCAGCTGTAGAGGAGTTCTGGAATAGTTCCAGCAGTCGAATGCTAATTAGTTTACCTCCCAGGACTTGTCCATTCAGAAGCATCCTTAACTTTACATGTAGCTGATTGAGTGAAATTATTTAAAACTGCACAAAGCACAGACTTTTTTTTAATGTTTTCGGATAATTTGCTGAACAGGTTTGCACTGTTTGGTTTGCATAATGAGAATATCTATAAAGAAACCGATGTTTTGAACAATGTGCAAGGCATTTTCTTTTTAGTAAAACATTTCTAGAACCTGTTGTAGAGACCAGTCTGCTCTCTGTCTGCTGTACTGAGAGAGAGAAATGGTACAGCACTGATGTGAGTTGAGGGTGGGAATAAAAGAGCAGCACTGGCAGTCAAGCAGTCAGATGCATGATATGATATGGTTTATAGTCATTGTATCGAATGCCAAAGCATCGAATGCCCTACCATCAAAAAAAGCATCGGAAAAAAGCATTTTTTTAATGGGGTGGCCCCCTCCGGCCCCCCTTTTTCTAACCTCAAAAAACCATTATAATTAAAATAAACCCTTTACCATTGAAAAAAATGCATTTGATGCTTTTTTTCCATGCATTTTTTACTATGTTAAGGCATTCGATGCTTTGGCATTCAATGCAAAGACTAGGTGCCTATGATATTATATGACAAGGCATTTATAACTCGCCTGTACGTGACATGAGATGATAAGTCATTTATAACTCGCCTGTACATCTGTGTTTCTAGGCGAGGGAAGACAAGACAAACGATGTTACTAGGCCTTGTGTAGTTCAGATTGTGTATACTAAGGACAATGGAAAGCAGAAAATAAATGCAGAAAAACCAATCAATTAACAGCAGGGAAACAGCACAAGCCTTTCGAAACAGCATTCAAAATTTTCAGAAACCTAAACAGCTCCACTGAGCATTACAAAATGGCCACTGCTTAAACAAGCTTTTTGTTTTTTGGCGGGGAGGAGGAGGAGGGAGAGCTGTGCCCCTCTTGCATGTGTCTTCATTAGCTCTCTCTGGCAGTGATCAGAGCTCACTCCAGCAAGGCCCGAAACATGTAAACATGTATGCTCACCTGTAAAACCCTTTGTACTAATTGAAGGTCTCCCTCATGATTATATTTGTAAAGCCAGGTGTGAAGCATTATTTAGCAGCAGTTCAACACAAATGTACTGGTTCAACATAGGTAGGGTTTGTGCCTGTTATTGGTAATTTGATGTATCTGTTAGTGTAACATTGTTGATTTAGTTAGGTTTGGTATGAGAATATTGTTTGTGGTGTGTCTTTTATGTTTGTATGGACCTCTTTGCGTGTTTATTAGAATATCTTTTTTGCTCTGATATGTTGTTTTGTACTCTGGTTTCTTAGCAGATTCACAGATTAAAAAATGATCGGTGTGTAGCAATGTTGTTTTAATTGATGAGATGTTTATGAGGAAGTATATTAAGTAATATGCATTTGAGGGTGCCTTTGTTGTTTAGGTGAAGTGTTTTGTGAATTTGATGTGTCCCTTTTGTATAGTTATCTTTGATAACTGATAGTAGTATTGAAGATTGCCATGCAGATAGTATGACTGGAGAAACTTGCTAGTTTGACATCAGCTCTGAGAAGTGTGGATTACTTGCTATAACATGTCTGAATTTTAAAATGTTCCGTTTGAAGTGTGTCCATGGCAAGGAAGGGTGGCTAACCAACACAGGCTGGGACAATTGTTTGTGTGTCTGCTTTAGCACTATCACAGGTGTTCTGGAGAGGTTATGACAAAGGGTCTACTAGAAGAGCTGATTCTGGGCCTCATTACACGGAAGGCGGTGAACCATGGCGCTATTAGCGCCATGGTTCATGCCGGTAAAATACCGGCACTGCCTTGGTGCAAAGGGGAATTACCGCCCCATTCCAAGGTTGTTAGGGCGGTAATTCCCCCTTCCACCATTGCCCTTCCCCATTCCCATTTTTGCCCCATAGGGCTCTATGGGAATGGGGAAGGCACTAATTACGGTACCGCAAATTGCGGTACCGTAATTAGCTCCACTGGTCCCTTTGCGGGTTGGTTTTTAACGCCTGCAAAAAGCAGGCGTTAAATTCCCCAACCCGCAAAGGGACCTCGTAGTAAGGCGGTAAGGATTTACTGGTACCGGTAAAATACCGGTACCGGTAAACCCTTACCGCCTACCGTGTAATGAGGCCCTCTGTATGAAAAAAGGTTCCTGGAATAGTTACTGCTTTCCTAACTGTGTACCAGAGGGGAGCCTGAAGGTAGAGTGCTTGCTTGAAGAAGCATGGGAAGAGTAACCCTTGACAGGAGGGTGAAAATATGGTCTGCCTGAAAAGGACACGGAATGAGGAGGCGAGAAACAGTTGTTACTGAGAGAAGCCTGACTGAATAACAAATGATAGTGAGACTTTTTTTTAAAGTGTGAGAGAATGCAAGGCTGGCAAGAGACCTGAGAAGGGTGATGTTTCAAAGGAACTAGAAGCAGTTGTTAAACCTAATCAATCTGTGTTAAGGAGAGATGCTGCAGAAGGCAGAACTGTGAGTAACCCCAAGAGGGGACTACCTAGGAAAGCATCTGATATAAGTTTGTTTTCTAGAATAGGGATGGAGTTTAAAGGATAGTTTTATGAGTACTTTTGTTAGATGAATTTCAAGTACTCTTTCTTTAATTAGCTTACGGCTAGCCCAGAAGCTAAAGGACTCATGAAGAATGGGGTTGAAATGTCTGTTGCTCATCAAACTTGAACTTTGATTGTTAGATTAGGGCATCCCGGGAGGGACAGAGACTAGTAAGAATAGGGTCAAGAAGAATTTTTATGTTACACAACCTGATCACCCTTCCGTGCAGAGAGCACGTAAAGAGCACTTCTTTCAGTTATCCCATCCTGGACATTTGTTTTTTAAGGATTTTCTTATTTTGTTTAGCATATTTTCTTAACACCAACAGCATTCCTCCAAACTAATGTTTTTCTTATTGTGGTCTTGTTAAATGATACGTATGTTGTGTCAATGCCACGCCCAATCGGAATTTATTGCTTAATAGGTATCTTAAGTATGATAGGGGAGAAAAGATAGTTCAGGGGCAATGTGTTTGTCTTGGAAGCATGACAAGGCAGCAAAACACAGGTTCAAATCCTGATTCTGCACTTAGAAAACACTCCTGATATTAAGCGCATTATAAATGAACAATTATTATTATGTTTTGGATACTCTAATAATGTGTTTTAAATTGGCAAAAAAGTCATTTATATTTGTTTATTGTATGCAATGTTTCAGTGTGGTTTTCATATGTGTATGTCTTTTGAAATTGCACAATAGTCATTCAAATGTGGTTCTTCAATATTATTTTTGTGTTGTGAGTTAGTACTGGGACGGCGGCTACATTGTCAGTCTGTGACATATATCTTTTGAAATTACACAATAGACAATGTGAGTAGGATGTTTTGGTTTGTTTTTAATATGCTGCTCAAGTGCGAGCTCTAAAATGGATCCATCCATTTGTATCTCAAATCATAAAAGGTGTGTAGCTTGTTGAAGTGTGTTTTTTTAATTCTGTTCAAATATGACATACTATTAGCCTTAGAATGACACACTTCTTGCTCAAATTTTGTGTGTGTCTGGGATGTTTTATTGTATGTTTTAAACACTTTGGGTCTGGGATGTGTGCATTTAAATGTCACGTTAGGGAACATTTGTGGCATGATTCACTATGCTCTTTTCATAATCTGTGTGAATGTGGCATGAGTCTTTTCATATTTCACATAAACAGATTATATTTAGTTATGTTATTTTGGGGGTAATTCATAGAATTTAGCGCACAAGTGGCGCACGCGGCTGGCGCACAGTGTGCGCGTGGGAATCTCTGCGCCAGCCGCGTGCGCTAAAATCCATTTCCACGCACAGCGTATTCATGGATTTTAGCTACCAAAACCAGCCGTGGTGCACAGTGGCGCAGCGACCCTGCAGCAGCGTCAGTTACGCCCCCAAGAACGCCCCTCGCGCAGGGAAAAGCCATCCAAATCCCCAATCCAGCGCAAAGGGCTGCGCTAACCCTGTACCAGCACGGCAAGTGGGGTACGTGTATTACTGGGGTGCGCAGGAAGTTTCACACGCAATTTCAGCAGGGTACGTGTATTTCAGGGGTGCGCGGGAAGTTTCACACGCAATTTCAGCAGGGTATGTGTATTTCAGGGGTGCACGTGAAGTGTTACATGCGATTTCAGCAGGGTACGTGTATTTCAGGGGTGCGCAGGAAGTTTAACACGCGATTGGCCTGGGTATGTGTATTTCAGGGGTGCGCATGAAGTGTTACACGCAATTACAGCAGGGTACGAGTATTTCAGGGGTGTGCGGGAAGTTTCACACGCGATAGGCCCTGTGCGAGTGGGGTACGTGTATTACTGGGGTTCGCGTAAAGTTTCACACGTGATTTCAGCACGGTACGTGCATTACGGGGGTTCGCAGGAAGTCTCACACGCGATTGGATGCGGGTACGTGTATTTCGGGGGTGTGCGGGAAGTTTCACACGCGAAAGGGCCTGTGCGAGTGGGGTATGTGTATAACTGGGGTTCGCGGGAAGTTTCACCCACGATCTCAGCAGGGTACGTGTATAACTGGGGTTCGTGTGAAGTTTCACACGCGATTGGAGCAGGGTACGTGTATTACGGGGTTTGCGGGAAGTTTTACACGCAATTTCAGCAGGGTACGTGTATTTCGGGGGTCCCGGGGAGTCCTACATGTGAATTGGCAGTGTGGGTCCTCCCAGGTGTTCCCTGTACACCCTCCACGGCCCCTGCAGGCAGCCCACACCACAG
Organism: Ambystoma mexicanum; assembly: GCF_040938575.1. NCBI lineage: Eukaryota > Metazoa > Chordata > Amphibia > Caudata > Ambystomatidae > Ambystoma > Ambystoma mexicanum. The sequence goes on along the minus strand of NC_090934.1, from coordinate 607,774,078 downwards.
GGGACTACCCTGCACCCCTGGTCAAGTCCCGCAGGCAGCCCACCCAACATGGGCATGCCCCCCAGCAAAGCCACATGTCTCCTTGCACTACTGATCACCAACTCATGTCCTCTTGCACCCCCACCCCCCAGCAGGACCCCACTCATGTCCCACTCATGTCCCCCTGCACCCCCACCCCCCAGCAGTGCAGGGCACCTGCTAGCAGGCCCCCACTCATGTCCCCTTGCACCCCCACCCTCCAGCAGTGCAGGGCACCTGCCAGCAGGCCCCCACTCATGTCCCACTCATGTCCCCCTGCACCCCCACCCCCCAGCAGTGCAGGGCACCTGCCAGCAGGCCCCCACTCATATCCCCTTGCACCCCCACCCCCCAGCAGTGTGGGGCACCTGCCAGCAGGCCCCCACTCATGTCCCACTCATGTCCCCTTACACCCCCACCCCACAGCAGTGCGTGGCACCTGCCAGCAGGCCCCCACTCATGTCCCACTCATGTCCCCTTGCACCCCCACCCCCCAGCAGTGTGGGGCACCTGCCAGCAGGCCCCCACTCATGTCCCCCTGCACCCGCACCCCCCAGCAGTGCAGGGCACCTGCCAGCAGGCCCCCACTCATGTCCCCTTGCACCCCCACCCCCTAGCAGCGCAGGGCACCTGCCAGCAGGTCCCCACTCATGTCCCCTTGCACCCCCACCCCCCAGCAGTGTGGGACACCTGCCAGCAGGCCCCCACTCATGTCCCACTCATGTCCCCTTGCACCCCTACCCCACAGCAGTGCGTGGCACCTGCCAGCAGGCCCCCACTCATGTCCCACTCATGTCCCCTTGCACCCCCAGCCCCCAGCAGTGTGGGGCACCTGCCAGCAGGCCCCCACTCATGTCCCACTCATGTCCCCTTGCACCCCCACCCCCCAGCAGTGTGGGGCACCTGCCAGCAGGCCCCCACTCATGTCCCCTTGCACCCCCACCCCAGCAGTGTGGGGCACCTGCCAGCAGGCCCCCACTCATGTCCCCTTGCACCCCCACCCCCCAGCAGTGTGGGGCACCTGCCAGCAGGCCCCCACTCATGTCCCACTCATGTCCACTTTCACCCCCACCCCCTAGCAGTGCGTGGCACCTGCCAGCATGCCCCCACTCATGTCCCACTCATGTCCCCCTGCCCCCAGGTCATGACGATCCTCAATCATGGCCCTTATGGCCAGCCTCCCCAGCCCAAAGACCCAACCAAGTATTGCATCCACCCACAAAGAAAAGGCAATTACATGATACAACCCCAATGGCAAGTATGTAAATGAACACATGTCAGTCACACACACACAATGGTTGCAAGTGAATGTGAAAACCCATATCATGACATGCATGAAACCAATGAGATAATACCACACATCGAAGTATGAAGAAAACAATGTATTAAACTGCAGGGTGTCCTGACCCACGTTTAAGCTACCCTGCTACAACATTTGGTGCTGTGGGCTTAGGAAATTCAAGATGGCGGAAAACCCACATGTGCGCCGAAATCCAGGAAAGCTGCGCAGTTGTGCGCACACCAAAATGGTTACCTAACTTGCCACCCACCAGGGTAAAGAAAGGTCTTTGTTAACAAAATCCACTTTTACTGATGTCAAAAAGTTGCTGAAATCGTGACTCATTGGACCACTTTAAAGATTCAACCCTTTTTGTGGGGTTCCACATAACCATCTTACTGTAAGGAGCCCCATCAAAACAATGTTAAGCAAGGATTTACTACCATGTAAGAACCATTCCTGTTTAGAATGCATTAATCCAAGAAAATCCCAAAAATGGGTGCAGTACCAGTACTCACCACTATCCAAAAGCCGGCGTTTTAAAACCCACTGTGTGTTTTTCTGAAGGCAAGCAAAATGCCTATTTCAAACCTTGCAACATGTGCAAAATATTCACTGAACACCAGCAGACATTTGGCAGAATGGAGTTTTGTGTGCCTACAAAATCTGGGAAATGAAGAGCCCAAAAACAATGCTTATAACAAAAATGCTATGGAGTCAGCAGCTTAAGCCTAACTGCAACTAGATTTAAAACCACCAAAATCGAAAATGTTAAATTAAATGAGTGACCTATGTTTGGTGTCACATGCCTTTGTAACTGTTTAAACGTCATAGTTTTAAACTTAGAATCAGCATTCTAGCTGCATGTGTAAAATTGCAAGTTAATTTAAAAAGCAACAAAAAGTTAGCTGAAGGTCTGGCTTAAGGAACTTGATTTTGCCTAGCAACGGATCCCATCAGCAGTGAAACTTGAGTCACCACTGTGTTCCCAGGCCAACCTTCCTTTTGCTGCCCAAGCTAAGGATATGCCATCTATCTGATAATTGAATTATCTGTGCTCTGCAAGAGAGTGAACAAAGCCCTCTTCACTCAGGCAAAGGTTTTTATTACCGCAGTCGTAAATTGTAGCTTCCTCTTGGCAGGAGCTGGGAGGAGCACTGCCTGTGAGAGCAAGCTGGCTTGGCAGAACTGGAAAGAACCAGAAATTCAACCTTGTGCTGAGGGTAAACCACACCCATTTGGAGCCAGAACATAACTTTAAAAAGATGAATAACTCATAGAGCGGACATGTGAAAATTTTATAAATGATACCATAATTCTTGTGATTTTTCTGCCCACAGTTTAAGACGTGGTAGGAACCGGTGGTATGTTCAGGGGGGTTTTAGCGGAAAAGTGGATATTACTCTAAATGTGTGCATGTTAAAAATCTGAAACTTCATCAGTTAATGTCCCTACCCCCTGCACACATGTATGTAAAGTTGGGTCCATGTCGGAAATTGAAAAAGCAGTTAAAAAGTTAATTATGTACACTCTTTGAATGCAAGCTCCGAGAATGAGCAGATTTGGACATAGACATGGCTAAATTCAGCCACACCATGTATATGTAATTTCAAACAACTGTGTAACTCTGAAGTATGGATTTTGATCATATATATATTTGGGTGCACAGATGGTAAGGGAGGTTGTTTCAAGAGATCATAAAATGACATCAATCTGACTCACAGTTCAGTTTGCCAATCAAGCGGAGGAATGGAAGCCTGACCAATGACGAATGAGAGGGGCAAGTCTAGTGATGCAACACACACACCCATTCTCAAGAAACAGATAAAAGCAGAGAGTCAGGACACATAGAGATTCAATTTCATCTGCCGCTGGAAGCCCTGCCGGAAAAATCCATACTTACCTCCATCAAACTCCAGAAAGCCAAACTAGAGACTTCAATCTATCCAGAGCAGAGACCAGACCAGAGAGAAAGCAGTGCTGTGCCTAGCAGAGACCAGACCAGAGAGAAAGCAGTGCTGTGCCTAGCCGAGACCAGACCAGGCGCTGTGAGCAGAATCCGGAAAGACCTGACCAGACTGAAGATCGTGACCAAGTCGCTTTCCTGTTCAAAATCTCTTGTGAGTACTTAGCAAAACTCAGAACACATCTCTTAGTTTAAATTCATCTAATTCAATCTATTTAACCTAAGTAGAACTGCCTCCTATCTGTCACCTGTCATTTCTAGTAAAATTTGTCATTTTGAAAAAGTGTGCGTTTAAAATTTACAAAACCAAAAACGACCTTTACTAAATCGCGCATATCTCCGCGACCGTTTGAGCTAGAGACTTGCAGTAACTTTCCTCTGATAGCTTAGAATCGTGGCTTTCCTAGGAACCTAGAACCGCATTCCTACCTCTTATAGTTTTACCGCAATCGCGGAACACGCATCCGCGAATTTTGCCGCGATTTGCAATTTCTTCACATGTAAAAAAACTGCTGCTGCTGATTTCCATTGGCCAGAAATTCGTTTAACCTGCTAACTATCCCTGCATCATTGCTAGTGTGAGCCTGGACTAATATTAACTAGATACCACTCATCCTGAACCTCTGAAAGGGAATTCAAAGCGTTTCCAGCATATTTCTCATCCATTGCTAGCACATATCAAAGCATTTGGGCCTGTGTTTTCAAAACTCCTATCTGTTTTCTGTAAGCTTGCTGGGATTGAACTGAATCACATCTGATTGCATTCTGAGAACTGTGTGTGTTTCCTCCCATTTCCTTGCATTGCGTAAAGAGGGGGGGGAGTGAATAGCCAGAGAAAGGTGATTACATTGTTTGGTTGAAATCCTATTGAGTATTTTCTGTACTGCATTCATTGAACCTTGCATTTCCTTGAACCCTGTAAAGCATCCTCTACCACATTATACTTTGTTCCTATTTACCAGTGTGCTACCTTATCCATTTCATGTCAACTCATTAGTGATTATAAGAAGTGTGCTAGTGCCAGATTCTCCGTTGTTAATATTTATCATATCAGATTAAGTGTGATATTCAATTATTAATTTATTATAAGGTGTGATCTATATATCTATTTTAAATTATCAAATAAACCTTTTAAACTTGCAAAACAGAACTACTTCTTGGCTCAGTGGGGTCAGGGGGATTCCAAGAGAGGGGTGTTATATAGGGGTAGTCATCCAGAACGCATGAACTGGACCTAAAGATATATCAATAAGGGTTTTCATTCAGTATTCTAGAATAGGCGTTAACTTGGCTGTAGTGCTGAATTGAATCCTCTTACAAATTGGGGGCTCGAGCCGGACGTTTGGGTTAGAATACCACTTGTGCAGCTTAATACAGTGTGCTAACTGACGGGATACATACATCCGGTCGGATCACCACGCTGCATTACGCTGTGAAGCATTCCTCAAAAGGGACACTCCAAGAAAAGTTCTGTTCTGCAAAAATAAAATACAAACTTCTGTAAGTCAGGACAGAGACCAATCTCTAGAATGACGACCTTGGTAGATATGAAAATAGCCAGAGAGCACCTCTTGCATAAGCTATTTGTGAGAGGTGAATGGACCGAACAGGGCCAGGATGTGTGGTTGCAGGCCATCACACAACAGGTCACTGAAACAGGGTCAGATATATATAGAGATCAGGGTCCATTACATGTGGCCCTGAGTGAACTATACATGGCCCCTAAGGCCAAAGATGAACACGACAAGATTGTTAGGATAGCAGCATACCTGTACCTATATATGGGAGACATGCAGGATAGATGTGCTGAAAGCCAAAATCTGGCAAATAGGCAACAGATGGCATTACAGAAGGTCCAATCTGATCTGGACTCTTCTGAGCAGAGGCTGCAGAGGAGCCAGGAGTCAGAAAATGACAGCAGACTGTACATTACTAAAATAAAGGAGGATATGGATGTGCTGCAAAAGGAAAAGTCAGAACAGGATACTAGATTTCTGGCCCTGCAGAAGGAGCACCAAGACAGTTTGGACTCCTTACTGCAGAGCCAGAAAAAGCTGGAGCAACAGATCAATTTCAACAGGGCATGCACAGAGCAGGTAGCCACCCTGCAAATCCAACTAGACAGAGAGAAAGAGGAGAGCAATAAACTGATCCTGAAAGACCTGGATACCCAGGCAGAGTTTGATCAGGAGCGCCAGAAAGCTGGTGCCTTCCAAAGGCAAAGGGACGACCTGGCGGCACAAATGCAGGCTCTTAGTCAGGAAAGAGACGCCTTAGGCCAGGAAGTCTGCCATTTAAAAAGGAAAATGGAAGAAAATCACCTGGCCCACCAGGGACTGGGTGACCTCCAAAAAAAAAACCAGAACTTGCTAGAGCACACCAGGAGGGTGGAGGATGCTCTAGCAAGAAAGGAGCAGGCCAATAGGGACACAGCTCAGGAGGTAACCCTCCTGCAGCAAAGACTGGCCCAGTTCTCCAGGACCAACCAGGAAGCACAGAGGGAAAATGAGGCCCTCTGTCAACACAATGATAGGCTCCAACAGCAGGTAGCGGTGCAGGAGAAACTGATAGAGTCGAGTAAGGCCTTAACAGAGGAACTGAAAGCACAAATGCAGGCTCTTGCATTGCAACAGGGAGCAGGGGCGGATAGAGATGAGGTCCGCTGGGAAAGAGAGACTCCTGACCATAACCGCAGGAGCCCTAACACCAGGGGCCTTCATCTTCCCCAGTCCCTGGACTCTACCACCCCCATGTCCCCTGGCGCACATGAGCACAGGGCCACAGGGATGGCAGATTACTATCCAGCTAAGAGTATGGGGCTCATAGGCCAGTACCACTCAGGAATGGAGGGGTGGGCATCCGGGTATGGGCACCCAAGTACAGTACAGTTCAATGGGGAACCCCAGGAGAGTAGGCCCATTAAGGGCATCCTGAAAACCTCTGCCCAGTTAGGTCAGTGGAGGGGGTACCCATCAAATCCTGACAGCAAGGAGGAATCTGAAGACTCCTCTGAACTGCGCAGGACACAGGAGACCAGGTCCCCACATTCTGCCAGCCATTCCCAGGCTCGCAGAATCCGGGAAAACCTGGAAGAACAGACGGGAACCTCTGGGAGCAGTGCCTCTGAGTCCGACGAAGAATGGACAAGGGTTACCCGAACCAAAAAGGCCAATAAGGCAAAAAGGGCGTTGCTCAAGGACCCCTTAAAGCAGATTAAGGCGATCAGGAGCGTCATCACGCCTTACCATAAGAACGCTAAGTATTCTGTTTGGGAGCACTTAGAGTTGTTTGAACAAATGATGGAGACTTTCCATTTGAAGGACAGCCAAAGCTGCATTCAATATGTAAAGTGGACCTTCTCCCCGGAATACTCCAGTTTCTTTGCGGGGCTGGAGGACCAAAATCATTTAAGATGGTCCACCTATAAGGCGGCCATCCTGAAACATTTTTCTGTTCACAGAAATCCTCAAGAGGCTCGCAAGGCAGCCTACAATTTGCAATGTGGGGAGGATCAGGCCCCACAAGAATTTGTGCGGGAGTTAAAGCGGGCTTTTGCACAGACCACAAGAAGGGTGCGCACGGATAGCCGTGAATTTATAAACACGTTTTTCCATGCCTTGCCCAAATATATCATGACCCAGCTCGTGAGGGATTTTCACGAGAAAAGATCTTTAGACTGGGTCATTGAACAGGCTACCCGCATCTATGAGGTGCAGAAGCCCATAGAAAATAAAAGCAATGCCCAGAAAAACCCCAAAGCCAACAGCACCCCTGCTGCTGCCAAGGTGGCAGAGGTAAAGGTCACCCCCGTTTTGGATTTGGAGATGGGGGGGCCTAAAAACCTACCTGCACCTAATAATGCTAGGCCCAGAAGGTCCTCGGGCCAGTCGCAGACAGGGAGCCAGGGAGGCAGCCCCACAAATGGGGTCCCTCGCTCTCCTGACTATGTAAGTCCTCGCTACAAAGGTAATCGACCCATCCTGGGTTATGTGTGGACTCCTCCAGCCCAAGGGGGGGGATCCAGACAAGCACCTAACCCAGGGAACTTCCCTCCAAACTTCCCACAGGAGGGCAGAAATTTACCAAACCCTGGGCAGAACTTTTTCCCCAGATATCCACCCGACTTTCAGCCCCAAAACCATCCATCCTTCTTTCCCCAATTCCCTGAGCCCAGACCACTGAATCCGGGAGAGGGGAGGCCAAGGGTGGAGGGGTACCCAAATCTTCCCAACCCGGGGTATTACCAGAGGAGGGACAGCTACCCTTCCCGGGATCAGCCCAGGGGAGAAAACAGGGTCCCGTATCAGCCTGAGCGGGTTTCCCAGCTAGAGCGCCAGGTTCAAAACATGGCGCGGGATCTGGGTCACATACTGAGGGCTCAGCAGAACCCTCAGATGGGCGTGCCGGCGCAGAAAGCACCCAACTCTGGACCTGGTGCTCCAGAACAATGACGGGGGCAGCACCCCGATAACTCACCGGTTCCCAGGGAGGAGGCACAAAGGGAAGGGGGGTGTAAAGCCTTGGAGGAAGCTTCCTTCCTCACTTGTAAACAGCCCCCGGAAACCCAGGAACCGGAAACAAAATCTCTTGCCCCTGAAAGTCTGCCTCCTAAGGAGCAGAGGGGGGGTAGGAGAAACAAAAGACCCAAACAGACTCAGTTTGAGGAGGAGGTACAGATCTTCCAATTTGAGGGAGAGGGATCCTCAGGGGATCCTGGGAAAAGGATCTTCTCCTTCAGAGAGGGGGGAACTCCTCCCAAAGAAAAATGGGTCCCTAGGGATGCAAATCCTGACTGGGGAGATGTGGAGACTGAGCTACCGCCGCCCACCATCTCATCCCAGAACCAACCGCAAGAAAATCCCCTGGTTCAAACCCATCCTGGGGACTGCCTCCAAAAAGGGGGGGGCAGCCCAGAACCGGAACCAGGGGAACCCACAATGGCTCTGATCTCCAGTTGCCAACTTTTTCTTTCAGATTCCCAAGACTCTCCACAGAATTCTGCCCAAATCTCTTCGCTAGCGATGTCCAAAACCAGAAAGTTAGCCCACCAGTTGTCCAAAAATGTACATTATCTGTGCCCCCTTGAGGAGAAGGAGGGAAGATATTATGCCCCGGTACAAGTACAGGGGCAGGGTACAATCTCAGCACTGGTGGACACTGGATCTCAAGCTACCCTTCGGTCCAGAAGGGCCTTTGATGAACTGAATGCAGGAAGGGGAGAGAATTACCAAATTCCTCTCACCTCACTTCCTGGACAACTCCAGAACTTTGACGGGAAGGAAATTCCCGTTGAGGGGACTGCAGACTTGGACATTAAGATCGGGCGACATAAGTTGAAACACCCGGTCATAGTTGTGACCCCAGAGGGCACCCCTTGTTTACTAGGGAATGACCTCCTGAGAAGGTTGTCACCCCTAATACATTGCGTAAACAAGGTCCTCTGGACTCAGACTAGCCGACCCATAAAATTAAAACAGAGTGTCAACCATGTTAGTTTAAACGGCACATGCCACATGGTTGAACAAAAATCTGACCAAGTAGAATTTCACTTCCAGAACAACCAAATTCCAGACGTGACGGTAATAGCAGTAGGACAACAGACTGGTGATGGGGGGTCCTCTCTATTTCTGAAAATCAACCTTCCTTCCAGTCTAAAGTGGTATTCCACGCTGGAAGGAAACACTCTGAAATTCTATACTAATCCACAATCTGAAACTCCCACTCCTATAGTCCAGAAAGATGTGAAATCAGCTCAAAGTCTGGCTGATATTCAGCAAATAGGAGAGCAGTTGTTCATCCCTGTTCAGTTAAATGATGGGAAGGACTCTGTTCTCGCTCGAGTGTGTGTGAACAACGGCAAGAGCTTCGTCAGCGAAGCCATGTTCCGCCAACTCCCAAAAGATCCAGCCATTCCCACCTTCAAACTGATAGACAAGTGGGAAATGGACCTGGAAGCACCTAATTCCAAACATCTCCTGCCAAGCAGGTGTATGCTCAAAATCTCCATTGGCAACAAGAGCATTGTCCATAATTGTTGGGTCGTGCGAGACGTCCCTGCCGCCTTTTACTTAGGCAGTGACATTCTCAATCGCTTTGCCATTAGTTTGGACCTAATAAACTTCAAAGCTTGGTCCCGATTAGCGGATAATCCCATGGGCTTTGATGATCCAGAAAAAGCATTTAGGTCAGCTCAATTGCTACCTTATGCAGTTGAAATTCAGGTTAAAGAGGAAGTCACCATCCCAGAAAGGACCCGACAATTCTCCCTGGAAGTGAAAGTTAAAAGGGGACAAGAGTTGAAAAACCCTGATGCTTACATACATCTAAATGCTTCTCTCCAACAGCAAGGGTTGGGGGTAAACCCGACTCCATTAGTCAACATAGAACATGACCCCATTCTAATAGAGGTGGATAACAGCGACTTAAAGAGTATTACTCTAGCCGCAGGCACCATTATTGGAATGGCGGTTGATGACCGACATTTCTCCATTGATCTTGTAAATGAACTGTTAGGACCCATCCCCAAGGACTGTTTTGACAGTGACAGTGATGACAACGCAACACCAGACAGGATTTTTACCCGGCATGGGGGGAACTTCCTGGTGTACACTTCCTGCCCCTATGGTAAGGAAGATGTGACCTGTGACTTCAGGAGGGATGAGGTGATTTTCCAGGTCCATGAGGGCTGCCTTTCCCACCTGAAGCCTCCGGTCCAAATCAGCACTCTGACCAGGGACTTCTCCACCCAGCTGGAGGAGGCCGCGGAGATAGCCAAACCAGAAGTCTTTCCAGGCTTCAGGCAGATGGTGGAAGAGAGAGTCAACCTAGCTGATGCCTGTGTGACTCTGGAACAAAAGCAAAAGTTGAAACAAGTTTTCTTGGATTTCCAAGATCTCTTTGCGGTAGACTCATATGACTGTGGTCGCACCGACATCCACACCACAACAATCCCCACGGACCCTGGCATGACTCCAGTGTTTGTGAAGCAATATCGCTTGCCTCTCGCATCAATGGAGTCCCTTACTGAAATAATTAAGAACCTTGAGTCCCGGGGAATAATCCGTCCAGTCCACAGCACCTTCAATAATCCGGTGCTGGGAATATTGAAGCCAAACGGCCAGTGGAGACTCTGCGCCGACCTTAGGGAGCTCAACAAACGGGTCCATACTTCCCGATGGCCTCTGCCCTACATTGACCAAGGGCTGGCCCAGATTCAGGGGTCACAGGTATTCACTGCAATAGACCTGACCAATGGATACTGGACCGTGCCTGTCAGTAGGGAGGACCAATACAAGCTGGCTTTTACCTTTGGGGGCCAGCAGTACACATGGACCCGGACTCCCTTCGGATACCTTAACTCCGGTAATGAGTTCAATATTTTCCTACATAAGGCCATGCCCGACCTGGGTACGAGGGGTAACCTGGCTTATGTAGATGATGTCCTCATCAAAAGTTCATCTGTGGAGGAACACATAGCAGAGATCCGTCATGTTCTGACACAGTTGAGGGCCGCCGGAGCAAAACTTTCCTTTCAGAAAGCACAGTGGTGTAGAACCCGTGTTAATTTCTTGGGGCATGAGATTACTCCTCAGGGTCTCTGTCCCCAGGAAAAGAAAGTGGAAGCACTTCAGAAACTGAAAGACCCCACAACTCTGCGGGAACTAAGGAGCCTCCTTGGACTGACTAATTATAGCAGAAAGTTCATTGAGGGCTACGCAGAGATCACCAGACCCCTGATTCATCTCCTGAAGGGGGGGGTCAAGTGGGAATGGGGTCCAGAACAAGCCGAGGCCGTAAAACAACTCAAAAGAAGCCTCTCACAAGCGCCTTGCCTAGCTTACCCGGTCAGAAACAAGGAGTTCTTCCTGGAGACAGGGTTCTCTAATACGTGCTTGACGGCAGTATTATATCAAAAGCATGACAAGGTCAATAAAGTAATCTCCTATGCGAGCAAAACTTTATCCTCTGTGGAGGAAAAATTCAACGATTGTGAGAAGGCACTCCTGGCAACGGTGTGGGCATTGAAGAATTACCGCCCGTTTATCCAGGGGGAACACATCATAGTGGAGACTCCACACCAGCCTCTGCAATATCTCCAAAGTGACAGAATCCGGGCCGGAAATGTGAGTAATTCCCGAATTACTTCCTGGATTCTGTCAATGCAAGGCTTTCCTGTGGAGGTCAGATATGGCCAAAACAAGAAGAGTCCCCTCGCGCAAGGTCTGGCTGACTTGCATGATTGTGCCAGAGAAAACTGTCTCGAGGACGAAAGTCTAAAAATAAAGGACAACATGGAGGCATACCTTAATTCCCCCCACAAAGTCTTTGAAGAAGACAAGTGTGAGGGAATGCCCACTGTGTATGTGGATGGATGCTCTTACCATGTCGACAACAACGGGGAGAAAGAACTGGTGGCTGGCGTAGGGAATGCATGGGTGAATGAGTCCCCAGAACCCTCCGCTGGATACAAAATTGGTCCCCGAAGTAGTCAGGTGGCAGAATTGATGGCGGTGCATCAGGCCATCCTCACTGCTGTCCAGCATCAACTCCACAAACTGGTCATAATCACAGATTCGGATTATGTACGGAACGGGTTCGTGGAACACCTGGTTAATTGGAAAACCAGAGGCATGTTATGTGCTAACAACAAACCCTTGAAACATGGGAAGTTGATCCAAAACATTGATGATCTGGTCACCTCGAATGGGATGACCATCTATTGGAAAAAGATCAAGGGTCATTCCAAAGTAGAGGGACCAGACAAAACTGGAAATGACTTAGCTGATCAGCTGGCCAAAACCGGGGCCATCCAAGGGGATCTAATTGAGATTGAGTCCCTGTTGGGGGAAATCCAGGTCACTGCCATCACTAGGTCCCAGACAAATGCTCACAACGACCTCTCAATTGCACAATGGAGTAAGGAGACCCCTGATGCTGATTTGATTACTGCTCAGAAGGGGGATCCAATAATTGGTAAATTTTACCAGCACCTTGAGGACCCTGAGAACTTTCCCCTGACGGATACCGATTACATTGGGAAAGAGGACCTAAGAGTGTTGATGAAATGTCCCAAAATGTTCCGGATCCAAGACGGTTTGTTGGTAAGGAAATCCAAAGCTGGCCACGATCAGTGGGTGGTTCCTACCTCATTCCGAAGCCTGATGTTAAGTCACGCCCATGATGCGGCCACTGCCGGTCATAGGGGGTTTCACACAACATTGGAAATCTTAAGAGAGGTTGCATACTGGCCACACATGGGCCAGGACCTCAACCAATATTTGAAGGGTTGTCTTGTGTGTGCACAATTTCAGCCGACATCCCTCACACACCGGGCGCCTTTACAAAAGAGGGGAATGACACTCCCATGGTCAGATTTACAAATCGACTTTGTAGGCCCTGTGATTCGCTCGGCTAGGGGGAATAAGTACATGTTGACTGTGACATGCTTGTTTACCAAGTGGGTGGAATGTCTCCCAGCCCCAAATTGCAAGGCAGAAACTGCAGCTGCCTTGATGATTAACCACATCTTTTCCCGTTTTGGTCTACCTCAAAGGATTGAGTCAGACAGAGGTAGCCACTTCACCAGTGAAGTAATGACAAAGATGTGGGAGATACTGGGGGTCAAGAGAAAGCTGCATATTGCTTACAGACCAGCTTCTTCTGGGGCAGTAGAGAGATATAACCGGACAATTGTGAGCATATTAAAGAAGTTTGTGGCAGATTCTGGGCCAAGTTGGGATATCCGATTACCTCTGGTCCTAATGGCTATCAGATCTACCCCTTCATCTGCAACCAAAATGTCACCATTTGAGTTGATGACTGGGCGCAAGATGGTGCTTCCGCAGCATTTGCTCTACAGGACCCAAGAGCAGACACTGATAAATGCCTCCACTACTCATGAGTATGTAGAGAATTTAAGGAAACACCTCCAACATGCTTTTGCTTATGCTCAGCGGAATCTAGAAAGATCGACTGATAGCATGAAGACCCATTATGACCTGAAAACTTCCAGGAAGGAATATCAGGTGGGAGACCGGGTCTATCTATACAACTTCCAAAGGAACCAGGCCAAGCAGCGCAAATTTTTGCCTACATGGAAGGGACCCTTTGAGATCGTCGATAAGATCTCCCCTGTGGCCTACAAGATCCGCATCCCCAAAGGCGGTTCGGCAGAGGGGGAAGACAAGTGGGTCCACATAAACCAGTTGAAATGTTGCCATCCCAGGCACACTCTGCAACAACTGGAGGAATCCTCTGGAATCCTAGCGGGTATTGTATCAGACTAATTCAGTTCCAACCATAAAACATACCACATCTAGTCTCTAAAATATTGTGATTTACATGAAACTGTCTCTAGTGATGCTGTTTTTTTTTTTCAAAATAAGAATGTAATATTTCGTTACGATGAAATGCATATGCTGCCCCACTATCTCAACAGTGGTGGAAAAAAAAATCGTCTATGAGTAGATATTGCCGCTCTTCCTTTATCATCCTAGGAGAGATGAAACCATGAAGGATGACCAAGAAGGACGATCCGGAGACCGGGAGCAAAGACACAACGGGCCCGGGGTACCGCCCAATCTTCCCATCAGGACCGGCGAGGAGAACTGATCGATCTGACCGGATGGAGAAGAAGATGCTGAACTGTGCCATCTACAGAAGAGGAAGAAGATTATGCGGACAGACCGGTGCGTGGGTCAAAACCCTTGGGCACGCGACTCCCCATCGACCCAAACTCAAAGTGCAGTCACGTGGGGGGGCTTGTAGGGTGTCCTGACCCACGTTTAAGCTACCCTGCTACAACATTTGGTGCTGTGGGCTTAGGAAATTCAAGATGGCGGAAAACCCACATGTGCGCCGAAATCCAGGAAAGCTGCGCAGTTGTGCGCACACCAAAATGGTTACCTAACTTGCCACCCACCAGGGTAAAGAAAGGTCTTTGTTAACAAAATCCACTTTTACTGATGTCAAAAAGTTGCTGAAATCGTGACTCATTGGACCACTTTAAAGATTCAACCCTTTTTGTGGGGTTCCACATAACCATCTTACTGTAAGGAGCCCCATCAAAACAATGTTAAGCAAGGATTTACTACCATGTAAGAACCATTCCTGTTTAGAATGCATTAATCCAAGAAAATCCCAAAAATGGGTGCAGTACCAGTACTCACCACTATCCAAAAGCCGGCGTTTTAAAACCCACTGTGTGTTTTTCTGAAGGCAAGCAAAATGCCTATTTCAAACCTTGCAACATGTGCAAAATATTCACTGAACACCAGCAGACATTTGGCAGAATGGAGTTTTGTGTGCCTACAAAATCTGGGAAATGAAGAGCCCAAAAACAATGCTTATAACAAAAATGCTATGGAGTCAGCAGCTTAAGCCTAACTGCAACTAGATTTAAAACCACCAAAATCGAAAATGTTAAATTAAATGAGTGACCTATGTTTGGTGTCACATGCCTTTGTAACTGTTTAAACGTCATAGTTTTAAACTTAGAATCAGCATTCTAGCTGCATGTGTAAAATTGCAAGTTAATTTAAAAAGCAACAAAAAGTTAGCTGAAGGTCTGGCTTAAGGAACTTGATTTTGCCTAGCAACGGATCCCATCAGCAGTGAAACTTGAGTCACCACTGTGTTCCCAGGCCAACCTTCCTTTTGCTGCCCAAGCTAAGGATATGCCATCTATCTGATAATTGAATTATCTGTGCTCTGCAAGAGAGTGAACAAAGCCCTCTTCACTCAGGCAAAGGTTTTTATTACCGCAGTCGTAAATTGTAGCTTCCTCTTGGCAGGAGCTGGGAGGAGCACTGCCTGTGAGAGCAAGCTGGCTTGGCAGAACTGGAAAGAACCAGAAATTCAACCTTGTGCTGAGGGTAAACCACACCCATTTGGAGCCAGAACATAACTTTAAAAAGATGAATAACTCATAGAGCGGACATGTGAAAATTTTATAAATGATACCATAATTCTTGTGATTTTTCTGCCCACAGTTTAAGACGTGGTAGGAACCGGTGGTATGTTCAGGGGGGTTTTAGCGGAAAAGTGGATATTACTCTAAATGTGTGCATGTTAAAAATCTGAAACTTCATCAGTTAATGTCCCTACCCCCTGCACACATGTATGTAAAGTTGGGTCCATGTCGGAAATTGAAAAAGCAGTTAAAAAGTTAATTATGTACACTCTTTGAATGCAAGCTCCGAGAATGAGCAGATTTGGACATAGACATGGCTAAATTCAGCCACACCATGTATATGTAATTTCAAACAACTGTGTAACTCTGAAGTATGGATTTTGATCATATATATATTTGGGTGCACAGATGGTAAGGGAGGTTGTTTCAAGAGATCATAAAATGACATCAATCTGACTCACAGTTCAGTTTGCCAATCAAGCGGAGGAATGGAAGCCTGACCAATGACGAATGAGAGGGGCAAGTCTAGTGATGCAACACACACACCCATTCTCAAGAAACAGATAAAAGCAGAGAGTCAGGACACATAGAGATTCAATTTCATCTGCCGCTGGAAGCCCTGCCGGAAAAATCCATACTTACCTCCATCAAACTCCAGAAAGCCAAACTAGAGACTTCAATCTATCCAGAGCAGAGACCAGACCAGAGAGAAAGCAGTGCTGTGCCTAGCAGAGACCAGACCAGAGAGAAAGCAGTGCTGTGCCTAGCCGAGACCAGACCAGGCGCTGTGAGCAGAATCCGGAAAGACCTGACCAGACTGAAGATCGTGACCAAGTCGCTTTCCTGTTCAAAATCTCTTGTGAGTACTTAGCAAAACTCAGAACACATCTCTTAGTTTAAATTCATCTAATTCAATCTATTTAACCTAAGTAGAACTGCCTCCTATCTGTCACCTGTCATTTCTAGTAAAATTTGTCATTTTGAAAAAGTGTGCGTTTAAAATTTACAAAACCAAAAACGACCTTTACTAAATCGCGCATATCTCCGCGACCGTTTGAGCTAGAGACTTGCAGTAACTTTCCTCTGATAGCTTAGAATCGTGGCTTTCCTAGGAACCTAGAACCGCATTCCTACCTCTTATAGTTTTACCGCAATCGCGGAACACGCATCCGCGAATTTTGCCGCGATTTGCAATTTCTTCACATGTAAAAAAACTGCTGCTGCTGATTTCCATTGGCCAGAAATTCGTTTAACCTGCTAACTATCCCTGCATCATTGCTAGTGTGAGCCTGGACTAATATTAACTAGATACCACTCATCCTGAACCTCTGAAAGGGAATTCAAAGCGTTTCCAGCATATTTCTCATCCATTGCTAGCACATATCAAAGCATTTGGGCCTGTGTTTTCAAAACTCCTATCTGTTTTCTGTAAGCTTGCTGGGATTGAACTGAATCACATCTGATTGCATTCTGAGAACTGTGTGTGTTTCCTCCCATTTCCTTGCATTGCGTAAAGAGGGGGGGGAGTGAATAGCCAGAGAAAGGTGATTACATTGTTTGGTTGAAATCCTATTGAGTATTTTCTGTACTGCATTCATTGAACCTTGCATTTCCTTGAACCCTGTAAAGCATCCTCTACCACATTATACTTTGTTCCTATTTACCAGTGTGCTACCTTATCCATTTCATGTCAACTCATTAGTGATTATAAGAAGTGTGCTAGTGCCAGATTCTCCGTTGTTAATATTTATCATATCAGATTAAGTGTGATATTCAATTATTAATTTATTATAAGGTGTGATCTATATATCTATTTTAAATTATCAAATAAACCTTTTAAACTTGCAAAACAGAACTACTTCTTGGCTCAGTGGGGTCAGGGGGATTCCAAGAGAGGGGTGTTATATAGGGGTAGTCATCCAGAACGCATGAACTGGACCTAAAGATATATCAATAAGGGTTTTCATTCAGTATTCTAGACTAGGCGTTAACTTGGCTGTAGTGCTGAATTGAATCCTCTTACAAAACACAACATGAATGTAATGAAAATCAACCAAACAACAATGGTAATAAAAAAAGAAAAGCTGCATGTCCGTTAAAAACTGAAAAACAAGAAATCATAATCCAAAGAAATCCAAAGGAAATGGTGTCCAAAGTCACAGTCCAACAAAGCAAATCCAAGGGAAAAAAGAAAAGTGAAACCATTGCTCCATGGGGAAATAAAAAAAAAAAGAGAAGAATCCAATGGTGAACTATATACAGATGAGCAATCCAGGGTCCATGAGCCCAACTGAAGAAATGAAACCTATCAAAAATACTACCTAATAAAAAACTATATACAGAAACGTGGTGCATTGTCCAAGCGCAACCAAAATAAAGAAAAAACAAAAGGAAACCTAACACTATCTAACTATATACAATGCGGCGAGCAAGTCCAGCGGCTCACTCTGTGGTGTCCCGGGCCAGGGCATCATCAAACTCCATGTCGATGTCCCAGAGGCGGGCCTCTGCCCTGGCCCCGAGGTCTCGCAGGGTGGTACTCATGGCCTGTTCCAACTCCCTGCGAGTTGCCTCGAGGCACTCTGCCCGCCTCAACACCTGACACATGGAGTTCTCCGCCCTGACCATTGTGAGCCGCGCCTCTTCCGCCCGCCGCCGCTCCACGCCTATCTGCTGGCCCAACCGCAGCCACACGGAAGACACTCCCATTCCTGGGTCCTCCTGCCCTATGGCCGATGCCTGCCCCTCCGATGTTGATGGCCCCAATCCATCATTGCTCCCACCTACAGCCTGCTCCTGCTGCTGCTGCTGTCCATGTGTCCTGTCCAATGGTGCCTGCACATCCTCCATCTGCTGGTCTCCAGTTGTGGTGTCCACCACTGCTGGACCACCAACTCCCGACTGTGACAGGGATGGGATCTCCACCAAGCTGGCTGTGTTGGTCTGGCCAGGTCCACAGGAGGCCCTGGTGGAATCTGGGCTGGAAGACGATGTGGAGAACGACCGGCGCATAGCCTCCACAGAGGAGGAGAGGTCCGCCAGAGTGTGCGACACATGTAGGAACCCACCGACCAGGGCCCCTCCCAGCAGTGCCACGTCACGATGCTGCTCTTCGTGATGGCGTGCGTTCTCCGCCCAGGAACAAAGCACGTCATCACGAATGTCACGTGTGCGCAACATGACACCCACCAGGATGGATCCCATACGGTTGCGGGACCCCTCGCCCGCAGGTAGTGGAGAGGCAGATGATATGGCACTCTCCCCTACCTGCAGACGGGCCTAGGACAGGGCCTCCCTGCTAGTGCATGATGGTGCAGTCACAGGGTCAAGGACAGCGACATGCACAGGCCCCTCCGCGGTGACCTGTGGTGCCTCCTGACCCTAGACTGCACCACTTGCACCAGAGGTACTACCCCCACCAGGCCCCATGTGCGGCTCAGTAGCGGGCTCCTCCTCCTCTGTGGAGACCGCCAACCTGGATGTCTCTACACCGTCTTCCGCCATTGGAAGCCCCTGTGGGGGCTCACCCGGCCCTTCTGCCACAGCCGTTTTGGCAGAGGCAGCACCAGCCCCCTCGCTCCAGGATAATGGAAATTCTTGGGAAGGTTGCTGGGCCTTGCGTCGCCGCCCGGTGGAGGCATCCCCACCCCTTGGCTCCACAGCACCGTCTCCACCCTCTTCTTCACTTTACGCTGCGTAGAGGGAGAAATAGAACACAAGCATCAGGGTACAGCACAAAATACCCTAGACAGGAAGCAATAACACATGAGTGGCACTGTCAAATGTCACTTCCATCCTGTCCTTCAACAACACATGGGTCAATGCATGCAACACACATGAAGAAACACTCCCGGCGCATGCAATCAACATCAACACCCATGTACAAGGGCCCCTGTAAACCAAGATGTTGCCTTCAAAGTCACATGCATCCATGGCGTTTAAAAGTCAAACACACGCTTCTCTGGCGCACACACACACACACACACGCACCATACATGTACATGACATCAGCACCCATTCCTCACCCCCCCACCATGTCCAGGAACAGAGACTGCCATGCTTTCAGGTGTGCATTCTGCATAGATGTCCCCATGTTGCATTAAAACACATGCACCTACCATGTGGTTCACACATAACTGGTCTCACATGCATGACCATGATGTCCCTGCACACACACACATCCATACATGCCCTATGTCACACATACAGGCAAGTATCAGACTACCAGCACACTGCAACATGCCCTGTCTCACACAGCAATGCTTGGCCACTTACCGCTCAACTCCATAAGGGTCTGCCTCCGAAGGATCTGGGCATGGATTGCTGGGCCTACGCATTCCAGGACCCTCATCTGGATGTTGCTCAGGCTGACCCGGCCCCCCTCTGCGAGGCGCCGGGCCTTTATGAGGGTCCTGGACCTGAAGTCCTCCCAGCGCTTCTTGACATGTTGGTAGTTGCGGGTTGCCACCCCCTCCGCGACAGGCCTGTTGTTAGCTCCCTCTTCCCCTCGCGGGACCAGGTAACGACGCCTGGTTTTACCAGACTTCCTTACCGGGTCCCGCGAGGGGACGTCGTAATGAGGCGGAATGGTGTTAACGGGCCCGCCACCATTAGCGGAGCCCGTTGACCCATTCCGCCTCATTTGTAATGAGGCCCTTTGACTTTTAACCCACTTTCAAATACAACCAAAAAGTCACGTTCTGCAACAAAAAAACAAAACAGAGAGAAGCGTATGGAATGAATACTACATGGATAGACTGACAATCCGACGAAGGCCCTGTAATTGTCGAATATAAACATGGTTTCTGAAGGAAACAAGGCACAGAGGGAAATCGTATATGTCCGGCCTTCCAAATGTCTAATTCGCTCTTTCTGTTAACTCCTGCAATTGGGGAGTTTTTTTGGCATACTTTGGAAGGTTGAGCTAAGCGGCTGGCAGGAAAAAGCATACAAAACAGACCTTACCTTATATCACAATCTTACGCAGATATGTTTCTTGCCAATGTCCAGACCGCAGGATTTATCCTCAGCCTCCACTCTGCAGAGGTTGATAAAGGCCCCTAATCCAGAGGGGGGATTCAGCCGGTGTCGATCCAGCTGGTGTGTGTGTTCGTCCTCTTCTTAATCCTCTCCCCTCGCCATTGCATTTCCTCTCCAAAGGTTCAATGATTGCACCTCGAATAGAACTATTCTGTCAACGTTTGCGATTTACAGGCCGATTCATGGAAATAAAGTGCCCGGAAAAACCGGCGCACGCGTGCGAAAACGTGCGATTCGCACTGGCACAGAAAAAATCCCAGAAAATCGCACAGAAAACAGCGCACATCCATTCATGGAAGCACGGGCACGCGCAAAATGTGGGATGTGCGCTGAGAAAGTGCGCGGCGCACGCTGGCGCACGCTGGCGCACAGGTCATCGAACTCCGTGGGATAAGGCCACAGCGAATTTGCACATAGCGTAGCGCACAGAACAAAAGTAGGCGTAACACGGGGCGTCACACGCAGAATGGGGAACCGCTCGTGAAAATGTGGGCGTCACGGGGGAAGTACAGGAGGCAAGTGCGCAGAACGCCCACACGCTCGCCTACAACACGTATTCATGGAATCGAATAGGGAAAAACAGTGCACGGCCAAAGACGCGCACAGGCCCATACATGTCCGCCACACGAAAGCAGGCGGTAGCGTCCCTGCGCAGGAAAAAAATGTCCTACACGCGTGAGAAGGCCCACACGCGATCGGGCCTGGGGGAGCGTGTGCGTGTATTCCAGGGGCTTACGGGTGTTTTCACACGCAATTGTCCTGGGCGCGTGTATTTCAGGGGTGCGCGAGAAGATTCACACGTGATCGGGCCTGGGGGAGCGTGTGCGTGTATTCCAGGGGCTCGCGGGTGTTTTCACACGCGATTGTCCTGGGCGCGTGTATTTCAGGGGGGTGCGAGAAGATTCACACGCGATCGGGCCTGGGGGAGCGTGTGCGTGTATTCCAGGGGCTCGCGGGTGTTTTCACACGCGATTGTCCTGGGCGTGTGTATTTCAGAGGTGCGCGAGAAGATTCACACGCGATCGGGCCTGGGGGAGCGTGTGCGTGTATTTCAGGGGCTCGCGGGTGTTTTCACACGCGATTGTCCTGGGCGCGTGTATTTCAGGGGTGCGCGAGAAGATTCACACGCAATCGGGCCTGGGGGAGCGTGTGCGTGTATTTCAGAGGCTCGCTGGTTTTTTCACACGCGATTGTCCTGGGCGCGTGTATTTCAGGGGTGCGCGAGAAGTTTCACACGCGTTTTGGCTGGGTGCGTTTATTCCAGGGGTGCGCGCGAAGTTTCACACGCGTTTTGACTGGGTGCGTGTATTCCAGTGGTGCGCGAGAAGTACCACACGCGTATTGGCTGGGTACGCGAATCCATTGGACCAAAGGCCCTTACAGCGCAGGCGCGTCTGTGACGTGAACTGCACGTCCTAGTACCAGCACTTGTAATAGGTCCTTAGCACGTATACGCGGAAGTGACATTGGACGTGTGGTCCGGTTTAAAAGGTACGTGTAGGACGTCATTTCCTTGTACGTGCTTATCGTGGAGAGCGAGTGGGTGAAATCTGTACTTCTTGTCGGTTCACACGCGAATTACTTCACAGCGTTTCAAGTTCGTATTCCCTGTTACCTCTGTCAGATTTTATTTTTTCTCTTTTTCTCTGGACCTGTTCCCTCAGACAGCGTTCACTTCTCCTGTAGTCCTGTCTCCTCAGACAGCGTACAAATCTTCTTTTGGCGGGGGTGTTGCCAACGCGTGCGCGCGCACGTGCGTGTACTTCACGCACTTTTTCCAGGCAGACGGTGAGTTGCGCACCAATTTTCCAACAGTGCTTGCCCCGTGTGTCGCGTACCCCTTCAGAGGTCATTGTAGGCTGCGTGTGACACGCATACGTTCATTATTGTGTTTCTGGGTGCCACAGCGTAGTGCGTGTTTTTGTTTACACGCACGTGGTCTACGAGGGGTCGCTTGCACGTCATTTTCTGTTATTGGGGTGCCTGTGCATTGCGTGACCCGTCATCTTTCCCCAGGGTTTCCATTCAGCCTTGCAAGTGCACTAGGGTACGAATACCATCTAGTACCCTACCCCTTTGACCCCCAATTGCCCAGGACAATACTTCCCTGCTACTCCCATACGCACAGCTACATCAGTGCCATGTCTGGGAGGCGAGCAAGAGGTAAGGGTGGCAAAGGTGGCCGACCCTCAAGAGGTGGGCGTGGTGGGCGCGGTAGGGGACGTGGCCGGGATTTGCAGGCTACCCCTAGCACCCCACGTGTGGAGGACCAGTCAGGGAGACCCATGCCCCTCCCCCATGGTTGAGGAAAACGTGGATGACACCATCGATGCTCAGCCCTTGTTGGACCCGTCCATTGTGGCACCTGACCTGGCACAGGCTGACTCCGAGACTGATTTCCAGGTCCACAAGTCTAGGCCACGGGTGGCCGTGCCAGTCAGTGTCACCAGGCCACGTGTATCAGGGGCAGCCATGTCATCTGCTGCCCCAAGTAGGCGGGGTGGGAAGGCTGCAGGGGCAGCTGCAGCTCCGTCCACCCCCGCTCTGACTCTCCCAGCCAGGACAGTGTTGGTCCCAGTCCGTCAGTCTGAGGTTCCCCCTGCCACTATCACACTCGAGCCAATGCCTGCAGGAAGTCAGATGGTCAGTGTGCCATTGCACACTACGACACAGTCCACCGGTGCTCCTGCCCCGAGTGGCCAGAGCGGCATATGCCACTTACAGTCCCCACCACCTTACAAGAGGAAGAGTAAGAGTGCACGTGCACTACAGGCTGATGCCCCAGACACGGCTACACAGTCCGGCACGCCGAGGAAGCCTAGCTTCAATGATGCCGAACTGAATCAACTTGTGCAGTATGTGTCCGATCATGACGCCGAAATGTTGAGCACTCCAGGGTCTAGGATCACACCTGCTCGCCGTCAGGCACACTGGCAGGCCGTCGCGGACAGCATAAGTTCCCTTGGGTTTATGAGGCGCACAGCTACCGAGTGCTACAAGCGATGGAATGACCTGAAGCGCAGGGCAAAGAGTAAGCTGGCCTCAAGTCATGCCGCAACTCTGGTGACTGGAGGTGGGTCTCCAGTAGAGGACATTGAGCTCACTCCACATGAGAATGTCGCTGGGACCTACGTCACAGAGGAGCAGATCCAAGGTGTGGGAGAACTTCCAGATTACGAGGCATTGTCCGGTGGGTGCACATGCATGTGTGTGTGATCCATGTGTACGTTGCATGTGGGAGGGGTCCAGGGTGGGTGCCAGGTCAGTGTGTGTGTGCCTGAGTGGTTTGGGTCACCCATGTGCTTCATCCAATGCATTTTGCCCCCCGGGATTTGGGTATTGCAGTGTCCCTTCTGGCCACAGCAGGCATTTGCCACTATATTGCGCCAGTTGACCTTGAAGTGGCAACATGCAACAACATTGTTCCGTATTTCGCTGTGCACGTTCTGGCTGATTGTAGGAATACCCCCAGTTCTATTGCACATCACTCTGCCCTATTCTCACAAATATGACATGCCTATGGTACATGCCAACTGTGGGATGGCACTGCTAGCCAGCATGCATCTGATGTGTTGCCCTTCGATCTTGGTGTCATCAGTGTCTGACATTTACCTCCCCTTCCAACTCAGTGACAGTGCATACATGTGAGGGACATAGTCATGTGGGACATGTGTCTATCAAGTACATTTCCTGTAGCTTGTCTGGCCTATTTGTGTGCCATGGTGCTAATGCCTGTTTCCATTTTCTGTCTTTCATGTTTTTTCAGAGGATGATGCACTTGATGCTGTTGAGGGTGAGGAGATGGTGCTCACCCAGGAGGGATCTCTGACACGTCCGAGCACGAGTGGGGGACGTGGTGTGTTGGTGGGTGAGAACCCACTCTTGCTGCAGGGCATTCTCTCCAGGGCTGTATATGGGTGCACCTCCCCAGAACTCTTCTCAAGTGTTGATTCGGATGAGACCCATGTGGATTCGCAGGTATGTGTTCATGGAAGGGATACTGTTCTGTCTGACCCACCTGCACCAGGGGTAGAGCCAACAATGGGGATGTCAGTGTTGGTAGGTGCGCCTGTGGTGGTTACGGATGCAGGGCCACACTCCGCAACATCTGATCCTGTTCCTGGGCCAGCAGATCAAAGGGGAAATGCAGTCCTGCAGCCTCAGGCAGTGCCGACACAGCGAGGCACAGTTTGCCTTGCCCCAGACAGGTGTGGTGCCCGCCAACGCGGTGGCCGTCCGCCACCTGGCAATACCGTATGGGAGCAATCCATATATGGTATGGCCAACCAACAGGCAGCATCATCAGAAATGATTGCTCAAGCCATGGACAGGGTGGCCACTTCCATTGTCCCCCCAGAAAGGCAGAGGGAGCTACTTGAGCAGGCAACAGCCTCCATTTGCCAATCAGTAAGGGAGGACATGTTGGCATCCAACAGGGACAGACAGGCGGCCCTGGACAATCTGAGGGAATCAATTTCTCTAGATGCCCAGGGACAGAGGGAAGCCCTGAGGGGGGAGGTCCAGCACCTCAGGCAGACTCTACTGGACCTTGAGGCCTCTCACTCTCACCAGGACAGAACAGCTGCTGGAGTGCGTCACCCGTACGCTCTCGGCAGAGATGCAGGCAACTCGTGCGGAGGTCCGGGCAACACGTCGGGTGTTGCATGGGGATCTCCGCACCATATCCCTCCAGAACGAGGCCTTCAACACCCGCATGCTTGCTGCAATGGAGGACCACACCAGGGCTTTGCGTGGGCTGCCTCCCATAGCACCACCACCTCCTGTGGCAGCAGCAGAGGTCGAGGAGAGCGAATCCAGCAGTGATTCTCCCTCAAATTAGTAGCCGTGCAGGCCATGAGCCCATGGAGGTGTTTTATTTTCGCAACATTCACCCAGTTGGCTGTTGGTGAGCATCCTGTCCTCGGACCTCCTGGGTGGCCTCCCCCACGCCCCCTGGCCCCCACATGGCCATTTTTGATTTTTGCTTTTTGATTTTTGAGGTGCAGTGTGTTGCCTTGTGTGGCTCCCGTGGGCTTCCACTGTGTTCCGTTGGGCACATGCAGGCTTGTCCTGAGTTTGGGTTAGATGCTTGGGTTTGTGAGACACACACCCCTCCTGCTTCCCGTTTCCATGGGCTTGCAGAGGGTGTGCCCAAGTGACAGTGAATTACACAGTGACGTTGGACTCCCATGAGCTATGTGGCCAGTCTGTAGTCAATACTGTGTATACATTTCTAGTGCAAATTGTAGTAGTATTGTACACTGCATGGTGTATTGATGTGTGCTTGTGCTTCCATATCTCCCTCCGAATTTGCAGGGTCAGTCCTCATGTCTTCACAAGCCCGTCTACTTTGGAGATGGAGTTCATGTTGTTAGCAGTGCACTCGCAGATGTGGCTGGCACCAACACTGTACAGTAAGAGGTGGTCGATGTGCTGGCATCATCAGGTTGTAGGTCAACGTATCCTTTAGTATTTGGTCATGTTTGTTGTTATTTGTACATGTATGTGGGCATACTGTGTGTGGGCAGTTTCCATTTGGGACACTGTACTCTGTGGCACTTGTGTAATGTTTGGGGTATGAATTTGTTTGCTCTCACATTGCATGACATGCCATGGTGGAGATGAGTGTGGGCCTGTTGGCAGGTGCCCCTCACTGCTGGGGGGTGGGGGTGCAGGGGGACATGGATGGGGGCCTGGGGGGGAGGTGTTGGGTGACATGGCACTGTTGTCATGTACTATCTTTGATGGTGGTAGTGATATTGGCATCATTGAAGTGTGTCTTTTGATGACACAGCATTGGTGGTGTTTGTGTAGGTAGGGTGGCACACAATGGTACACTTCCAGTTGTACAGTCTCAGGCTGGTATGGTTGTGACAGGTGACTCTCCATTGAGGCATCATCTTTGTCAGAATGAGTCATCATTGATTGTCAGCTGGTATGTGCCAGGGCTGTGCCCACTCCACAGGGGTGTGATTTTATGTGAAGTAATCAGCCACCAGCTGCGTGCGGGCTGCCTCCCCCGTGCCCTTTCCCCTCCCATGCACAGCGGGTGTGCATGTGGTTGGGGATGTGGGGGCACCACCATGTCCACGGCCAGGCCCCGGCGTGTTGCAACGTTGTGCAGGACACATGCTGCCACTATGATCCTGCACACTACTGGGGGAGCGTATAACAGCTGCCCGCCAGAACGGTCAAGGGAGCGAAAGCGTGACTTGAGCACTCCGAATGTGCGCTCCACTATGCCCCGGGTTGCAATGTGGGCTGTGTTGTATCTTACCTGGGGTGGCGTGGTGGGGTTCCGAATTGGCGTCATCATGTGGGTGCTGAGAGGGTAGGCACTGTCCCCTGGGGAGGTGGTGATGGGTATCATTAGTGGGGTTGTGACATTACTCAGTATCTGACATGCATGCACGCGCAGTGGCATTCATACTCACCGAGCAGCCATGTATCGCCATGCCGCCCAGCCTCTATGTCCTTGTTTAGGGTAGACATTCTGTAGATGAAGCTGTCGTGGGTTGAGCCTGGATAGTTTGCATATACTGAGGTGATGATTCCCTTGGCATCACATACTACCTGGACGTTGATGGAATGCCAGTGCTTGCGGTTTCTGTAGATGTGCTCAGTTGCCCTGGGGGGACGTAGAGCCACATGGGTGCAATCAATGGCTCCTAGCACTTTGGGGAATTGTGCCACCCTGTAGTATTCCTGTGCGACAGCCTGCCTTTCTGCAGGTGTTCTGGGCAGGTATATGTGCCTGCGGACTGATGGGCGTGCAGTGATGATGGCCAAGACCTGGTGTAGGCAGCGTGACTGGGTGGCCTGTGACACCCCCCCCCACTATGGCACTTGTCCGCTGAAATGATCCAGTGGCCAAGAAGTGCAGTACATTGAGGACCTTCTCCAGGGGGCTGAGGGCTTGGGAGCAAAGGGTGGGTGATGTGAGGTCATCCTCCCACTCACTGACCAGGTCGAGTATAATGTCAGGTGGAAACCTGTACCTCCCATACACCTGGTCATCAGGCATCCCAAAAAGGCTGGTTCTGGGTGTGAAAATTCTGGCCCGGACTATCCTCCTCCTCCTGCGATATCCCACGGCCACTGCTGCTAGGAACGGTATATTCATCCTGGCGTCTGAGCTTGTTTGTTGTTTGCGCGCACTTTTATGCTGTGCGGGTCAACGTACGCCTGCTTCCTGCTGGCGTACGTGCTTCCGGATTGGCCACGTTCGATTCCATGAATACGTGTTTTAGGCGAGCGTGTAGGACTTCCCGCGCACCCCTGAGATACACGCGCCCAGGCTAATCGCGTGTGGAACTTCTCGCGCACCCCTGGAATACACGCACCCAGCCCTAACGCGTGTATGACTCCTCGCGCACCCCTGGAATACACGCACACGCTCCCCCCAGGCCCGATCGCGTGTGGAAGCACCCGCGAGCCCCTGTAATGCACGCGCCCAGGCCTAACACATGTGTAACTTCTCGCGCACCCCTGAAATACACGCGCCCAGGCTAATCGCGTGTGGAACTTCTCGCGCACCCCTCGAATACACGCACACACTCCCCCCAGGCCCGATCGTGTGTGGAAGCACCCGCAAGCCCCTGAGATACACGCGCCCAGGCCAATCGCGTGTGGAACTTCTCGCGCACCCCTGAATTACACGCACACGCTCCCCCCAGGCCCGATCGCCTGTGGAAGCACCCGCGAGCCCTTGGAATACACGCGCCCAGGCCAATCGCGTGTGGGACTTCTCGCGCACCCCTGAATTACACGCACACGCTGCCCCCAGGCCCGATCACGTGTGGAAGCACCCGCGAGCCCCTGAAATACACGCGCCCAGGCCAATCGCGTGTGGAACTTCTCGCGCACACCTGAATTACACGGACACGCTCCCCCCAGGCCCGATCGCGTGTGGAAGCACCCGCGAGCCCCTGGAATACATGCGCCCAGGCCAATCGCGTGTGGGACTTCTCGCGCACCCCTGAATTACACGCACACGCTCCCCCCAGGCCCGATCGCGTGTGGAAGCACCCGCGAGCCCCTGAAATACACGCGCCCAGGCCAATCGCGTGTGGAACTTCTCGCGCACCCCTGAATTACACGCACACGCTCCCCCCAGGCCCGATCGCGTGTGGAAGCACCCGCGAGCCCCTGGAATACACGCGCCCAGGCCAATCGCGTGTGGGACTTCTCGCGCACCCCTGAATTACACGCACACGCTCCCCCCAGGCCCGATCACGTGTGGAAGCACCCGCGAGCCCCTGAAATACACGCGCCCAGGCCAATCGCGTGTGGAACTTCTCGCGCACACCTGAATTACACGCACATGCTCCCCCCAGGCCCGATCGCGTGTGGAAGCACCCGCGAGCCCCTGGAATACACGCGCCCAGGCCAATCGCGTGTGGGACTTCTCGCGCACCCCTGAATTACACGCACACGCTCCCCCCAGGCCCGATCGCGTGTGGAAGCACCCGCAAGCCCCTGAAATACACGCGCCCAGGCCAATCGCGTGTGGGACTTCTCGCGCACCCCTGAATTACACGCACACGCTCCCCCCATGCCCGATCGCGTGTGGAAGCACCCGCGAGCCCCTGGAATACACGCGCCTAGGCCAATCGCGTGTGGGACTTCTCGCGCACCCCTGAATTACACGCACACGCTCCCCCCAGGCCCGATCGTGTGTGGAAGCACCCGCGAGCCCCTGAAATACACACGCCCAGGCCAATCGCGTGTGGAACTTCTTGCGCACCCCTGAATTACACGCACACGCTCCCCCAGGTCGTGTGTGTTGCTTCTCGCACTGGTACAGGGTTGGCGCAGCCCTTTGCGATGGTTTTGCGATCTTGATGGCTTTTCCTTGCGCGAGGGCGTTCTTGGGGGCGTAACTGGCGCTGCTGCAGGGTCGCTGCGATACTCTGCGCCACGGCTTGTTTTGGAGGATTAATCCATGAATACGATGTGCGCTGAAATGGATTTTATCGCACGCGGCTGCCGCAGACATTCGCACGGGTACACTCTGTGCCAGCCGTGTGCGATACTTTTGACTGTATTTCCATGAATCGGCCTGTTAGTTTCTTGGTTGCAAAATATGGTTTGCTGAATATTGTTCCTCTCCTTTGACAAATGAACCAGTACGCTGTGTAATGCATTTTAAACATTGTGGAAGTGGATCTCTTTTCAGTTTTCCAGGGCACTATTCACTTCATTTCTGAAACAGCAGCGGAGCATCTTTGTACACGGCCTTCTAAAAAGTCACAGGGTGCCGAACATCTATCCACGGTTCTGTGTCTTTCTCCCCTTGTGATATCTGCTGGCCCTTAGGACTGCATCTCTTTATTAGGTTGCTGTGTTGCCTGCCCACATGGATTTAATTTCTCGATTTATTTAACAAACTAGTTTATTGCTCATGTTCTTCATGCCATGTTCGCTCTATTTTTCCAAAGGTGTTGGGTGTGTTAGAAATTCAACTGATGGATCATTTCAAGGTCATATCTAAACAGACCACATTGGTCCGGGTTCATTTACCTGCGTATGTATGTCACTATTTCTCCTCATGATAACGCTGCCTAACCTGACTATTATTATGACGGACTTGTATGTTTGATCGTAATGTCCTTAGCAACAATAGCTTGCCCTTCTTTTTTTGTATTTTTTTAAAGATTTTATTTATTCATTTAATATCTTACCTAAACAATAAAATACAATACAGTAATACAAATGTACAAAGTGATCCTTAAACAAATACATCTTAGTCTAATCTAAGAAGAATAACAAAGAAGGACAGAAGCCAAGGTCAACAAGAGAGAGAAAAAAACAGAAAAAAACCACAAACAAAAACAAAACTCCAGAGTAAAAGTAATAGAAAGCGAAAGAAACAAATAAAATAAGAGTAAAATTACAAAACCAAGACAAAACCAAGACAAAGTAGGAACCCTGGAATGGCAGCTTGTACTTCTACGAGCCCCACTCCAAGTTCCCTTTCCACCTATTCCATTGATCACAAGGCGGCATCTTAGGTGCAGGCAGCTGTAGAGGAGTTCTGGAATAGTTCCAGCAGTCGAATGCTAATTAGTTTACCTCCCAGGACTTGTCCATTCAGAAGCATCCTTAACTTTACATGTAGCTGATTGAGTGAAATTATTTAAAACTGCACAATGCACAGACTTTTTTTTTTAATGTTTTCAGATAATTTGCTGAACAGGTTTGCACTGTTTGGTTTGCATAATGAGAATATCTATAAAGAAACCGATGTTTTGAACAATGTGCAAGGCATTTTCTTTTTAGTAAAACATTTCTAGAACCTGTTGTAGAGACCAGTCTGCGCTCTGTCTGCTGTACTGAGAGAGAGAAATGGTACAGCACTGATGTGAGTTGAGGGTGGGAATAAAAGAGCAGCACTGGCAGTCAAGCAGTCAGATGCATGATATGATATGGTTTATAGTCATTGTATCGAATGCCAAAGCATCGAATGCCCTACCATCAAAAAAAGCATCGGAAAAAAGCATTTTTTTAATGGGGTGGCCCCCTCCGGCCTCCCTTTTTCTAACCTCAAAAAAACATTATAATTAAAATAAACCCTTTACCATTGAAAAAAATGCATTTGATGCTTTTTTTCCATGCATTTACTATGTTAAGGCATTCGATGCTTTGGCATTCAATGCAAAGACTAGGTACCTATGATATTATATGATAAGGCATTTATAACTCGCCTGTACGTGACATGAGATGATAAGTCATTTATAACTCGCCTGTACATCTGTGTTTCTAGGCGAGGGAAGACAGGACAAACGATGTTACTAGGCCTTGTGTAGTTCAGATTGTGTATACTAAGGACAATGGAAAGCAGAAAATAAATGCAGAAAAACCAATCCATTAACAGCAGGGAAACAGCACAAGCCTTTCGAAACAGCATTCAAAATTTTCAGCAACCTAAACAGCTCCACTGAGCATTACAAAATGGCCACTGCTTAAACAAGCTTTTTGTTTTTTGGCGGGGAGGAGGAGGAGGGAGAGCTGTGCCCCTCTTGCATGTGTCTTCATTAGCTCTCTCTGGCAGTGATCAGAGCTCACTCCAGCAAGGCCCGAAACATGTAAACATGTATGCTCACCTATAAAACCCTTTGTACTAATTGAAGGTCTCCCTCATGATTATATTTGTAAAGTCAGGTGTGAAGCATTATTTAGCAGCAGTTCAACACAAATGTACTGGTTCAACATAGGTAGGGTTTGTGCCTGTTATTGGTAATTTGATGTATCTGTTAGTGTAACATTGTTGATTTAGTTAGGTTTGGTATGAGAATATTGTTTGTGGTGTGTCTTTTATGTTTGTATGGACTTCTTTGCGTGTTTTTTAGAATATCTTTTTTGCTCTGATATGTTGTTTTGTACTCTGGTTTCTTAGCAGATTCACAGATTAAAAAATGATCGGTGTGTAGCAAGGTTGTTTTAATTGATGAGATGTTTATGAGGAAGTATATTAAGTAATATGCATTTGAGGGTGCCTTTGTTGTTTAGGTGAAGTGTTTTGTGAATTTGATGTGTCCCTTTTGTATAGTTATCTTTGATAACTGATAGTAGTATTGAAGATTGCCATGCAGATAGTATGACTGGAGAAACTTGCTAGTTTGACATCAGCTCTGAGAAGTGTGGATTACTTGCTATAACATGTCTGAATTTTAAAATGTTCCGTTTGAAGTGTGTCCATGGCAAGGAAGGGTGGCTAACCAACACAGGCTGGGACAATTGTTTGTGTGTCTGCTTTAGCAGTATCACAGGTGTTCTGGAGAGGTTATGACAAAGGGTCTACTAGAAGAGCTGATTCTGGGCCTCATTACACGGAAGGCGGTGAACCATGGCGCTATTAGCGCCATGGTTCATGCCGGTAAAATACCGGCACTGCCTTGGTGGAAAGGGGAATTACCGCCCCATTCCAAGGTTGGTGGGCGGTAATTCCCCCTTCTACCATTGCCCTTCCCCATTCCCATTTTTGCCTCATAGGGCTCTATGGGAATGGGGAAGGCGCTAATTACGGTACCGCAAATTGCGGTACCGTAATTAGCTCCACTGGTCCCTTTGCGGGTTGGTTTTTAATGCCTGCAAAAAGCAGGCGTTAAATTCCCCAACCCGCAAAGGGACCTCGTAGTAAGGCGGTAAGGATTTACTGGTACCGGTAAAATACCGGTACCGGTAAGCCCTTACCGCCTACAGTGTAATGAGGCCCTCTGTATGAAAAAAGGTTCCTGGAATAGTTACTGCTTTCCTAACTGTGTACCAGAGGGGAGCCTGAAGGTAGAGTGCTTGCTTGAAGAAGCATGGGAAGAGTAACCCTTGACAGGAGGGTGAAAATATGGTCTGCCTGAAAAGGACACGGAATGAGGAGGCGAGAAACAGTTGTTACTGAGAGAAGCCTGACTGAATAACAAATGATAGTGAGACTTTTTTTTAAAGTGTGAGAGAATGCAAGGCTGGCAAGAGACCTGAGAAGGGTGATGTTTCAAAGGAACTAGAAGCAGTTGTTAAACCTAATCAAGTTTAAAGGATAGTTTTATGAGCACTTTTGTTAGATGAATTTCAAGTACTCTTTCTTTAATTAGCTTACGGCTAGCCCAGAAGCTAAAGGACTCATGAAGAATGGGGTTGAAATGTCTGTTGCTCATCAAACTCGAACTTTGATTGTTAGATTAGGGCATCCTGGGAGGGACAGAGACTTGTAAGAATAGGGTCAAGAACAATTTTTATATTACACAACCTGATCACCCTTCCGTGCAGAGAGCACGTAAAGAGCACTTCTTTCAGTTATCCCATCCTGGACATTTGTTTTTTAAGGATTTTCTTATTTTGTTTAGCATATTTTCTTAACACCAACAGCATTCCTCCAAACTAATGTTTTTCTTATTGTGGTCTTGTTAAATGATACGTATGTTGTGTCAATGCCACGCCCATCAGGATTTATTGCTTAATAGGTATCTTAAGTATGATAGGGGAGAAAAGATAGTTCAGGGGCAATGTGTTTGTCTTGGAAGCATGACAAGGCAGCAAAACACAGGTTCAAATCCTGATTCTGCACTTAGAAAACACTCCTGATATTAAGCGCATTATAAATGAACAATTATTATTATGTTTTTGATACTCTAAAAATGTGTTTTAAATTGGCAAAAAAGTCATTTATATTTGTTTATTGTATGCAATGTTTCAGTGTGGTTTTCACATGTGTATGTCTTTTGAAATTGCACAATAGTCATTCAAATTTGGTTCTTCAATATTATTTTTGTGTTGTGAGTTAGTACTGGGACGGCGGCTACATTGTCAGTCTGTGACATATATCTTTTGAAAT
The DNA here is from genome assembly GCF_040938575.1 of Ambystoma mexicanum. NCBI lineage: Eukaryota > Metazoa > Chordata > Amphibia > Caudata > Ambystomatidae > Ambystoma > Ambystoma mexicanum. The sequence goes on along the minus strand of NC_090934.1, from coordinate 607,740,534 downwards.
TACACAATAGACAATATTGTGTAATTGTGTAATAGAGTAGGATGTTTTGGTTTGTTTTTAATATGCTGCTCAAGTGCGAGCTCTAAAATGGATCCATCCATGTGTATCTCAAATCATAAAAGGTGTGTAGCTTGTTGAAGTGTGTTTTTTTAATTCTGTTCAAATATGACATACTATTAGCCTTAGAATGACACACTTCTTGCTCAAATTTTGTGAGTGTCTGGGATGTTTTATTGTATGTTTTAAACACTTTGGGTCTGGGATGTGTGCATTTAAATGTCACGTTAGGGAACATTTGTGGCATGATTCACTATGCTCTTTTCATAATCTGTGTGAATGTGGCATGTGTCTTTTCATATTTCACATAAACAGATTATATTTAGTTATGTTATTTTGGGGGTAATTCATAGAATTTAGCGCACAAGGGGCGCACGCGGCTGGCGCACAGTGTGCGCGTGGGAATCTCTGCGCCAGCCGCGTGCGCTAAAATCCATTTCCGCGCACAGCGTATTCATGGATTTTAGCTACCAAAACCAGCCGTGGTGCACAGTGGCGCAGCGACCCTGCAGCAGCGTCAGTTACGCCCCCAAGAACGCCCCTCGCGCAGGGAAAAGCCATCCAAATCCCCAATCCAGCGCAAAGGACTCCACTAACCCTGTACCAGCACGGCAAGTGGGGTACATGTATTACTGGGGTGCGCAGGAAGTTTCACACGCAATTTCAGCACGGTATGTGTATTTCAGGGGTGCGCGGGAAGTTTCACACGCAATTTCAGCAGGGTATGTGTATTTCAGGGGTGCACGTGAAGTGTTACACGCAATTTCAGCAGGGTACGAGTATTTCAGGGGTGTGCGGGAAGTTTCACACGCAATAGGCCCTGTGCGAGTGGGGTACGTGTATTACTGGGGTTCGTGTGAAGTTTCACACGTGATAGGCCCTGTGCGAGTGGGGTACGTGTATTACTGGGGTTCACGGGAAGTTTCACACGCGATTTTGCTGTCAGAGCGGGGTACGTGAATTTCGGGGGTGCACAGGGAGTCCTACACATTAATTGGCAGTGTGGGTCCTCCCAGGTGTTCCCTCTACATCCTCCATGGCCCCTGCAGGCAGACCACACCACAGGGGACTACCCCGCACCCCTGGTCATGTCCCGCAGGCAGCCCATCCACCATGGGCATGCACCCCAGCCAAGCCACCTGTCCGCTTGCACCACTGATCACCAACTCATGTCCCCTTGGACCCCCACCCCCCAGCAGTGCAGGGCACCTGCCTGCAGGCCCCCACTCATGTCCCCTTGCACCCCCATCCCCCAGCAGTGCAGGGCACCTGCCAGCAGGCCCCCACTCATGTCCCCTTGCACCCCCACCCCCCCAGCAGTGTGGGGCACCTGCCAGCAGGCCCCCACTCATGTCCCACTCATTTCCCCCTGCACCCCCACCCCCCAGCAGTGCGGGGCACTTGCCATCAGGCCCCCACTCATGTCCCCCTGCACCGCCACCCCCAGAAGTGCGGGGCACCTGCCAGCAGGCCCCCACTCATGTCCCACTCATGTTCCTCTGCACCCCCATCCCCCAATAGTATGGGGCACCTGCTAGCAGGCCCCTACTCATGTCCCACTCATGTCCTCCTGCACCCCCACCCCCCAGCAGTGTGGGGCACCTGCCAGCAGGCCCCCACTCATGTCCCACTCATGTCCCCCTGCACCCCCACCCCCCAGCAGTGAGGGGCACCTGCCAGCAGGCCCTCACTCATGTCCCCCACAACATGTCATCACGATCCACAATCATGGGCCTAATGGCCACCCAAATCCCACCCCACGCCACCCCAGTCGAAACACACAACCAAGTATTACATACACCCCACATTGAAATCCCCATCACATGAAACATCCCAAATGGCAAGTATGCATATCAATACATATCCATCACACACACACAATGGGTGCAACTGAATGAGAAAACATGCATCGTGACATGCAGGAAACCAAGGAAAGCATACCAAACAATGAAGTATCAAATAAAAATGTATTACACACAAAAGCAAGGGAATGAAATGAAATCACACAATAATGTAAATAATAAATAAAAAGCTGCATGCCCAAAATATGAAAAAGAAGATGTGTAAAACCAGAATAAAAATCAATCCAAAAGCAAATGGGTCCAAAGAGTCTGTCCGTCAAATCAAATCCAAAGTGAAAAAAAAGAAAAATCCATTGATCCATGGTTAAAAAAAAAGGCAAATGAAGTGAAATCCATTGTGGAACTATATACAAAGTACAAATCCAGGGTCCATGAGCCCAACCATTGAAAGGAAACCTACAAAAACCCTACATAATGAACAACTATATACAAAAAGGTGGGGCATTGTCCAAGCGCCCCAAATGAAAAGAAAAACAAAAGGAAACCTAACACTATATAACTATTTACAAGGGCAGCGGGCTAGTCCGACGGCTCACTTTTGGATGTCCCAAGCCAGGGCATCATTGAACTCCTGCTCGATGTCCCGGAGGCGGTCCTCTTCCATGGCCCCGAGGGTTCGCAGGGACGATGACATCTGGACCTCCAGGTCCCTGTGAATGGTCTCGAGGCACTCGGCCCGCCTCAGGGCCCTAGGCATGGAGTTCTCTGCCCTGATCATCGTGAGCCGTACCTCTTCCGCCCGCTGCCGCTCCGCATCTATAGCATGGCCCAACTGCTGCCACACAGAAGACACTTCCCGTCCTGGGTCCTCCTGCCCTCTGGCCGATGCCTGCCCCTCCAATGTTGAAGGCCCCGAGCCATCATGGCTCCCACCTTGTTGCTGCTGCTGCTTTGCCTCTGCCTGTGCCCTGGCTCCTGCTGCCTGCACATCCTCCTCCGGCTGGGGTGCAGTTGTTGAGGTGGCCACCCCTGCTGGACGTCCGACTCCCGACTGTGGCAGGGATGTGTCCTCCACCAGCCTGGCCGCAGGGTCAGAGGCAGCTCCACAGGGCACTCAGGTGACACATGGGTGGGAAGATGTCACGGAGGACGACTGGCGCATAGGGGGTTCAGTTGAGGAGGGGGTCGGAACAAGGTCAAAAAAATGGAGGAATCCGGCCCTGGTGAGCTGTCCCAGTGGGTCAACACGGTCAACGAGCCATGCGAGAAGACGTGCAGTCTCCTCATGAAAAGACTGCAAGTCAGCTCGCATGGCACATTGACGCAACGCCACCCCACCCAGGACAGGCTCAAACGGTGCCGGATAGCCACATCCGCAGGGAGAGGAAGGCCAGTTGGTGTAAGACGATACCCTTCCTGAGAACGGGTCTGGACGTAGGCATCCCTGCTGGTGCGGGATGATGCATTGACAGGATTGGGGACAGGATTACACACAGGCACCTCCGCGGCGGCCTGTGCTGCCTCCTGTCCCTGCCCCTGCACTGCACCACTAGCACCAGTGGAATCCCCACCTCCAGACCCCGTCTCTGTCCCTTGCATGGCCTCCTCCTCCACCAAACCCCCCACCAACATGGATGACTCCATGCCATCTTCCTCCGTCGGACCCTGTGTGGTCTCAGCTGCCCCTTCTGCTACCGAGGAGTCCAACTCCGACCTCTGCCTCTTGGACCTACCCTCGGCAGCTGCGGCCTGGGACGCGGCACCGGACTCCTCACTCCCCGACGAGATCACAACCTGGGAGGGGAGTCGGGCCTTGCGTCTACGGCTGGCGGTGCAATCCCTGCCGCTGGGCTCCACAGCACCCTCTCTGCCCTCTTCATCAGTTGATGCTGCAGACAGGGAGAGATAGGAGACAGGCATCAGGGCACTGTACAATGGACTAATACACACATGACAGTTCCACATGAGTGGCAGTGTCAAACTTCAGACATGGCATCACAATCCCCAACACACATGTCATTTGAAATCACACACATGAGCTATTCCACAGCCATATCACAACGGCCAGCACCATCCATACACATACAACAGCATGAGCAGCCAAAGATGAGCCAGACATCACATGAAACACAGGGAGTGCACTAGACATGCACACACGCCACCACACTTACATGCATGTGTACACCTCCACCAACTGTCACAGTGATGAGATCGGCATCCATGTCACATCTGGCAATCAGCCTTCTACATATCAGTGTCACATGCATCCATGTTGCATCACTGTTGCACCCTTGTCAAATACACACACATGCACATGTACATGGTGCAGATACATGCAGCTGGAACCAACACCCATGTGTCAAACCACTACCATGCCAACTTACATACACAGTCATTCAACACACAAACATGTGTGCTCACACATATGCATTTGGCCTGCATGCTTACCCACACGTACAGCATCCATGTGTCTCACACATGAGAAGACTTACATGTGTTAGCCTCACGGCCCTATTCATACTCATCCATACATGGCCCTACAAAACCACATGTGCAACCTGCACACTACTGGCACACCACCACACGCACAGCTTCCAATCAGAATGCATGTACACTTACCGCTCGACTCCAGACGGGTCTTCCTCTCAAGGACCTGGACATGGAGCGCTGGGCATATGCGTTCCAGGACCCTCATCTGGTGTTCCGTCAGGTGGCCCCGGCGCCCCTTAGCATCCGCTGCCTTCAAGAGGCACCGGGCCTTGTTGAGGTTCCTCAACATGTGTTAAAGGTGAGCAGGGCCAGCAGTTCACTGTACCTGCCTTTCGTGGAGACCGACGTGTGTTGCTGCTCCGTGTCGTTTCGCGTGCCATCACAACTTCACAGCTATCAAGGACGTATCTCTTCTTTTGGCGGGGGTATTGGCTACTTGTGTTTTTCTGCATCGCGCTAGTCAGACGGTGAGTCGCGCACGTTATTTTTCCCACTGCGGGTGCCCCTGTGTATCGCACCATTTTTGTTGTCATAGTAGCCTGCGTGTCCCACGCGTACACGTTTTTCATGTTACTGGGTGCCACCGCGTACTGCGGGAGGTTGATTCCACGCACGTAGGCTGCAGGGTTGCGTGCACGGTTTTCCAGCAGTTTTGGGGTGCCTGAGCGTAGCATGACCTGTCACTACATCACCGGGGTCACATACAGCCTTGCAGGTGCAGGGGGGCTGTTAACATCTTGCTTCCCACCCCCTTCACCCCAATTGCCCAGGTCAATTGTGGTGTACACCTCCCATTGGCACTACTCCATCTGTGCCGGCACTACATCATCTGTGCCATGGTTGGGAGGACACCAAAGGTGAGGGGCGCCTCAGCTGGGTGTCCTCCTCATGGCGGGCGTGGTCAGGGATGTGGCCGGGGGGACCAGGGAGTAGGGGGACTCCAGGGTGTCCAGGGCAGCCGCAGAGGGGGAAGAGGCAGGGGTGCGCCACTTGAGCACAATGTCATGCCATGTGCCGGTGCAGTCATGCCACCATCCCCTGTGGTTCCGTGAGATGCAGCTTCTGCATCTGGCACTGGCGCACGTGTGACCCGGCAGTCTGTTCCATTGACTGCCACGGGCCCAAGGGTAGTGGTAGCTGCAGGTGCCGCTGTGGACACCGCCACCCAGGCTCAGGGTCTGCCAGCGCAGCCTGCGTTCGCACTTGAGGAGCTCTTGGAAGATTTCCAACAGGCCAGGAGGGAAACCGTAGGGGCATGCAGGGCTGCCCTGACCAAGACACGTGTCCCTGGGGCAGTTATGTCATCTGCTGCCCCAAACAGCCGGGTGTTGGCAAGTGCAGGGGCAGATGCACCCAACAACACCCCGGTTGTGAGTCTGCCAACCAGGACAGTTGCGGTCAATGACCCTGCCACAGCGGATGTTGCTGTGCAGGGTCCATTAGAGGGCACCCAGCTGCCACTGACAGAGGTCAGGCCTTTGGTCGTCCCTCCACCTGCCACTCCCTTGGCTCAATCCACCGAACCCACTGGCCACACTGGTCAGGGCAGCATTAGCCAGCCAGTGTCTGAGCCACAATCCAAGAGGAGGAAGTTTGCACCTGCAGCACAGGCTGGGACCTCACACACAACCACAACCTCCTGCACATCGAGGAAGAAGCCTTTCTGCAACCAGGAACTGGACTTCCTCGTGGGCTACGTGCGGGGCCACAGCCGTGACATGCTAGTGGGTGCCAATAGTCAGACTACGGCTGCCCAACGTGATACCCACTGGAAGCATGTTGCGGAACATGTCAGTGCATTCAGCCATGAGGTGCGCATGGCGCAAGAGTGCAAAAAGTGTTGGAATTACATCAAGCGCAGCGCTAAGGCTAAGCGTGCCTCAAATTACAACTTGGCCATGGTGACTCGCGGTGGGCCTGCACCAGAGGAGGAAGTCCTCACTCCGCATGAGTCACTCGTTGCGGAGTTCATACCATCTGAATCGGTCGAAGGAGTGGAAGAGATGCTGGACTTTGATGCCCAGTCCAGTGAGTGTTGATGCATGTTTGTTGAGGACGTGTGTGTTTTACTTGTGGGATGTGATGTGCATGATTGCCACTACATGTGACGTGTACATGTTTCGGATGTGCAAGTAATGCAATGCTTCCGTGATGCATGTCTGCTCTGCTGGATGGTGGACATATGGAGCAGATGGGGACTTTCTGCATCAACACTATTGCACCCTACTCACATGCTGGTTACCAGTATGCCCCTCCGGTCCATGTCCCAGCTCACTGGCCCTTCTGCATGTAGCGTGGGGTGACCTTCCTCTCAGCCCAGGCAAGATGTCATAGCATGACTGACGTGCATGTGTCCTCTGCCTGCATGCGGGTACTCCATGTAGGCATGCTCCCTTGCCCCTCCACCCCCCGCTCTGCACCCCAATTCCACCTTTGCACTGGTCTGCTTCAATATTGCCGTTGGGTACTTCCCTGTTAATGTGTCCTGTGTACATGCTAACTTCCCGCAACCAATCTGCCAGGCATATGCTGTGTGGTACAGCCTTAGTTCTTGATGCAGGGTATCTCACTTGTACTGTGCAGAGGTCAGATGCCCCGCAGGGACATGAGTACCCATTCATGCCCCATGTGCATTGCACGCATGCCCCTATGTGTCCTTGACTGGATGATCACTGTAATACAAGTCCTGGGTGACATACATTGCATGGCATTTCATCAGCCTTCCCATGTCTACTGTAGCTCAGTACTGCGTTGCACACATGTTAAGGGTCTGACAATCTGGGTTGGTCACAGTCCTCAGCCTTTTTAATAGCCAATGACTCTGTCCAACTGGTGTAGTGTCCTCTTCACACGTGGGTGGCCTCCAGACGTTTCATCATGTGTCCTGCTTACTGTCCCATCATCATTTGCAGTGTTGTCACTTGACTCACATGAAGCTGTTGATGCTAGTCAACACTGCCTGTCAATGCACAGGTCTATGGTCAGCCTTTTGATAACATGCTAGGCATCGATGCTTTTGCACTTGGGTGGAGGGGTGCTTTGCTTGTAGATATGCTCCCCATTGAATGCACATTGCACGTGATGCCTGAAGTTGACCTTGCACTGCCTTCACATCTTATGACACACACCATGAAATACTTGTACATATAGGTAGTGAGTAACATACACATTGGCTGCACTGCATAGATCCACTTCAATGCAAACTGCCACCTTTCAACAGGTCTGATCACAGAAGCAATTCCCAGCATGCCAGGTTCTATTTTGTGTGTCACATGTCTGCCTGATGTTGTCGGTGTGTGTGTGTGTTGTGTGCTTCTGACATGTGTAGTGACCTTTTTTCTCTCTATTTTTCAGATGATGACGCAATGGATCCGGAGGATGGTGTTGTCATGCCAGGCACAGGGTTGGTATCACTACATCAACCCGGCACAAGTGGGGGTCATGGGGTGGCAGGCCACGAAAACCCCCAAGTGTTACAGGCCATCTTGTCTCTGGCTGCCTATGAGTCCAGCCCTGATGACGACTCTGACGTCCATGTCGAGTTGGATGAGCATCAGGTCCATGTGTCAGGGGTGAGTGATTCTGATGTGGACACTCCTCTGTCCGCGACACCTGCACTGAGGGGTCAGACAGTCTTGGAACCTCTGCCCGTGGTGGATCGGGACGCAGGGTCACCCTCCACACCAGTCACTGATATGCCTGGGACATCACGTCGACGGGGGCATGTATTCGTGCAGCCGCGTGCGGTGCCAACACGACAAGGACAACCGGTCCTTGGGTCCCGCAGGGGTCAAGCCCAGCAACGCGGTCTACGCGTGCAACCGCTGTGTACTGAGTGGGAGCAAGACATGAATGCCAATTCAGAACGGCAGGGGGCAGCAATGGAGAACATCGCTGAGAGCATGGAGCGTGTGGCCCGATCCGTGCTCCCCCCTGCTAGGCAGGTGCTTCTCCAGCAGCAGGCGGCACGGTCCACGGCCTGCTCGCTCAGGCTGGGCATGGTGGCCTCAGACAGGGCACGCCAGGCTCAAATGTTGTCTCTGTGTCAAGCAATTGCTGCTCACGCAGAGGCACACATGGAGGCCCTGAGGGAGGAGTATGCTTCCCTCAAATCCACTCTGGGTGTCCTTCTGATGTCCCAGAGGGAGCGGTCAGAGGAGAGGTTTGCACAGCTTGAGCGTACCATCTCGGCTGAGCTACAGGCTTGTCGGGAGGTGCAGCGGTTGTCCAGCCAGGCCTTGCAGGAGGAACTCCGTGTTACATGTGCTACCTTGCAAGAGGAAGCCCGTGTATCACGGGCGGTTCTGCATGCAGACCTACAAGTCATCGCCACACAGAACCAGGCTCACCCGTCCGGCAGTCTTGCTGCCGACGAGGGGTAAGCTGCGGCTAGGCGTGGCCAGGCTACTGTGCCACGTCCTCCTTTCCAGGATGAGCCAGACTCGGACGACCATCTATCTCCCACATAGGTCGGGCTGTGCAGGCGTTGAGCCCATGGAGGTTTTTTTTTGGCTCAGCATCATCGCATGTGGGTGTTGAGCAGCACCCTGTACCTTCCCCCTCCTGGGTGCCCCCCACCCCCCAGGTCGTATGTGGCCATTTTTTATTTTTATTTTAGTTTCGTTAGTTAAGTTTCTGTTTGATAGTTAGTTAATTAGGTAAAGTAGGTTTTTCGTAGTTAGTGTAATTAGTTAATATAGTTTAAAATTGCTTGTCTATTGTGCTTTCATGTGACAGTGTGGTGCTTTGTGGCTTTTGAAAGCATCCACTGTCTGTTCCAGCTGGGCCCTTCAGGCTTGTCTTGTATAT